>NC_073260.2:91301250-91611153 GCF_029289425.2 Pan paniscus | reverse complement strand
AAAAAGAAATTGCCACAGACATCCAAACCTTCAGCAACCATGACCCTGATCAGTCAGCAGCCACCAACGTCAAGGCAAGACCCCCCCTACATCAGCAAAAAGATCACAACTCACTGAAGGCTCAGGTGACTATTAGCAATTTTTAGCAAAGTACTTTTAATTAAGGTATGTACATTGTTTGTTCAGCCATAATGCTATTGCACACTTAACAGACTACAGTATAGTATAAACATAACTTTTATATGCACTAAGAAACCAAAACATTCATATGTTCACTTTATTGCAGTTGTCTAGAACCAAACCCACGTCTCTGAGGTATGCCTGTATGTATACCCTTCAAGTATAATATACTGAACAGCATCTCCCAAATAAATCGCTCTTTTTTTTTTTTTTTCTGAGACAGGGTCTCACTCTGTTGCCCAGATTGGGTGCAGGGCGTCATCACAGCTCACTGCAGCCTCAACTTCCTTGGGCTAAAGTGGTCCTCCAGCCTCAGCCTCCGGAGTAGCTCGGACTACAGACACACACCACCATGCCTTGCTAATTTATTTTATTTTGAGATGGGGTTCTCACTATGTTGCCTACACTGGTCTGAAACTCCTGGCCTCAAGCAATCCTCCTGTCTTGACCTCCCAAAGTGCACGGATTACAGGTAGGAGCCACGCCTGGCCTAAGTCATTCTTAATATGGTCTCCTGGTATTCCTTTCTCCTGAAACCCAAATCCTATTTAACTTTCAAGCCTCACCTCCTCCCTAAAGCCTTCATTGAGCTGTCTTCTCTTCTCTACATCTTATTATTGGATGTGGTCAAACTACCTTCACAGTTCTCTGACTGTTTAACATGGATGTAATTCTACTTTCCAAACAAGATTATAATCTCCCTACTAACAGACTGCATCACTGCCTACACATTCACAAAACAATGAGGAGGAGTTTCGGGAGATCACTGTCCTGGGCCAGGCCTGGTCTTTACTCCAGGATCCCCCGGTTTTCAGCACCTTTATCAAGTGCATACTATGTGCTAGGCACTATGCTAAATGTCTTACTTACATGGTCTCATTTTAACACTCACAACTCCATTCTGAGAAGAGAAAATTCAGGATGAGAAGATAAGTAACATGTTCAAGTCACATAGCCAATATGTGCCAGAACTACGATTTGAATTCCAAAGAATGGGTTCTTAACCACTGCATCATATAACTTTTGGCTTCACTCATTTGATCATTCAGTCAAAATTACTACACTCCTGTGTATCTTGTGCCATTCTAGTACTGGGAATAAAGAGATAATACATGAGCCCAGCCTTCAAAAAACTCAGCCTTAGCCAGGCATGGTGGCACGTACCTGTAGTCCCTGCTACTTGGGAGACTGAGGTGGAAGGATTGCTTGAGCCTAGGGGTTCAAGTCCAGCTTGGGCAACACAGCAAGACCTCATCTAAAAAAAATAAATCTTGTAGAGGAGAAAAACACAGAAACAATTATATTAATAGTAGATGTGGTAAACATGATGATTGCTCTGTGCAAAGGGTGGAAGCACAATGCTAGAGTACCCAACCGAGATTGGGAGAAAGGAGGTGTCAGGAAAAAATTTCCTGGAGGAGGTGGACCTAAACTTTATAACTGAGTCCCATTTATAAACTGGGTTAATTAGGTGAAAAGGAGCAGCCTAATTAGGTGAGGAGCAGGAGGTGGAGAAAGGAAACAGGGAGAAGATTCCAAGCAAAGAGAACAACAAGGGCAAGTACACAAAGAAGAAATAGCACAGTATCCATGAAGATGCCATTCAGTGTTGCTGGAACCTAAAGCATGAGGCAGAGAAGAGGCTGGAGATACAGGCAGGGTTCAGAACAGGCAGAGCCCTGGCTGAGAAGCTCAAACTTTAGAACTTTCAATGGATTTTGCAAGCCAGTAGACAATGAATGTTTGCTGAATGAATTAGAGAAAAGAATGGATGAATGCATGGACAGATCTTTAAAGATTAAGCAGGAATTTGATACAGACTTGTTTCCAAAGACCATCTGGGGGTGGAGGGGAGTAATGTGAAGAAAAGATATGGGGGAACAGGCCTAGAAGCAGGGAAATCAGTTAGAAGGCCATGATATTGCAGGTAAAAGGACAACAGTAGAGATGGAAAAGACTGCACAGATTTGAGAGATGTTTAGGGGGTAAAACTATCAGGACTTAGTGATGAATGTGATAAGAGTTAAGTCCAGGAAAGACACTGAGTTCAGTTTCAGTCATCTGAATTTGAAGTGTCTGTGGGACTTGCAGGCAGAGCTGTCCAGGAGGATAGTCAGATGTGAGGGTAAAGCTCAGAGAGGTCTAAGCTGACAATTTCAATTTGGGAGCATGTAGGAGGTAGTTAAAACCAAGCCAGCTGATGGGTTCACTCAGGCAATGTGTACAGAATGAAAAGAACAGTTTTCATTCTGAATGCTGGTAATATTATGTATCTGTATCCTAATCTGGATGGTGGTCACATAGGTATAATCATTTTATAAAAACTGGTCAAGCTTCACATCCACATGTATGTTTATTGCAGCACTATTAACAATAGCAAAGAGTTGGAACCAACCCAAATGCCCATCAATGATAGACTGGATAAAGAAAATGTGGCACATATATACCATGGAATATTATGCAGCCATAAAAAAGAATGAGTTCATGTCCTTTGCAGAGACATGGATGAAGCTGGAAACCATCATTCTCAGCAAACTAACACAGGAACAGAAAACCAAACACCACATGTTCTCACTCATAAGTGGGAGTTGAACAATGAGAACACATGGGCAGAGGGAGGGGAACATCACACACTGGGGCCTGTCAGGGGGTGAGGGGCTAGGGGAGGGATAGCATTAGGAGAAATACCTAATGTAGATGACAGGTTGACGGGTGCAGCAAACCACTATGGCACTTAGTATACACCTATGTAACAAACATGCACGTTCTGCACATGTATCCCAGAACTTAAAGTATAAAAAAAAAATTGGTCAAGCTAAAAAAAAAAAAAAAAGACCAGTTTTTCATTGTTCATATGCCAAAGTCACAAACAACAGAAACACCCAACATTTTAGGGAAGGAGGAAAATGACTACCCATAGCAGAAATGACTGGTAAGAAAGGCACATGGAGAACAGCTAGAATGTAAATTCCTTAAGAGAAAACAATTTATCTGTCTTGTTCATCTCTGTATCCCAATCAATACTTGTTGAATAAATCATCTGAGAGCACTGACACATAAAGCAAAGAAGAAGGGAGTAAAGGGATGACCAAGTTCCAAAAGCAGCAAAGAGATCCAGTAATAATCAAAAAATTTTTATCTGGTTTGACGATAGTCACTGGTGACCTTGGGGTGAAATTTCAGGGGAATGATGGGTCTGAGAGCTAGATACAGAAGGAAACAAAAGGTGAGGAAATGGAGGCAGAGTTCAGAATACTCACTAAAACAGTTTGGATATAAAGAGAAAGAAAGTTATTGGATGACAGCTAAAGTTATAATGGATCACCAAGGAGTTTTTCTTTCTTCGGCAAGGGGAAGTGTCAGAGATCTGAGAAACCTGGCCTTGTTTATACACGACTGGGAAACAGAAATGACAAATGAAAACAAGGTCTCATAAGTGACAGCATAAAATATCAGAAGCAAACATAAAGAAACTGCTCTGATTAGAGAGACAATTCATCCTCTGAGACAAAAGGAAAAGGGTATAAATCTTGATGACTTTAAAAGGGAAAGCAGAGGCAGAAATGTGAGGGAAAGCACATCTCATGACCCTAATTTTCTCCATAAAATAAAAGGTAACAAACAGGCCGGGTGCGGTGGCTCAAGCCTGTAATCCCAGCACTTTGGGAGGCCGAGGCAGGCAGATTACGAGGTCAGGAGATCGAGACCATCCTGGCTAACACGGTGAAACCCCGTCTCTACTAAAAAATAAAAAAAATTAGCCGGGCGTGGTGGTAGACGCCTGTAGTCCTGAGCCAGGAGAATGGCGTGAACCCGGGAGGCGGAGCTTGCAGTGAGCCGAGATCGCGCCACTGCACTCCAGCCTGGGCGACAGAGAGAGACTCCGTCTCAAAAAAATATAAAAATAAAAATAAAAGGTAACAAAGAGTAGGTGTCTGGGAGCTTAATGGACAGTCGAAGAAAAACAATATAGAACAGTGGCGAAGATCAAGGTCTCTGAAGTTGGATTGCCTGAATTCAAACATTGGTTCTACCACCTACTCGCTGTGTGACTTGAGGCAAGTTATTTAACCTCTCCAAGCCTTCATTCCCTCAAGTGTCAAGCGGTATTAACAAATGCTCTACACCATGGGGTTGTCACAAGAGCTAAAGGACAAAGTATGTAAAGCTCAGTGTCTGATAAAAAGCATTCAACACTATTATCACTCTTGTTAATAGTGAAGGTAGGGCAAGCAGGAGCTGTGGACATATAAAAAGATCATTTGAAAGCAATAACTGCGGCTGGGCACAGTGGCTCACGCCTGTAATCCCAACACTTTGGGAGGCCGAGGGGGGCCAATCACCTGAGGTCAGGAGTTTGAGACCAGCCTGGCCAACATGGTGAAACCCCATCTCTACTAAAAATACAAAAAATTAGCCAGGCGTCGTGGCACACGCCTGTAATCCCAGCTCCTTGGGAGGCTGAGGCAGAGATAGCTTGAACCCGGGAGACGGAGGTTGCAGTGAGGCGAGATCACGCCGTTGCTCTCCAGCCTGGGTAACAGAGTGAGACTCTGTCTAAAAAAAAAAAAAAAAAAAAAAAAAAAAGAAAATAAAAAGAAAAAAAGAAAGTAATAACTGTGTAACTAAGAAGAACGAGCACAAATCTGTATTGTCTCACATATGAACAATCCCCAAAAGTTCCAAACCTAGACCACAGCAATTCCAAATAGAAATTTTATCCCTGCTTTGTTAAGCCACTATCACTGGTATGTATGGGGAAAGGCTTTTTTTTTTTTCTTTTTTTTTTTTTTTTTTGAGACGGAGTTTCGCTCTTGGCATGTCCAGGCTGGAGTGCAATGGCGCGATCTCAGCTCACCACAAACTCCGCCTCCCGGGTTCAAGAACGTCTCCTGCCTCACCCTCCCGAGTAGCTGGGATTACAGGCATGCGCCACCACACCTGGCTAGTTTTGTATTTTTAGTAGAGACGGGGTTTCTCCATGTCGGTCAGGCTGGTCTGGAACTCCTGATCTCAGGTGATCCGCCCGCCTCGGCCTCCCAAAGTGCTGGGATTACAGGCATGAGCCACCCCGCCCGGCCAAGGACTGCTTCTTCTGGCATTCCCTACAAGGCCTGTTGAGGATGCTGCTAAGGTCCCTCAAGTGCCTTTCACGAAGCATTTCTGGCGGAAACGCTGTCCTTCCCGACAAGCTGGGCCGCCTCCTTGGTTGGACAGGGCCCATTCTCTAATATTTTTTCGGCTTGTGTTGCGACCAAGGTACATACAGGTGTCGGGAGCACACGTGAACAAACGCAAAGTGGGTCGAAGACCAACGCGAGCGCCCGCTGAAACAGCCCAAGGTAGTAACAGGGGAGGACGGAGAAAGCAGCCGTGAGAGCAGCGAATGAAAGCAGCGTCATTCAAGGCACATCACTCAAGGGTAGGAGCAGCCTCGGCCGAACGCTCACCCGCGGCATTGAGCCCAGCCAGCAGAAGAGATAGGCTGACGACCGCCTTACCTCCAGAAGTCGGAGACGGACAAATTCACGTTACTCATCTGTGCCTCACCGCTTCCGGCGCTGCGGGATGACGTCAGAGGCCGGCTGTATCGCGACCAGTAACGTCACCAGCACTTCTCTAACGGATTGGCTGAAAGAATCTTGCCCAGTTCCCAGATCAAAAAGCGTGCGCCCCAATTGGGTTCTCTCTGGGCCGTGGTCCAACTGAGGATCCTGGCAGTTATGCCTGTGGGGACCAGCTCTCTCAGCATCTCTCTGCCTGAGGGCCACTCGCCTGTCACTGCCTCACAGTCTCTGAATTGGGTGACATTTCAGACCCAATCCCTCTGTGGACGTTTCTAGGTGGCTGTGCAGCTTCTCGATACTCCATAAGGAGACGTTCACAACCTTTAAGGCCATCTCTCCTGCTGCAGACAACCTGCTGTAGCACTGCCACTTGCTTTTTAAACTACAGTCCGCTTTCTCCTTTGTGCAGGGAGGAAAGAATGGAGGGGTAAGAGGCAGGGAAACCTGTTTTTTGTAGTGCTGTGTACACTAAATGAACTGAGGGGCAATCCGGGAGAAAAAAAGCAAGATGCAGGCATAAGATGCCTGTACTGATTTTTTACAGCAATTCCAGAAAGTTCCCTAAGAATCATATTGCAGTTATTCAAAGGCATTTTGGCAGAAGGAACAATCCCTATCTCGGGGGTAAAAGTATAGTTTATAATTTTTCTCAAGTACAACACACTGGCAAAAATTCTTTGGTTGAATTAGGTTTCTGAATTTTCTGCTAGGCCCATCTGTGCACTTCCCTGTAAAATCCAGTTTTAGCACAGACCCTGGCTAAGTCAGTTTACCAAGAACCACCACCACCACCTCGCCTTATGTGGTTATTCTCAATATCTGATCAGGTTCCTTATTCTCCACTATCCCCCAGATGATGTCTGATTACCTCGGCCTGTCTCCAGCAAGAATCCTGTTAGGTATATTTAGCCAGAAACTCCTTTACCCCGATGTTTCCTCTTAGTAATTTTCCATCCACTGACCCCTACACAGCTCCTTGGCCATAAATGCCCACTTGCCCATGCTGCTGTTTGGAGTTGAGCCTAATCTCTCTTCCACTGCAAAACCCTGTTGCAGTGAGCTCTATATACCTATCATGAAGTTCCTGAATAAAGTCTTCCTTACCATGCTTCAGCAAGTATCATTGAATAATCTTTTCTTTAACAAATTTGAGACTTAAGGAGTCACATTCTTCATCAAGGTGGAGTATTGTTTCCTTCCATGGAAAAGCAGAGACTTAATGGTATGATGAAGCTATCAGAGCCTTCAAGACAGAAGGTGGGAGGATCTTCCAAGAAACACAGAGGACAGGCTTGCTTTTGTCAGCAGAGAAGATGCAGGTTTATATTAGGGTCATATAAGGAAGTGGGAAAACACAAGCAGCATCTCAGCAGCCACACAGGCCTTACAGCTGAGGAATGTTGTTCACAACTGCCCAAGATAAAAAGAGGCAACTCTGGTGACCTGACCAGTTTTGTTGTTCCCTCAATTAAGCATCCCTCTCGGTTAAGGGTGCTTCTTTGACCTGCCTTTGTGTGTCTTGCATCCAAAAGTTGGATTGGATCATTCTAATTACATCATTCACTATATAATGTGCAAAATTGGGCAGAGTTTCCATGTCCTGCTTGTTAGGCCTAGTCCATTGTCTATAGTGTATTAGTGGCCAGAAAAGCAAGATCACATGGCACAATGCATAGCTAAAGGTATGGCAGGCAGTGAAGACTTTCAGGCACTTCATATTGCCATGCTAATCACCAGAACTTTTTCATCTTGAAAAACTGAAACTCGGCCAGGCATGGTGGCTCACACCTGTAATCCCAGCACTTTGGGAGGCCAAGGCAGGTGGATTACCTGAGGTCAGGAGTTCGAGACCAGCCTGGCGTGGCGGAACTCGCCTGTAGTCCCAGCTACTTGGGAGGCTGAAGCAGAAGAATTGCTTGAACCCGGGAGGTAGAGGTTGCAGTGAGCCAAGATCACTCCACTGCACTCCAGCCTGGGCGATAGAGCAAGACTCTGCCTCAAAAAAAAAAAACTCCGTATCGATTAAATAGCTCCCTATTTTCCCTCCCCCACCTGGCAACCACCATTCTACTTACAGTTTTCATGAGTCTGACCACTCTAGGTACCTCATATAAGTAAAATCAGACAGTATTTGCCCATTTGCGACTGGCTTATTTCACTTAATATAATGTCCTCAAGTTTCATCCACATTGTATCATGTGTAAAAAGTTCCTTTTTAAGCTGAATAACACTCCATTGCATGTACACACCATACTTTATCCATTCATCCACCCATGGATATTCCACCATTTGGCTATTGTGAATAATGCTGCTATGAACATGAGTGTATAAATATCTCTTTGAGATCCCGTTTTCACAATTTGCAATTGCAAGAACATGGAACCAACCTAAATGCCCATGAACTGATGAATGCATAAAGAAAATGTCGTACATATACACCACAGAATACTACTCAGCCATAAAGAAGAATGAAATAATGTCTTTTGAAGCAACTTGAATGGAACTGGAGGCCATTTTTCTAAGTGAAGTAACTCAGGAATGGAAAACCAAATACCACATGTTCTCACTTATAATTGGCAGCTAAGCTTTGGGTATGTAAAGGCATACAGAGTGGTATAATGGACATTGGAGATTCAGAAGTGGAGAGAGTGGGAGGAAGATGAGAGATTTTAAAAAACTACATATTGGGTGTAACTATTACTCGGGTGATAGGTACACTAAAATTTCAGACTTCACCATTATACAATTCATCCATGAAACCAAAAACCATTTGTACCCCTAAAGCCATTGAAATTTGCTTTTAATGTGAAACAATTTTTAAAAATTCTTCTTTCAATTATTTTGAATATATACTCAGAAGTGAAATTGCTGGATTATATGGTAATTCCATTTTTAATATTTTGAGGAACTGTCACACTGTTTTCCATAGCAGCTGGATGATTTTACATTTCTACCAGTAGTGTACAAGAGTTCCAATTTCTCCACATTCTTGCCAACACTTTTTTTTTTTTTTTTTTTTTGAGACGGAGTCTCGCTCTGTCACCCAGGCTGGAGTGCAGTGGTGCAATCTCGGCTCCCTGCAACCTCCACCTCGCGGCTTAAGGCGATTCTCCTGCCTCAGCCTCCTGAGTAGCTGGGACTACAGGTGCCTGCCACCACACCCGGGTAATTTTTGTATTTTTTTTTTTTTTAGAAGAGATGGGGTTTCACCATATTGGCCAGGCTGGTCTCAAACTCCTGACCTTGTGATCCACCCACCTCGGCCTCCCAAAGTGCTGGGATTACAGGTGTGAGCCACTGCGCCCAGACGCTTGTTACTTTTTTTTGATAGCAGCCATCCTAATGGGTGTGAAATGGTATCTCATTGTGGTTTTGCTTTGTATTTCCCTAATGATTAGTGATGTTGATCTTTTCATAAGCTTCCTGTCTATTTGTATGTATTTGGAGAAATGTCTATTCAAGTACTTCGTCCATTTTTTAATGGGGTTTTTTTTTTGTTTTGTTGTAGGAGTTCTTTATATATTCTGGATATTGACCTCTGATCAAATATAAGATTCCCATTTCATAGGGTGCTTTTCACTCTGCTTGCTGGCTGTATCCCTGGATGCACAAAACTTAATTTTGAAGTACTTCAATTTACCTATTTTTACTTTTGCTGCCTGTCTTTTGGTGTTATATCCAAGAAAACATTGCCAAATCTGTCATGAAACTTTTCCCTTATGTTTTCTTCTAAGAGTTTTATAGTTTTAGGTCTTATGTTTAGGTCTTTGATCCATTTTTGAGGTGTGGTTTTATTTTTTTGTTTTTTGTTTTTGTTTTTGTTTCTGTGAGACAGAGTCTTGCTCTGTCGCCCAGGCTGGAGTGCAGTGATTCAATCACAGCTTACTGCAGCCTTGACCACCCAGACTCAAACAATCCTCCCACCTCAGCCTCCCAAGTAGCTGGGACTACAAGCATGTCCCACCAAGCCTGGCTAATTTTTTTTTAATAGAGACAGAGGTCTTGCTATGTTGCCCAGGCTGATCTTGAACTCCTGGGCTCAAGCAATCCTCCTGCCTCAGCCTCCCAAAGTGCTGACATTACAGGTGTGAGACACTGTGCCTGGCCTTGAGTTCATTTTCTGTACTATGTAAGGTAAGGCTCCAACTTCAATTTTTTGCATGTGGATACCCAGATTTTAGCAATATCATTTGTTGAAAAGACTGCCCTTTCCTCACTGAATGGTATTGACATACTTACTGAATATCATTTAATCATTTATGCAAGGATTTACTTCTGGGATTTCTATTGTATTCCATCAGTCTGTATGTCTGTCTTTACACTAGTACTGCACTGTTTTGATTACTATAGCTTTGTAATACTTTTTGAAATCAGGAAGTATAAGAACTTTATTCTTTTTTTTTTTCAAGATTGTTTTTGGCTACTCTGCTCAGGGTTTTGTTGTTTGTTTGTTTGTTTGTTTGTTTTAATTCCAACAGTTAGAAATGAGATCTCACATGAAAACCCGGATTCTGGCTGGGCTCAGTGGCTCATGTCTGTAATCCCAGCATTTGGGAAGATGAGTCAGGAGGATTGCTTGAGGCCAGGAGTTCAAGATCAGCCCAGCCAACATAGCAAGACCCTCTCTCTATAAAAAAAAATTTAATAAAAAGAATTTTTTTTAAAAATCAGGATTCCTGATCTCTTGGGGGAAAAATCAATAAATCTAGCCAAGTCTAACAACAAATAGCTAGAATTGTGAATAGCTGCCATGTGCTCTCCAGTTTGCCACTGTTTCCACCCACTCACTTATATAACCTGTCTGGCCCTCTGAAAGCCCTTCTTTCTTTAAGATTTTGAGACTCCTGCTCTAAGGGAAAAGCAGTTGGAGGCAGAGTACCTACCTGATCTAAGGGAAAAGCAGGTGAAGCCAGAGGCTGTGGTTGCCTGCTCCAGAGACTTGCTCAGAAGGAAAAATATGAAATTCTGAGAGAGAGTATAGCTGGGACACCTCATTTTGTTTTGGCATTTGGGGAAAGCTGTATTAGTCAGAGTTCTCCAGAGAAACAGTAGAGAGGGAGAGGGTTGTGAGGGCGTCAAGAAAGACCTATCTGGCCGGGTGCGGTGGCTCACACCTGTAATCCCAACACTTTGGGAGGCCGAGGCAGGCGAATCACGAGGTCAGGAGATCGAGACCATCCTGGCTAACATGGTGAAACCCCGTCTCTACTAAAAATACAAAAAATTAGCCGGGCAAGGTGGCAGGTGCCTGTAGTCCCAGCTACTTGGGAGGCTGAGGCAGGAGAAAGGTGTGAACCCAGGAGGCGGAGCTTGCAGTAAGCCTAGATTGCGCCACTACACTCTAGCCTGGGCGACAGAGCAAGACTCTGTCTCAAAAAAAAAAAAAAAAAAAAAAAAAAAAGAAAGAAAGAAAGGCCTATCTGAGGAAAAGACAATTAGACTGAGTCCAGAAAGACAGAAAGGAAACAAACACATGAAGACTTGATGGAAAAATATTCTAGGTCTGTGATCCAAACTGAGGAAAGAGCATGTACAAAGGCCCAATAGCAGGGCTTTTAGATTATTCTTTTAGAATTGCTAGAAGTCCAGTGGAGGTGAAAATCCAATGGAGTTAGTGAAAGGAAGATAAGGAGGCCTGAGCAAGGACAATAGTAAACCATTTAAGAACCGTATGTGGATTCATCATTCATTGAAAAACCCCTGAAGAGTTAGTTAGGAAGTGACATATTTGATGTTCATTTTATGAAGGTCATTGTGGCTGCTGTGAGCAAGAATGGACTAGTGGGGAAGGCAAAAGCAGAAAAGTGGAAAGCAGTTAGCAGTTTACTGATGCAGTGCAAAGGACGTTGGCAGCCATGAACAAAGGGACAGAAGTTCACTGACTCAAGGGATATTTGGGGGCAGCATCAACTGGACAAGACAAAACATACTCTTTTCTATAGGCAGTCCTAGGTCTGATGCCAAATCATAAAAGTTATTTAGTGGTGATAGAATGAAAATCTAGCGAAACATAAATTTAGTTGCATGTTTCATATATCCAAAAACTTCTTACTGCAAGAACTGCGACACTGCCTTCTCTGACCATACACAGGTCTAAAGTGAGGGGATTTATGCTACTAAGCATAATGAAAACGATATTTAAAAAAAAAGTAGGTAAACATGTTTTCTCACCCCTAGGGTGAAACAACTTTGATGTGTGTACTACACTGTCTCCCCAACGCTCCCCACCAAGACTGAGCCCAGGCTGCCCAGAGGGGTACTCTGCCTATCAACCCGTCCTCTGCTGGTTTCCTTCCCATCCCTGTCTCACTTCTTCACTCCCCTGCTGGTAATTCTTGGGATCATCTCAAAAGTACCAGCATTCCAAATCCTTGTGACACTGTCTGCTCTGGGGGAATCCAACCTAATGCACTCCTCCTATTTTCTAATGATATCATTTTATTTATTTTTAGATAAGTTAACCTCCTACTGCTTCCCAACTTCGTTATGTCATGGCACAAAGATAAAATTCTAATATTTGCAGAACACATGGGGGTAAATCTGAGGGGAGGCCTATGAGGAGCTTGGTGAAAAAAATTTCCTTATTTTTTCTTTATAATTATATATAATAATATAAATAAACAACAAAGTATTGGGGAAAATAACATTGATTTTGGCTACATATCCAAGTAAAATATTTTTAGATTTTTTTGATGAGGAAATTGAGCATATTTCTGTAAATATAACCTTTATGATATTAAGGTTTCATGATAAAATAGCTATACAATTTCTGACTAAGATTTTTTTTTTTAATTAGAGACAGGGTCTCACTGTGTTACCCAGGCTGGTCTCAAACTGTTGGCCTCAAGCAGTCCTCCAAACTCGGCCTCCCAAAGTGCTGGAATTACAGGTGTGAACCACCACACACAGCTTCTGATTAAGATTTTTTTTTTTTTTTTTTTGAGATGGAGTCTCACTCTGTCACCCAGGCTGGAGTGCAGTGGCACAATCTTGGCTCACTGCAACCTCCACCTCCCTGGTTCAAGCAATTCTCCTGCCTCAGCCTCCCCAGTAGCTGGGATTACAGGCATGTGCCACCATGCCCGGCTAATTTTTGTATTTTTAGTAGAGATGGAGTTTTGCCATGTTGGCAAGGCTGGTATCGAACTCCTGACCTCAGGTGACCCACCCGCCTCTACTTCCCAAAGTGCTGGGATTACAGACGTGCGCCACCGCGTTGGCCTGATTAAGATTTTTTTAATGATAATCTTTTCAAATTCTTGGTAATCATACCTGTAATTGGGACACCAGTTGAGCAGTTCTGTTCTATACATTACAGTGTAAACATGATGAGGTATTCATAAACTACACCCTGTAAATTCACTTTAAAATCTTCCAACTATAATTTACCCTCTATTATTTTCAACTCCTGCTTTTAGGACTGGTTAACTTCTCCCACTATGTGCTGATTTCTTGAATCTAATTAACTCTTAACACTTTCAAGGATCTAATTTTTAAGAGTTTAGGAGATGATTACTGTAATCCCAAGCACTGACATTCATATCATTGGTGGTTTGTGGAAAATTTTATTTCAATTCAGCAATGCTGATCTGTGTAAATCACAGATCTTATAGTGGTCTATCCTGAAATTTCTTATAAACATTAAGAAGAAAGGCACAGGAATGCCTTCTAACTTACTTAACCTGCCTTGCCTTCCACCACCTCTTTAGTCCCAGCCTTGTACCAGCAATATTGAACTTCCTACCCTTTCCCCCACCCCAATACATCAGTATATTGAGTTCCTTGATGTTCGTGCTATTCTTTCTGGAATGTTATTCTTTCTTTTCTCCCTAATTCACTCTTGTCCCCTCCAATCCAATCACACTGCAACTAGAGAAAATATTTCACATCCCTGTAATCCCAGCATTTTAGGAGGCCGAGGCAGGAAGACTGCTTGAGACCAGAAGTTTGAGACCAGGCTGGGCAACAAAGTGAGACCCTGTCTCTATAAAAAATAAATAACTTAGCCGGGCATGGTGGTATGTGCCCGTGATCCCAGCTACTTGAGAGACTGAGGAAAGAGGACTGCTTGAGCCCAGAAGTCCAAGGCTGCAGTAAACCATGATTATGCCACTGCACTCCAGCCCTCCAGCCCAGGTAACAGGGCGATACCCTGTCTCTAAAAAAAATAATAATAAAGAAAAGAAAAGGGAAAAAAAATTCAAAACACAAACAAACCTGATCATGTCACTCCCCTGCTTAAATCTTTTACCAATGCTCATCAAATTAAGAATAAACTCCCTTGTTTGGTCAGTTTTACAGAAGTTCTTGTCCATCTGTCTAATCTCATCTACCACTCTCTCCTCGCCTATTTGCCCAAACACAGGCCCTTTCCTTCAATTTCTTGAACCCATTCAGTCAAGAGTCCTGGGTTGAAACTTAGAAAACTTCTCTGGCTACTTTAAAGACTGATGGGGCTGCCTTCTGCACCATCTCCAAACCATAAGAACCTTACGGTATCCGGGCCCTCAATCTCACAATCACAAACAGGCAATAGTAGTTCCCAGAACAGGAGGGCCTGGGCTCTTGGCACCGTCAGACCAGCTCCTCTTACTAGTCAAGTGGGAGAGACATGGCTATAGGAGCCCACACGGATACCCACATCCCACAGTCTCAGGGTCTTGGCCTCCAGTCAGATGAAACCAAAGCAACTCTAGCTCTCCATTGGCTGGTGCATTCATTCATTCATTCAACTCTGAGCAACTTCTACATGTCAGGAATCACTCTAGGAGCTGGGGCTACCACAGTGAACAAAACAAAGTTCCTGCGTTCGCCAGGCGTGGTGGCTCACACCTGTAATCCCAGCACTTTGGGAGGCTGAGGCGGGTGGATCACTTGAGGTAAGAAGTTCAAGACCAGCCTGGTCAACATGGTGAAACCCCGTCTCTACTAAATATACAAAAATTAGCCAGGCGTGGTGGCGGGTGCCTGTAACCCCAGCTACTCAGGAGGCTGAGGCAGGAGAATCGCTTGAACCCGGGAGGCAGAGGTTGCAGTGAGCCAAGATCATGCCATTGCACTCCAGCCTGGGCAACAAGAGTGAAACTTCGTTCCAAAAAAAAAAAAAGTTCCTGCTTTCAAGGATCTTACAGTCTAAATGGGTGAGGCAGATCATAAGAAAAGAAAGATACAGGTCATGTGAGGATAAATGCTATAAAGAAAAAACAAGTGGGATATAGAAAGTGGTGAGGATGGCCGGGCGTGGTGACTAACGCCTGTAATCCCAGCACGTTGGGAGGCCAAGGCAGGTGGATTGCCTGAGCTCAGGAGTTTGAGACCAGCCTGGCCAACATAGTGAAACCCCATCTTTACTAAAAAGTACAAAAATTAACAGAGCGTGGTGGTGCACGCCTGTAATCCCAGTTACTTGGGAAGCTGAGGCATGAAAATTGCTTGAACCTGAGAGGCAGAGGTTGTAGTGAGCTGAGATCGTGCCACTGCACTACAGCCTGCGTGACAGAGTGAGACTCCGTCTCAAAAAAAAAGAAAAAAAAAAGTGGTGAGGATGTCTTGGTAGTGTGGGAGGCCTCTCTTGAGCACAGACCTGAAAGAAGAAAAAAGTCATGTGGATATCTGGGTGAAATGAGAAACCATTAAAGGATTTTAATCAGTGGAGCACCATTTTTTTTTTTTTTTTTTGAGATGGAGTCTTGCTCTGTCACCCAGGCTAGAGTGCAGTGGCACGATCTTGGCTCACTGCAACCTCCGCCTCCCAGGTTCAAGGAATTCTCCTGCCTCAGCCTCCCGAGTAGCTGGGATTACAGGCGCCTGCCACCACGCCCGGCTAATTTTTTATTTTTAGTAGAGACGGGGTTTCACCATCTTGGCCAGGCTGGTCTCGAACTCCTGACCTTGTGATCCACCCGCCTCGGCCTCCCAAAGTGCTGGGATTACAGGCGTGAGCCACCGCGCCCGCCCGAAGTGCCATATTTTTTAAAAGGTTACTCTAATTATTTTATGGCACCAGAATCTTAAAGAGAGGGAATGGTTTCCAATTCTGCGTTTCTTTAAATGTATCCATTCATCAAACACTTAAGAGTGCCTTCTCTGTGTCACGCAGTGGGGTCCATGTTGAGTCAACAAGCCAGACACAGCCCTTCCCCTTAAGGAGCTTTCAGTCTACTGAGGACAGCTGCAGCACACGCTCACCTTTCACAGCCTCAGTGCTGAGCCCACTCTCCTGAACCTGCAGTCTCCTTACTGCTAGTCTTTCCAATATTGCATTGCTGCTCTTTCTCCCACTTGTCTTTCTTACTGCACTTCAGACTGGACGTCCAGTGGCATTTTCCTGAGCATGGTTTGGTCCCTCTTGACAACAAATTTGAATGTCTACACATTTACACCATTCAGACAACCCCGAGACACTTCTACTTTGTCATTCTTTTCACAAGCAAAGCTCCAGCTGTCTATGTGAAAATAATACTATTTCAACAACTGTCTTCACCATACGTTTAACCACAGTAAAACTTCTGCTTTCATAGAATAATATTGCTCCTAAATTATGAGCCCTGTAACAAAAATTTTAACCACCCTCCAAAGGGCTTTGATTCACAAGAGACCTTACTTTTCACCTGTATGACTTCTTGGATATTTTAGAGAGAGAGGATATAGCATACATGATTAAAGAAAAAAAAAGAACGCAAAATTTTTTAGAAAATGTATACTTAGCCTTTCTCTCTGTGGTAGCCAATTACTTTAGTAGACCTAATTGATTCTCACCTTTCAGAATTCCTACCCTTGCATAGTCCCCTTCCACATTGACTGGACTTGGCTGAGTGACTGGCTTTTGCCAATGGGACATTACCAAGTACAATGCAAGCAGAACCTTAATAACTGCTTACACATTGTGGCCTATCCTCTTGGGGTGCTCCTGTTCAAAGGATCCAGCTGCCATGCTGTAAGAAGCCCAACTTAGCCACATGAAGGAGAGGTCCCAGCGGAGCTCCCAGCCAGTAACAGCCAGTATATGAGTGACCCAGCTTGGAAGTGGGTCCTCCAGCCCTAGGGAAGCCACCCTAGCAGTTGCTACACAGAACAGAGATGCACTATCCCTGCTAAGCCCTGCCCCAACTGCGGAATTCTGATTAAATAAATGATTGCTACCTTAAGTCACCAATTTTGAGGGCAGCTTGCTAAACAGCATTAGATAACCAGAACACTCCCTTTTAAAAGAAGGGTGGGGGCACTATTCCTACCACGTTCTGGAAGTCATAAGATTGTCTGAAATCTGGGTCAAGGCTCAACTTCCTAATAGAAGAGTTGCCTTATATACTTGTGTAAATGTTAATGTCTGTGCCCCAATCATTCGTAAGCTCCATGAGAAAAGGGATTGTGTCTGTCACAGTCAACATTGTTTTACTGACCTAGAAAAGACCCTGACATATAGTAGGTACTCAATCAATATTTTAGTAAATCAATGTAATATTGATTTACTAGCTCTACTATTTCCTCTGTTTGAATAGGATAATTTCTATGACCATTACTATTAGCAAACATTTACTAATGTTTATTTACATGTGGATACTCTTCTGCACACCTTGTACATGTTAACTCATTTACTCTTCACAATAACTCTATGAGCTAGATACTATTATTATCCACTTTTACAGACAAGGAAATTGAGGCACAGAAAAAATAAGTAACTTGTTTGTGGCGTGGCCAGGATTCAGTTTCCAGAATTTGTATTGTTAGCCACTACAATGCCTTTCCCAGTTTCCCGTCCTAGATCTGACAGTGCCATTGCTGTTGAAAAAAAGAAAAAGGTAAAGTTACACAGCAGATGAACAGTTATCTTCATCACAACTTCTTCACGATGAAGACAACATCATGACTAGGCAGGTAGGAAGCTGCTCATGGAGGGCCAGGCGTGGTGGCTCATGCCTGTAATCCCAGCACTTTGGGAGGCCAAGGCGGGCAGATCACAAGGTCAGGAGATCGAGACCATCCTGGCTGACATGGTGAAACCCTGTCTCTACTAAAAATACAAAAAAATTAGCCAGGCATGGTGGCAGGTGCCTGTAGTCACAGCTACTCAGGAGGCTGAGACAGAATGGTGTGAACCCGGGAGGCGGAGCTTGCAGTGAGCCGAGATTGCGCCACTGCACTCCAGCCTGGGCGACAGTGCAAGACTCCGTCTAAAAAACAAAACAAAAACAAGACCAAGCTCCTGCTCTAAAATGCCTTTTCAATGTCAATGATAACAGGAGATGAAAGAAATGACAGGTGAGGGCAACCACCAGGAAGAAAGACTTTTACATCAGGCCTCACCCCTAGGGCTCTAACTCTGGCAGCTAAAAATAACTGAACTCCAACCTATGCACTCAACCCAACTCCAATATCCCAACAGGAGTGTAAAGAGACCCTAGTCAGTAGCTGCTAATTCAGTGCAGAGTCCCTTTTAATGCTGATACCACTGTGGCTTATGCCTAGGTCTTCCCAATGCTCAGTATAGAAACTGATGGCAAAGGCCTACTCTGGCACCATTACCAGCCCTGCCTCCGCTCTGAGGGACAACCTGGATGTAGGAATCTAAGCCAATAGCACTCATAAGGTTACCTGAGGACTGACCTCTCAGTCTGGTAAGTACAGGACTTTCTTGATGAACCACCACTACACCACCAGCAAGTGTGTATGAACAAACACCCCTGGCCTCACTCCCATATTTGGAGAAGATGTGGGAAATTTAACACAAAAATATCTAAAGGGCAGTTTATTAGAAATCATGGTAGGTGGTAGAAAATGGCAGTTTAACCCAACAGTAGAATAAATATTCCATAGCTGTACCACTTAACAGCTTAACAAAAGGATGCATAGCTGGGGAGCAGCAGGACATCCTTAACAAAAGGATGCATAGCTGGGGAGCAGGACATCAGGTCTTGGTAATCAGGGGAGCCGCCCTAAAGGGGGCCCTTAAACTGGGTCTTGTCCGTTAGACATTCACTCAACAAACACTTCTTGACACTTGCTATATGCCAATTACTTTACTAGGTGCTGGAGATAAAACATTGCTAAGCCACGATCACCAAGACAGTCCTCCACCCTAGAAGTACTGCTGTAGCTCAGCAAATTGCCCTTTGTTGTGCTGCCATCAAAGGCATCCCTCTACACTGGTCACCTGGTCAGGGATACTGTCAAGGACACTGCTCCTCACATAACACAATGTGCTCTTTATAAGCATCCCTGGGAGACATTCCAATCTGATCTCCATTCTAGGAATAGTTTTACTTCTCCAGAGTACTGGATTGATGTTTTATCTTCAGATACCATGAATTGTGGGACCAATGAGGTTGTCAGTTTAGAGACAAATTCATGGCCCAGCTGTATCAAATGTGAAGGTCATTCTTGTATGCATTTTAGCTTTGTCTCTGGTTCCATTTTGTTACTACCCATGTTTTTATTTTTTTCATTCTCCACACTTTTAATGTATGGCATCTTGGGGTATATTGTCTCTGTTTGTTGTATCCTCGGAAGTGGCTGTAAACCCTTCTGGAAGAAAGCATTGCCTTCAATGTTTATAATACATTATACACATCTGCACAAATGCTATGATGGAAGTGTGTACACTGCGTGATGTGGGAACACAAATAATAACGCCTTATAAATTATCAAAGGCATTAGAGAAATCTTGCATAAGGGTCATTGCCTGAGTTGTATTTTTTCTTTTCTTTTTTTGAGACGGAGCCTCACTCTATTGCCCAGGCTGGAGTGCAATGGCGCGATCTCAGCTCACTGAACCTCCACCTCCCGGGTTCGAGTGATTCTCCTGCCTCAGCCTCCCGAGTAGCTGGGATTACAGCCGCACACCATCATGCCCCGCTAATTTTTGTATTTTTAGTAGAGACAGGGTTTCACCATGTTGGCCAGGCTGGCCTTGAACTCCTGACCTCATGATCTGCCTGCCTCAGTCTCCCAAAGTGCTGGGATTACAGGTGTGAGCCACCACGCCCGGCCTGTATTTTCTTTTGTTCTGTGTTTTGTTGAGAATGTCACAATACACCAATCTTAAAACAAGGTTGCTGCCACATGCATGCAAGAAAACTTTTTTTTAATCTTACAGAGTAGATCTTGGTGTCATATCATGGGCTTATAGGACACACTGAAGTTGTTTATAACTAATCAAAGCTATTTCCATGAGAGTTTCCTTTCATCAATTTTTTTCTGACAACAAGATTATGGGGCAAAACAATTCATATCCGCATCTGAATTTTTGTGCAGGGAAGGAAATTCAGATGAAATATCAAACTTAAGTTAGAATACATTTGACAACAAGGTGAGGTGAAGAATTAAAATAATTATCTAGAAGATGTATATACACAAAATGTTATCAACTAAATTTTTTTAAATAAACGATGCCAAATGGTATCTAGGAGTTCGTATTATCTAGACCAAGAGTCTGAGATTTTGAAGGGCTATTAAAAGTCATTTTGTTCAGTCTCATATCTGTGCAGCAGTATTCTTCCCGAATTCTTTCCACTTTTCAGGTATATTCCCAACCTTGGAGTTTCCCGTGATGGTGTGATTGCCTGTGTGAGAATAGGGTGAGAGAAAGTATTGTTGCTGACACAACATCTGAAGTGTGCTGAACCAGCAGATACTCTCTCAATACACTCAATTTTAGCTTTTTTTCTTAAGCGTTTTAGCCATGTAAAAATTCATTTCAACAAACAGCACACAGAAGATCTCAAGAAATAGGTCAGGATCTCATAAATGGGCAATCCAGTTTACAAAAAAGACAGCAATAAACATGTTTACTGCATATCCTTTCACTCTTCGGTAGTATAAAACATTACAACCATCTTCCTTTAGGTTTAAAAAAATAAAGGAAAGAAAAAGTAAACTGAATGTACCTCGCGACTTCTTTTGGCTTTCTACCAGGCTGGAGCTTTAAAGACAACACTATTTTGTCTCTGTATTGAGGAAAATTGTGGACTTTTAACTTAGAGTGACTAAATAGAATGCATTACACTCCCCCCCCATTTTTTTAGAATTAAAAGAAGCAGAAAAACAAAACTATCTGAAAAGTACTCACTGCTCAGAGGAAAGTCTACTCTGAGCTCAGCAATTAGGCACTCTGATGTTAGAGGAGGGCAGCCCAGGCAGGCAGAAAAATCACCAGACTGTGTAGTGCTGGGCTGGACGTTCTAAGAGGCCAGGAACCATCTCCACTTTTTCACAACTATATGCCCAGTACCTGGCACAAATTCTGGCAAAATGCATATTCATTCATAATTTATTGAGTACCAACTCTGTACCAGGCAGTGTTCTAGATGCTTGGGATATATTATAAAACAAAACAGACAAAAATCTTTGCCTAAAAATAAAACTGTTCCTCTATTCATAATACTTTGAACCAAATGTTGGGGGTGGAGGGGCTTCAAACCAAACAATTCTCTAATTCTCTGCAGATACCAACTGGGTATCCTACAATTTAATTCAATGTGGACACTAATTATCCAACATTATTGCACATCCCACAGGTTAAGGGTTCAGTCTCACAAGACTACCTCCAATTTAAGATACCAATAGCAAGTCCAGGGTCTCCTGTACTTCTTCTGATAGACTGGCTATGAATCGGGGTGTCTTCAACTATTTGAGCTGCTATAACATGCCATTAACTGGGTAGCTTACAAACACCAGAAACTTATTTCTCATTTGTGTAAGCTGGAAAGTCCAGGATCAAGGCACCAGCTGAATGGGTGTCTGGTGAGGGCCTGTTTCCTGGTTTGTAGACAGAGCTGTGTCCTCACATGGCAGAAGGGACTCACAAGCTCTCCTGGGTTTCTTTTGTAAGGGCACTAATCCCATGACGTAGTCACTTCCCAAAGGCCCCATCTCTGAATACCATCAACTTGGGGATTTCCAATTTATGAATTCTGATAGGACACAAACATTCAGACCACAGCACAGAGGTTCTCACAACCGCCTTAGAGTCAATAATTTGCTAGAACAGCTCACAGAACTTAGAAATAATTTTTACATTTCTCAGTTTGGGGAAGGGATACGGACCTTCAAGGCCCTCTCCGGGAGCTCAATCCTTCCAACACCAACCTGGAAGCTCTCCAAACCCCTTTGGTTAGGGTTTTTTTTATTGAGGCTTCATTATGTAAGCATGATTGATTAGGCCATTGCCCACTGGTAATATCCAGCCCCTTTCTCCTCCCTGGAGGTCATAGTGTGAGGCTGAAAGTTCCAACCCTCTATCACTTGGTTAGTTGCCCTAGCAACCAGCGCCCCCCCACCCCTCCCATTTTCGGGCTCTCCAAAAGTCACTTCATTAATATAATCTCAGATGTGATTGAAAGGGGCTTGTTATGAATAACAAGATACCACTTTCACTCTTATCACTTAGGAAATTTCAACGGTTTTAGGACCTCTGGCCAGGAGTCAGAAATGAAAACCAAAATTTTA
The DNA here is from genome assembly GCF_029289425.2 of Pan paniscus. Taxonomy (NCBI): domain Eukaryota; kingdom Metazoa; phylum Chordata; class Mammalia; order Primates; family Hominidae; genus Pan; species Pan paniscus. The sequence goes on along the minus strand of NC_073260.2, from coordinate 91,588,960 downwards.
TTTTTTATTTAATTTTTTTTTTTTTTGAGACGACTCACTCTGTCACCCAGGCTGGAGCGCGGTGGCACGATCTCAGCTTACTGCAACCTCTGCCTGCTGGGTTCAAGTGATTCTCCTGCCTCAGCCTCCCGAGTAGCTGGGACTACAGGCACGTGCCACTACACCTTGGATAATGTTTGTATTTTTAGTAGAGATGAGGTTTCACCATCTCTACTACGATGGAAGGCCGAGGTGGGCGGATCACCTGAGGTCAGGAGTTTGAGACCAGCCTGGCCAACATGGTGAAACCCCATCTCTACTAAAAATACAAAAATTAGCCGGACGTGGTGGCAGGTACCTGTAATCCCAGCTACTCGGGAGGCTGAGGCAAGAGAATCGCTTGAACCCAGGAGGCGGAGGTTGCAGTGAGCCGAGATTGCGCCATTGCACTCCAGCCTGGGGGACAAGAGCAAGACTTCGTCTCAAAAAAAAAAAAAAAAAAAAAAAAAAAAAAAGACTGTACTTCCCCAGGTACTGTGGCTTATGCCAGTAATCCCAGCACTTTGGCAGGCCGAGGCGGGTGGATCACGAGGTCAGGAGTTCAACACCAGCCTGGCCAACATAGTGAAACCCCGTCTCTACTAAAAATACAAAAACTTAGCCAGGCGTGGTGGCAGGCACCTGTAATCCCAGCTACTGGGGAGGCTGAGGCAGGAGAATTGCTGGAACCTGGGAGGCGGAGGTTGCAGTGACCCAACATCACGCCATTGCGCTCCAGCCCAGGCAACAGTGCGAGACTCCGTCTCAAAAAGAAAGATATGTACTCAAAACTGTCAAGGTCCTTAAAAATAAGTAAAGTCTGAGAAACTGTCACAGTCAAGATGAGACTAAAGAGATATGACAACTCAAAGTAATGTGGTGTCCTTGGTGGGATCCTGGAACAGAAAAGGGAAAAATTAAGGAAACCCAAATAAAGAACGAACTTTAGTTAATAATAATGTATCAACGTTGATTCATTAGTTGTGGGAACTGTACCATTTTAATGTAAATTTTAACAATAGGTTAAGACTGAGTGCGGAATAACAGGAACTCTACTATCCTGACAACTTTTCCGCAAATCTAAAACTATTCTTAAATATAAAGTTCAGTTTAAAAAAATGAGGGGTGGTGAGTGGAGGTAGGAATGAAGGAGAGAGTTCATAAAAAAGACTGAAATTGTACGTAGTCAGAAGAGAAGAACCACAACAAATTGGTGCTACTCAAAAAATAAATAAATAAATAAAAATCTGGCCCCAGTTAATTAAAAACTAAATATTCCAAGAAATTTAAATTAATTTATACAAACATAAAAAATAGCATTTTAGTTAGGATTTACTTTCCACTTTGTGCCGATAAAAATTTTTCTTTTTTCTTTTTAATAGTAGCTCAGTTTTATTTTCTGTGGTAACAAACATTTAAGAACCAGAGAAAACAAGGGACCCCTGAGCACACAAAGGCAGTACAGGCCGACCATGAGGCCCTCCCGGGAAAGTAGCAACTGTGGGAATTCCCTGCCCTAGGGAGGATGGATGCACTGCCTAGGAGGAGACGCAAGGTTAGACCTCGCCCCATTTTCCCAGGCCAGGCTTAGCGGGAAACTGGGGGCCCAAAGTGCTGCAGGGTCCGCACCACCAGAGAAAGATGGTCGAGAAAGTTGATAAGGGAAATTCGGAGCAGGCGACAGTCTTCAGCTTTCCAGCGGACGGCCAGGATCCTGCCGCTCACTGTGAGATCCTTCCCAACCACCCTTTGGTGGGGTTCGGCATCTGGAGCCAGGGACCCATGGGCAATTTCCGCCTCTAAGGGGGTCGGGAAAGGCACGCTGAGGGTGACTATGTGCGGCCGCATTCCTGGCCCCTGGCCACAGACGCTGCGTTTCTGCTAGGACCTGACACGTGCGGTGGGGGAGCTCCGCTGGCTGGAGCTGCCGGGGTGTCCGCGCCCCCGGGGCAGCTGTGATCACCCTAGCCATCCCCGCAGTTGGCGCCTCCGCCTGCGTCTGCATCCACGTCCCACATGACCGCCCTGGCTCCGACTCCTTTTCTTTGTAAACTAAAGAAAAAAGTATAGCTGTAGTTGTACTCATTCAAACCTGGACTCACCTTTTCCTTCACCCAATTTTGCTCCTACCCTGGCTTCTTCCTCCTCTTCCTCCTTCTGGGCTCTCTACCCCAGGAAGGGCATCTCCAACCATCCTGTTGCTCAAGCCAGAAAGCTGGAAGTCATTCCTCCTCCCTACCTCTGCATCAAGTCACCATGACTCTACCTGAAGACTTTACATGTTTTTATATTTGTATTTATTTTTCTCCCTCTCCATTTCTTCTATCTAGGCCTCATCATTTCTGATCTGATCGCTCACCATAACAACCTGCTAAGAATCCAACCTTCGCATTAGCACCCAAGTGATTATTGTGAAATTTAAATGTAATCAAATCAGCTCTAAAACAAGGTTACTGTGAGGATAACAATATGGCAACGTTTGTAGAGTGTTTAGCGCAGTGCCTGGCAGGTCCTCACAAAAGAAAGAACAGATGAGGAAAGAGAAAAGAAACAAAAAGTCAGCTGTCACAGGTTACATCACCCCATCCCTAAAATCCTCCAGTGTCTCTCAAGAGCCTTCAAAACAAAATTCAAACTTTTTAGCATAATGCCCAAGCCCTTATTACTTTGCTCCTGCCAGGCCTCCAGCCATCTCCAGCTACCTCTATGAACACTTACGGCCATGTGGTTATTGAGTTATTGGCCAGGCGTGGTGGCTCACGCCTGTAATCCCAGCACTTTGGGAGGCTGAGGCGGGCAGATCACCTGAGGTTGGGAGTTCAAGACAGCCTGGCCAACATGGAGAAACCCTGTCTCTACTAAAAAATACAAAATTAGCCAGGCGTGGTGGAACATGCCTGTAATCCCAGCTACTTGGGAAGCTGAGGCAGGAGAATCGCTTGAACCTGGGAGGCGGAGGCTGCAGTGAGCCGAGATGGCTCCATTGCACTCCAGCCTGGGCAAAAAGAGAGAAACTCTGTCTCAAAAAAAAAAAAAAGTAAGTATGAAATATCCCACTGAAATAAAATATAATGGTAAGAAAAGAGGCCATCCATGACAGCAACAACAAAAAATGCCTAGTAACACATTTAAGAAGAAATGATGAAGACCTAGTTTAAAAAATGAAGAAAATAAATATACAGTTATATGTTCATGAGTAGGAAGATTCGACATTTTAAATGTGTTAATTCTCTCCAAACTGATATATAAAATCACTGTAATCACAATAAAACTCACAATGGGATTTGGGGGGAATCTGCCAGAAATATTCCTAAGTTCCTCTGGAAGAATAAACATATTAAAAAAATACAAGGAATATTCTAAAAAGCAAGAACAATGAAGGGAAGTAGTACCATGTATTTCAGTGGAAATTAAGTATACATTAAAAGTGGTGGCCAGGTGTGGTGGCTCACGCCTATAATACCAGCACTTTGGGACGCCAAGGCAGGACAACTGCTTGAGCCCAGGAGTTCAAGAACAGCCTGGGCAACATAGGAAGACCCTATCTCTGCACATACAAAAAGAAGGTTGGGGGGCGGATTTCACATTAGTCAGGAAAAATAAGATTAGTGTTAGACAAACTAGTTTGCCATTTGGAGAAAAATAAAGATCAGTTACTTACAAATAATCCTCAGTCCTTACACCAAAATAACTTTCAGATGGAATAAAAAATTTAAGTTTAAAATGGAACAATGATTCCAGATGCAGTGGCAGGTGTCTGTAGTCCCAAGTACTGAAGAGGCTGAGGCAGGAGAATCACTTGAGCCTAGGAGTTCGAGGCCAGCCTGGGCAACACATCAAGGCTGTTAATTTAAAAAAAAAAAAAAAAAAAAAAAGGGAAACAATGAAAGTACTAGACGTAACCTGTTAAACCTGGGACAACAGATTTATATTTATAATGCTGGACTGATGAAGGGGAAGGTGGAGAGAAGAAAAAGGCCAAAAAGGAAGAGTCACAATTTATCTACATAAAAATTAAAATCTTTATATGGCCGAAAAAAATATATATAGACACTAAGTAAAAAGCGAAGAATATACTAAAGAAAACAATTGTAACACATGACAGACTAATATCTACCCCTAAAAGGGCTATTATTAAAATAGTGGAATTACACCACAGAAAAATGGTAAAATAATATGAACAGTTGACAGGAGAGTCAGTAAACATTTAAAACACGGTTAAACTTACTAACAAAGAAACTCGAAACAATAAGATATCACTTTTTATCTCCAAGCTTAGCAAAGATTTAACAACAAAAGGCCCTCATATTGGCAAGGCCCACTCACACACTGCTGGAAGCAGTTACAAACCAGTATGGAAACTTATTTATTACAATTTTAAATCTACATTCATGTTGACTCAGCAATTTCAATTCTAGCTGTCCATCCAACAGAAATACTTGCATGAGTACTCAAAGCTGTATTTGCTAATTTCTCTGCAGCAGTTTGTAAATCACTGGAAATTGCTGAAATATTCATCAGTAGGAGAATAAATTACGGTGCCTACATACTATGCCATTAAAAATAACAAGGCAGATTAGTTATTTATCCTGACATAGTAAGATGACAAAGTGAAAAGGGCAAGCTGTAAACAGCTTGTATAATGATCCCATTTCTGTACAAACGAAGACCACATACAAAGTTATTGCTAGTTTATTTTATTTTACGTAAGAATGCTTCTTAAAAGTGTTAACTTTTTTGTTAGTTTCGTTTTTAGACAAGGTATTGCTCTGTCGTCCAGGCTGAGGTTCAGTGGTGCAATCACCACTCACTGCAGCCTTGACCTCCCAGGTCCATCCTCCTGCCTCAGCCTCCCAAGTAGCTGGGAGTACATGCCCACACCACCACACTAACTCTAATTTTTGTAGAAACGAGGTCTTATTATGTTGCTCAGGCTGGTCTCAAACTCCGGGACTCAAGGGATCCGCCTGCCTTGGCCTCCCAAAGTGCTGGGATTACAGGCTTGAGCCACCATGCACCCCCTGCTCTTCCTTTATTAGCATTTAACACTCAACTGTTTGTTTCTGGTTCCCTATGCTGTGAGCTCCTTGAAGGCAGGGACCACGACTTATGTGATTTTTTTTTTTTTCTGAGACTCGACAGAGTCTTGCTCTGTCAACCAGGCTGGAGTATAGCAGCACCATCTCTGTTCACTGCAACCTCCGCCTCCCAGGTTCAAGCGATTCTCCTGCCACAGCCTCCCGAGAAGGTGGGACTGCAGGCACGTGCCACCATACCTGGCTAATTGTTTCTATTTTTAGTAGAGAAGGGTTTCACCAAGTTGGCCAGGCTGGTCTAGAACTCCGGATCTCAGGTGATCTGCCCACCTTGGCCTCCCAAAGTGCTGGGATTACAGGTGTGAGGCACGGCGCCCGGCCTGACTCACGTGATTTTTGTATTACAAAGCCCTAGTACACTGCCTGGTAATATTAGACGTTTATTAACGGTTGGTTTAAACAAAAAACTTTATACCAGAGGTGATACTTGAGAAGGCAACACCTAAGATTGAAAAAAATCAGGTGTCTGTCAGCCAATGCAAAAGCATACAAAGGTGAAAAGGTGTATATGGGAAACTGCGGATAGTTCTGTGACTGGAATGCACAGTTAAAATTAATGAAAGAGAAAAGGCTGAAGAGGCAGCATGAGGATGCTTCCAAGGATAAAGTTCAAAATTCTTAGGGTACCATATATACCAACAGACAAAGGCATGCCCTAACTAGCTTTGAAGCCTCACCTCCGGCTATTCTAGCTCCCTTAGCTATGGCTATATCCAATTAGTTGCAATTTCCTAAAAACATCATATTCTTCCACACCTTAGCATAGCCTTCCCCTGTGCTTTGTCCACTGCTCTCCTCCCATTTTCAAAACTCAGCTCAATTGCCACTTTCCCAAAGAAACTCTCTCTGATCTATCAGGTTAATATAGGAGGCTCTCCCCTACTGACTTCTACCTCATGGTTTCTCTGGTAGTCTGTTGACTTGTTTGGCTTCTCACTAAAGTCTAACTGGGGCTTTTCAACTCTGCATCTCCAGTTCTGTTTTTGTTTTAAATCGAGACGGGGTTTCACCATGTTGCTTGGGCTGGTATCAAACTTCTGAGCTCATGCAATCAGCCCACGCCGGCGTCCCAAAGTGCTGGGATTACACACGTGAGCCACCAAGCGTGGCAAACTCCATCTTTCTTGGTGCTAGATACTGACATACCTGCTGTGTCCCTGGATAAAGAAGCGGACCCCAATTCCCATGAAGCCCCCGTGGTACCATTTTCAAGTCCGAGGTCTTACGTTGCAGATTGTACATCCAGGTTCCCTGACCCGTAGGATTTAAAAATTAGGTCAAATAATTAAACAAATTGTTTTAGTTAGACACTCTTGCTGCTACTCTGTAGCCAAACTGGGTGAAAACCTGACCAGAGGAGTCCACGGCCCTCTGTACATCAAACACGGTCCAAACGTCTCACTGTTTAGCTCAGTCCCAGACACACTGAGCTCAATCTGCAGGAATCTGCGAGGTCCAGGGCAGATAACATGTGTCTAGGGGCCTGGACTTGCACAAAAAGCCTTAACAACTTCACAATTTGATTAATTATGCCGCCTTGGACCACGCGTGAAAAACAGCAAGACCCAAGGCCTATGCTATTGGTCTGGGGACTAGACCCACCTGGCTCAAGCATTTTTTGCTCGCCACGTTCCCAAAAAGAGAAAAGGCGCCCGTAAGGGGGGGGGTGGTGGCAAGACTGTTCCAAGAGCTTTCCCGTTCACACACAGCTCCCGCTGGGTCACTGTACATGAGCCCTTCCCGCCCTCGCGGGCCGAGGCGGCCACCCCACAGGTTTGGGAACCCTAGGACTTGCACTGCTCCTGGGCCATGCCCCACCAGCCGGAGACTTCCGCACTCTCAGGCTCGCTGAGTGGAGGAAAAGGGCTCCAGAAGATTCCACGAGCGCCGGGAAGCCGCGCTAGCACCAACCCCCACAAGGCCTTTCGGCGCAGCTCCTCCCGACCCGTGCGCCCCCGCGCCGTTGCCCAGGTAACGGCGGGGCGGTGGCAGCGGCCGAGAAGGGCGGGACTTCCGGCGGGTGACGCGCCCGGGTTCGGCTACAAAAGACGACGGCTGCGGCGCGCCGGGCGGAACTTTCCAGAACGCTCGGTGAGAGGCGGAGGAGCGGTAACTACCCCAGCTGCGCACAGTTCCGCGCTCCTTCCCGCTCCCTCACACACCGGCCTCAGCCCGCACCGGTGAGTTTGAGCCTTCGCGCTGCCCCTAGTCCCCTGGCTGGCGCCATTGGCGCCGGGAAACCGATGGAGCCGCGGTCGGGAGGCAGTTGGCCGCGTGGGTAGGACCGCTGTCAGTTCCTGGGCCCACGATTTCCCTTTTGGAGGGCTGGTGTGGTGCCCTGGCAACCCATCCCCGGCACGCACAGTGAATGGGCCCGAGACCTTTTCTAGCCCTCCCTCCTTCCCCAGCCTGGGATCTCCAAGGAGCTACTGTCTTCGGCTGCCCCTCCGTGCGCGCCCCCGCGGCCCCCCTCCCCGTCCGTGCTCGCTCGGGGTTGGGGGGGAGTGGGGTTGGCGACCCTGCGCACGCGCACAGGGAGGCAGGGGCGAGGGGCTGCGGGGGGAGCCGGGCGGAGACTGCGGCTTTTGGTTTCGCTTTCTCTGTTTCCCCTCCCTTTGTTTGTTGAGGGCTGGGCTTTCCCCACCGCCACTTGGGTCCAGGGTGGGAGGGAGAAAGGAAGGAAACCGGTCAGCGCCAAATGCAAGGGGAAACCTGGCAGGTAAACTCTGCCAGCCTGAGGGGCGAGAGGGATTCGGCTGGAGAAGCTGTAAGCCGTGGGCGGTGGAGGGCTTGCTGTGTGGAGCCAGTAACCTGTTCTATAAACCACTCCCCCCCACCACTGTGTGCCCAGACGTCTTTTTCTGGAGAGTATATGGAGTTTATCACATTTGCCAAAGACAGTGATAGTGTAATGACCGATAGACTGAACATATCAGTGTTTCTTTTGGTTACAACTGTCACCGCCTCTAGGGCAAACGTGAAGAATCCAGATAATAGTTGTGTTATATTAGTATGGAAGCTTTGGTGTAGGAAAATTGGAACCAGCTGCTAGAAGGCGGCTCTCAGATTATTTCTCGATAATGATTATTTGTTTTGTCTGTTCGAGTTTATAGCTGAATTATCGCAGGAATTGTTACCTTTTTGGTGAAATTTAGGGAAGGTGGTGTTCTTATCGGATTTTGCGAAGAGATTGCTCGGCCTTAGCTCTCTTTTTTATTAAAAGCTACCAGTTGAAAGCCGGTTAAAGTTGCATTTTCTTATTTCAGGCAGTAGAAGATGGTGAAAGAAACAACTTACTACGATGTTTTGGGGGTCAAACCCAATGCTACTCAGGAAGAATTGAAAAAGGCTTATAGGAAACTGGCCTTGAAGTACCATCCTGATAAGAATCCAAATGAAGGAGAGAAGGTGAATAGTATCTACTCTTAAACATATCTGAATAGTTCTTTGCCAGACGTATGGTATTTCTATTATGGCCTGAAATCGAGTATCTAATATAGTAACTATGATCACTTCTCGGCCTTTTTAGCTAAGATCAAGTGTAATGTAGTTTGGTAACACTTGTTTTTTAAAAAATGAAATTCACTCCTCTTTTCTCAAACAGTTTAAACAGATTTCTCAAGCTTACGAAGTTCTCTCTGATGCAAAGAAAAGGGAATTATATGACAAAGGAGGAGAACAGGCAATTAAAGAGGGTGGAGCAGGTGGCGGTTTTGGCTCCCCCATGGACATCTTTGATATGTTTTTTGGAGGAGGAGGAAGGATGCAGAGAGAAAGGAGAGGTAAGAAGAATCTAGTCTTTGTGCAGCTAACTAAAGTTAGCTGTTGGTCAGAGCAGATCTTTGAGAAATCACCCATTTTAAATGCTTGTTAGTATAATGTTGCAAACTGACCACAAATTGCCTCTGATTTATGGTGTCGTGTTTTTTTGTTGTAGTTTTTTTTTTGTTTTTTTTTTCTTGAGACGGAGTTTCCCTCTTATTGCCCAGGCTGGAGAGCCACGGCGTGGTCTCAGCTCACAGCAACCTCCACTTCCCGGGTTCAAGCGATTCTCCTGCCTCAGCCTCCCAAGTAGCTGGGATTACAGGCATGCGCCACCAAACCTGGCTAATTTTGTATTTTTAGTAGAGATGGGGTTTCACCATGTTGGTCACGCTGGTCTTGAACTGCAAACCTCAGGTGATCCACCTGCCTTGGCCTCCCAGAGTGCTGGGATTACAGGTGTGAGCCACCATGCCCAGCCAGTGGTGTCGCTTTTTTTAAAATGAGATTTAAGGGGCCTAAAAAATAGCCAACAGAGTGGTAGCAAATGACTGCTTCCAAAAATCTTAGATATTATCAAACAAATTATGAGAACAGCCGCGTGCTGTGGCTCATACTGTAATCCCAGCACTTTGGGAGGCCGAGGTGGGTGGATCACCTGAGGTCACGGTTCGAGACCAGCCTGGCCAAGATGGTGAAACCCCATCTCTACAAAACTACAGAATTAGCTGGGCGTGGTGGTGGGCGTCTGCAATCCCAGCTCCTCTGGAGGCTGAGGCAGGAGAATCGCTTGAACCCTGGAGGCAGAGGTTGCAGTGAACGGAGGTCACGCCACTGCACTCCAGCCTGGGCAAGAAGAGTGAATCTCTGTCACAAAAAAACCAAAAAAATCCAAAAATTAGCCAAGCATGGTGGTGCGTGCCTGTAATCCCAGTTACTCAGGAGGGCTGATGCAGGAGAGTCGCTTGAACCCGGGAGGTGGAGGTTGCAGTGAGCTGAGATCGCCCAATTACATTCCAGCCTGAGCAACACAGCGAGACTCTTGTCTCAAAAAAAAAAAAGGACAAAGTATATAGCAATATAATTTTCCAAGCCCTTTTTACAGATCTTATTTGGTGTTCCCTCACTTCCCAAAGGAATTTGATGGTAGGTACAGTGGCCTTTTTCAAATGGGAGTAAGTTAAAGTTCAGAAACCTAAAACTTCTTCAAGCTCATATAGCAAGCCAACAGAGCCAGGGCTGAAAACTGGTTCGTTGCCTGCCATTTATCTAATCTTGTTTCAGCTTTATTGTGTCAAAATTATGTATTTAATATGTTTATCAGGAAAGTGGCCTATGGGCTCTAGAAATACTGCTTATAGGAGTAAAATGTTCAAGAGAAATCAGTCTCACTTTATTTCCAGTATAGTGTATACAAATAAGGGCTGATGAGCAGAACCAGTTTTAGAATGAATGGCCAAGCCATTAAATTTCACTTTGAGCTTCTTAAGGTTCAGAAAGATCTGGGAAATTGTTTATTCAGTTTTTCTTTAAAGATCTTCAAGGAAAGGATTATGTTTTTATTAAGATACTTAAACTTCTTAAAAAGAAAGTCCACAATCCAAATGACTTGCTTAGTAAATTGTTAGAATTTGTCCACAAAAAAGTAGTGGTGGTTTTTCACTTACCTTACAAAGAACCTGCAGGTTAACATTGGCAAGCTCTTTTATGTGGCTTATGATCATACTGAGAGGTTATTTTTGGGGAAATGCGCTTCATCAAGCTCTAGAAGCTTTATTTTTCCTTCCTTATACTCAACACTGTTCAAAATAAGGGCAGCTAGATTTTAGCGTGCCAAAACTAAAGGTGGAACTATAAGCAGAAGGACATAATTAATGGTATTTCATGCTTGATTAGAAAGTTAAAATGTTCATTAGGCATATTGTACAGAAACGAGTTTGAGAACTTTTTTCAGTTGGTGGAAAGGCAATAATATTGTTGTGAATAAGTCCTTGTGGAAGGATCACTAGTTAGGAACTTACTAACTTATTAGCAGGTGACTTCATACTTCTAACCTCAGTGTCCTTATGAGGTCTTGACCTTCCATTTCCTATTCTGATTTAAGTGAAGTAAGGCACTCCTTAGTAGCCACTGGCCATGTGTGGCTCCATTAATTTAAGACAAAAACAAAAATACGGTTTCTTAGTCTAAATGGCCACATTTACATGCTCAATAAGCACATGTGATTGGTGGCTGCTATGTTGGACAGAACAGATATAAAACATTTATCACTGCAGAAAGTTCTGTTGGGCAATGCTATTATAAAAGGTATGAGAAATTTGGCCTTCAAAACAACCAGTGCTGGCCCAGCAGTAAATGGGCTGTTTTCTACTAAATCAGGAAGAAGTAGAAATTGATACTCTTCTGTGGTGACTCAATAAATACATCAGCTTCCCTGGCCAATCTTGATTAATGAGAATTTACTGTGCTACAGAATTTTTGGATGAAGTAATTGGCCATGTTGCTCAATACGGTACGAAGTGAAAGCTTCAAAAAATATATTGTGACAGAAATGAATGTTTGGATTATTGTGAAATGTGCCCTTTTAAATAACACTGGTTTTTCTCAAGTGACTTTGAAGGTAATGCTTTTGCTTACCATATTTCCAAGATGGCCACGTCTGTGCCCTTAAGCAAATATTTAATCTCTGACCTGATTTTCCCTCATCTGTGATTACATCACAGTTTGAGGATCATCTGTGATAACGTGAACATTCTGTGTATATAGTAGGTAGTCAACAGATGTACCCTGTGAGGCTCATCTTTTATTATTCTTTGCCACATTCTTTATAGTGCCTTTAGCACAAGTAAGATCCAGCATCTTAAACAGATTTGCAATGAGAAATATTTTGTTTTAGGTAAAAATGTTGTACATCAGCTCTCAGTAACCCTAGAAGACTTATATAATGGTGCAACAAGAAAACTGGCTCTGCAAAAGAATGTGATTTGTGACAAATGTGAAGGTACGGTGTTTTTTTGTTTTGTTTTGTTTTTAAGCACCTTTAATATGACACCTGAAAATGGAGCTAAGACTTCTAGATAGATATGTAAAATTGACTCATGTACACTACCTAGATTTTGGGGGAGGGGAGGGCAGATATGAAGAAAACCAACTGAAAACCTCCCACCTAAAGAAATATCAGCACTTTTTTCTGTGTATATTTTAAATACAGTTGGGATCAAGCTAGTTTGGTATCTTTTTTGTAATAAGTAAAAGTTATTTATTGGAAAGTGTGTTCTAATAAGAATGAAACTCATTGGAATGATCTCATCAGTTGTACATTCAGAGGGTAGCATTCCATCAGACTTCGAAAATATTAAAAGTATAGCATTTAGGAATTGTCTTCTTAAAACATTTACTACTGTATACACTACTAATTCATACATTATTTAATTTTCTTTTTAAATTTAGGTAGAGGAGGTAAGAAAGGAGCAGTAGAGTGCTGTCCCAATTGCCGAGGTACTGGAATGCAAATAAGAATTCATCAGATAGGACCTGGAATGGTTCAGCAAATTCAGTCTGTGTGCATGGAGTGCCAGGGCCATGGGGAGCGGATCAGTCCTAAAGATAGATGTAAAAGCTGCAACGGAAGGAAGATAGTTCGAGAGAAGAAAATTTTAGAAGTTCATATTGACAAAGGTGAGTTCTGAGTTACTTATTCTGAAGTCTTGAATGCTGTGGCAGATTTATTATTAACATTTTATAATTGTTTAAAAATCATTCTTAATTAGGTTATATATGATCCTATCAATCAGAAATAACTCTTAGCAGCTTAGTAAATAATGTTCTTTTATCCAGACATAATTTTGCACATTGGTATATTACTGATACAGAATATATTAGAAATCTCCTCATTTAATATAACAGGATCATCTTTTGAAATCTGTGGTCCTGTAAATGATTGAATAGTGTTCCAAACTTAATTCTCTCCTGTTAAACCACAGTTCTTCCATCTTTTAAAAAATTAGAATTAATTGTACACATTCTTAATTAGGAGTTACTAGATCAAGGGATAGGCATACTTTTAAGGATTCGAAAGGGGAGTTAGGTGAAGAATTGGGTCTCATTAAAATTCATGGTTTTTTTGGAGACGGAGTTTCGCTCTTGTTTCCCAGGCTGGAGTGTGCAGTGGCACGATCTCAGCTCATTGCAACCTCTGCCTCCCGGGTTCAAGCAGTTCTTCTGCCTCAGCCTCCCAAGTACCTGGGATTACAGTCACCCAGCACCATGCCCGGCTAATGTTTTGTATTTTTAGTAGAGACGGGGTTTCACCATGTTGGCCAGGCTGATCTCGAACACTTGACCTCAGGTGATGACCTGCCTCGGCCTCCCAAAGTGCTGGGATTACAGGCATGAGCTACCGCACCCCGCCTCATGTTTATTTTTTAAACCAATGGGCATGTTTTTGTTTTTGTTTTTTTCTGAGGTAGAGTCTTGCTCTGTTGCCCAGGCTTGAGTGCAGTGATGCGATCTTGGCTCACTCTAACCTCTGCCTCCTGGGTTCAAGCGATTCTCCTGCCCCAGCTTCCCAGGTAGCTGGGACTACAGGTGTGCACCACCACACCTGGCTAATTTTTTTTGTATTTTTAGTAGAGATGGGGTTTCACCATGTTAGGCTGGTCTCAAACTCTTGACCTCAAATGATCTGCCTGCCTTGGCCTCCTAAAATGCTGGGATTACAGGTGTGTGCCACCATACCTGGCCTGGGCTAGTTTAAATAAGCGTATTGGCCCACTTAATTGGCTTACTTGCCCATCTATTATATTTAAATGCTCCGTTAATTGATTTGAAATAATTTAGACTACCTTTCCTTTTTTTAGACTTGACACTTCCCTACCCATTGGGCTCCACATTTAGAAATAACTATATAACCTTTTTTTTGTATTCTCGGGATTTGATTGATTTGTCAATTTTTAAATTTTACTCTTGTCAACTTGCAAAAACATTTTAAAATGTATTACAGCAATACACTGCAGAAATTTTAAGAAATGTATATAACCCCAGAAGGAAACTTAAATCAACATTATGGTAATCTCTTTTCAGATTTTGCTGTTTATAAATGGGTCTACTATTATACTGTACTATGGTATGATACCAATCTGGAACTGTTAATATTTGAACATATTTCCATATTAATATACAAATCTACATTAACATAAGTGGCTGCAATAGGATTCTATCATGTGACTCATGATACTGGCCTCTCTGACCCCCAGGGTTCCACCCAAGAATGTAGTACATTGAAAGGTAAAAATAAGTTTCCTTGGCCAGTTGTTGAACTTAATAAATCTGTGTTTCCCCCTTAGTGGGCCCATGCCTAAGGTTTATACTTTGAGGTGTTCTTGATACCGATAGCATATAGAGTAAGTCTTAACGTTGTTGATAGGTTCTTGGAAACTGGGACTTCTAGCAGAATGACCTCAAATAATGTCATGCAGGTCCTCAAATAATGTCATGTCACTATAACACAGCTGAGGGGAAAAAAATTGGTCTTGTTATGTGTCATTTCATTTAAAGCAATTTCCAAGAACCTATCAACAATGGACTGTAAGTGAGAACTTGAAATTAATGCCCTAACTATATAGCAAGTGAAGGCATTTGTGCTATGCCTACCCTTGCTCTTTATTCAGGAAAACCTAGCTGAGTTTAATTGCTTCCCTAGCACAACAAGTTATTTTGCCTCAATACATGATTAAAGACAGATTGTTTAATTTTGTCAGTGTATGATACTGATAGCGCTTTAAGTCCTTATTTAAGAGGTACGTACTGAAGTATTTGTGGGTTAATGGATATAGTTGGAGTTTGCTTGAAAGTATATGTGGGGGGCATGCGTAGGGGTGTAATACATGAAATATTAGTCATGAGTTAGTAACTGCTGAAGCCAAATTGGATGGATATGTAGGAATTCATTGTACTGTTGGCTTTGTTTATACAGGATTAATATTTTCCATACGTAAAGGTGAAACATGATTGCTCTGTTAGGTAACCAGAGTGATCTTGGGAAGTAATCAGGAGATAACTGCTTTGGTGTAATACTCTACAAACACAGGTTTTCTTACATGAGTTATGTTCTAAGAGACGTTGCCCAAACCCTTACTGAACTAAAATATGTGGGTCAGAGGTGAGGGGCATGAAGTCTCAGTTTAAAAAAAAAAAAAAAAAAGGCGTGTTTTTTTGCCCTGTTAGAAAATACTCCTCCCCTTGTATTTTACGGACCATATGGGCTAAGGGAGTGTCTAGCACTGATTGTTTTGTTTGCTTGTTTGTTTTAATTTAAATGAGACAAGGTCTCGAACTCCTGTGCTCCAGGGTGCTATCCTCAGGGTATCCTCCTGACTCGGCCTCTCAAAGTATAATTACCCTTTTTTTAAGGGGACTATACTGAATAGTTCTTTAAAATACGGATTTTCAGGCACAGGGGCTCAGGTCTGTAATCCTAACACTATAGGATGCTGAGGCAGGATCCCTTGAGCCCAGTAGTTCAAGACCAGCCTGAGCGACATGAGAACCCCCGTCTCTATTAAAAAAAAAAAAATTCAAAAATTAGCTGGTCTGTGGTCCTGGCTACTCGGGAGGCTGAGGTGGGAGGATCACTTGAGCCCAGGAGATGGAGGCTGCAATGAGCCATGTTTGTGCCACTGCACTCCAGCCTAGGCAACAGAGCAAGATCCTATCTCAAGAGAAGATAATAGATTTAAAATTTTTTTAGTTTTGTATATAAATACTACAATAGAAGGGTCTTGATTTACATTGCTGTTAGACTTTTAATAGAAGTAATTTGATAGAAGTAATGAAACTGAAATACTTAATTAACATTTTTTGGTTATAACCAGTGTTTGCCAGTCATGGTTTAGTACCAGCATATACCTGTTGAGTTAATACTCTAAATATTGCTAATGAGGTGTAGGTGTCTGTGGGAAAGTTGAAACTTGGAAAGGATATGCAGCTTACTTCCCCAGGGTAATCCAGCCAGTGAATAGCAGCTCTGAGATTTGAAGGCTAGTCTCTTTGCCTCTGGAGTTTGTGTTCTCCACTATGATACCTTTCTTCAGGAGCAAATTGGACTGAACTACTTAAGTGGGCTTTCTTAGTCATTTCTGTGATTTTTATGCATAAACAAACATCTATGTATAGATTTTATGATTCTGACCTTAGTTGGATATTTAATAAAAGTACAAAATTAATGTTTTGTTTTTAGGCATGAAAGATGGCCAGAAGATAACATTCCATGGTGAAGGAGACCAAGAACCAGGACTGGAGCCAGGCGATATTATCATTGTGTTAGATCAGAAGGACCATGCTGTTTTTACTCGGTAAAGACTTTATCAACCACTCAAATTGATATCTTACATATTTGGGTTGTTGGTTTTGTTTTTTGTTTTTTTGTTTTTTTTAAAGTGTTTTCCATTACTCTTAGAACCTATTTCTCAGGAAGATTGTTAACCATTGTTCAGATCATAAGAGGTTGAATACATAGGATCAGATTTTTAGCTTTTTGTCTCTTAAGTATGGAACGTTGAAAATGTGTTTCAATTAGATGTTTTGTGTGAACCTAAGCAGCAGATGGGTGGGGAAAACATCCCTGGACAAAAATTTGCCCTCAATCTTTGTAAAGCAATTTAAGTGCCTTAAAGCTCTCACCAGTTTTCAATCTCATTTATGATAAATTGAATTGCTTTTAATTATAAATACCCAAAAGCATCTCTGTAGGAAATTTAAATTGGAACTCAATACTAAGTATAAATTCAGGTCTACCATTTTGAGCTAAATAACAAGTATGATGAACACTGAAGCACAAGAAAGATGGATGATTAACAGCAAATGTTTGTGATCCATGGCTAACATAACACCCTCTGTGCATGCTATATTCCCAGCAACTTGGGAGGCTGAGGTGGGAGGATCACTTGAGGCCAGGAGTCCTAGCTACTGGGGAGGCTGAGGCAGAAGAGTGGCTTGAACTCAGGAGTTCAAGGTTATGATCATGCCACTGCATTCTAGCCTGGGTGACAGTAAGAACCCACCTTTTTTTTTTTTTTTTAAATGGAGTGGAGGTGAAATTGGGAACATCTTAAACTAGTTTAGGATTAATTAATATTTCGGCTTGGTTTGGTGGCTTACACCTGTAATCCCAACACTTTGGGAGGCCGAGGTGGATGGTCAGGAGTTCAAGACCAGCCTAGCCAACATGGTGAAATGCCATCTCTGTTAAAAATTTAAAAATTAGACAGGCGTGGTGGCAGGCGCTGAGGCAGGAGAATCACTTGAACCCAGGAGGCAGAGGTCGCGGTGAGTTGAGATGGCGCCATTGCACTCCAGCCTGGGCAAAAAGAGCAAAACTTGGTCTCAAAAAAAAAAAAAAAAAAAGACTAATATTTTACAAATGTCTGAAGATAATGGGAAATGTTGTCAAGCTCAGGCTTTTGATGCTGTCATTTGATAAGGGTATTAAAGATGTTTTATTTATTTTTTTTTTTGAGATGGAGTTTCGCTCAACAGGCCCAGGCTGGATTGCGATGGTGAGATCTTGGCTCACTGCAACCTCCAACTCCCAGGTTCAAGCAATTCTCTCACCTCAGCCTCCCGAGTAGCTGGGATTACAGGCGCCCACTACCACGCCCAGCTGATTTTTGTATTTTTAGTAGAGACGGGTTTCACCATGTTGGCCAGGCTGGTATCGAACTCCTGACCTTAGGCAATCCACCTGCCTCGGCCTCCCAAAGTGCTGGGATTACAGGCATGAGCCACCGCGCCCAGCCTAAAGATGTTTTATTAATGTGGGTTGGAAAAGGAAAGTCTAAGCATGAGAAGGAGGAAGTGGGCTGTTAACGTTAAATATGAAAGGCTGTGTTCACTCACAATATGCCAGGAAATAATATTTCAGGTTCATCAATGAGGAAATTGTTAGAGTCCCTTTAAATGGGACATATCCTCATTGTTTAATTTCATACAGCCTAAATTATCTAGGACCCTGCCCAGGCTAGAGTGCAGTGGCACGATCTCAACTCACTGCAACCTCTGCCTCCAGATTCAAGTGATTCTCCTGCCTCAGCCTCCCGAGTAGCTGGAACTACAGGTGCGCGCCAACATGCCTGGCTGATTTTTTGTATTTTTAGTAGAGATGGGGTTTCACCATGTTGGCCAGGCTGGTCTTGAACTTCAGACCTTAGGTGATCCACCCTCCTCAGCCTCCCAAACTGCTGGAATTACAGATGCGAACCACAGTGGCTGGCCTAACCCTCACTCTTGTGAGTTGTTTTTTTTTTTTTTTCCCCCTCTGAGAAACCAGATTTAAAACTAGGTAATGAAACAATTCACTGATGGTAAATGGTAAAGGCTGCCTAGAGTGTGTGGAATGACTTTGAATCCTTATCTAGGAAAAGGGGCTGGCAGGTTCCACATGTTTGCCCTTCCCAGATCTTTGCTCTGCTTGATTTTTACAATGGGGGAAGAAAAGGGTGTCTTTGTAAAAGACTCTTTGCTTTTATTAAACAAAAAAACAGCCTGCTTTGGTACATCTACTGATTGGTGATTTGAAAAATATAAATATGTGTCATATTTTATGCAGACGAGGAGAAGACCTTTTCATGTGTATGGACATACAGCTCGTTGAAGCATTGTGTGGCTTCCAGAAGCCAATATCTACTCTTGACAACCGAACCATCGTCATCACCTCTCATCCAGGTATGGGAACTAGGCAAGCTTAAGCTTCTCTTTTCTATTCTAGTATTTTCCTTGTCTCCTGATAAGAAAGTGTAGTATAGGCACTGAGGGAAACCCATTGTTTTTCTTTCTCGGTTACATATCCTTCTCTGGGCTTAGATGAAGTTATAAGGTCTTGGCTCTCTTGTCAGCCCTTGGAAAACCCATAAGTGAAAGGTAACAGGATTGCTTTGCCATGTAAGTTTTACTCTTGCCAATGAGCTAGGACAGTGCTCTGTTCTTTATATTCCCTGCCTCATAAAAATGTGACCATACTTAAGGAAGAACTTGGCTTCAATGTTTTTAGGTCAGATTGTCAAGCATGGAGATATCAAGTGTGTACTAAATGAAGGCATGCCAATTTATCGTAGACCATATGAAAAGGGTCGCCTAATCATCGAATTTAAGGTAAGCTGTAATGTACTTTAAGAATACTTGAGAACAATTGGCTTACTAAAATCTGATAAAAAAGTAAAATTTCAGCCAGGTGCAAGTAGCTCATGCCTGTAATCCCCGCATTTTGAGAGGCTGAGGCAGGAGGATCCCTTGAGCCCTGGAGTTTTGAGAACAGCCTGGACAACATAGTGAAACCCTGTCTCTTTAAAAAATAAAAATAAATAAAATAAAATTTCTGAATGCCAAAGAACCTGAAACTTACATCTTTCCACAGCAAGAAATATATGGATCTGGCCACGTGCCACTGTCACACGCCTATAATCCCAGTGCTTTGGGAGGCCGAGACAGGTGGATCGCTTGAGCTCAGGAGTTCAAGGCCGGCCTGGGCAACATGGCAAAACCCCATCTCTACAAAAAGTAGCCAGGCATGGTGGCACACACCTGTAGTCCCAGCTACTCGGGAGGCTGAGGAGGTGGGAGGATTGCTTGAGCCTAGGTGGTCAAGGCTGCAGTGAATCAAGATCGTGTCACTGTACTTCAACCTGGGTGACAGAATGAGACCCTGTCTCAAAAAAAGAAAAAAGAAAATTTACCTAATAACTACTTACTCCTGTCATGTTGAGCATTCTTTGTTAACAAGTTGAGGATGGGGTTTTTTGCATCATTAATTGGATATTTAAAGATAGGTTGTGGGAAGGGTGTGTGGGACAAGTGGGTATTTTACTAATGAAAGGTTGTAACTGGCATCTTAAAGTTGAGAGGTGCTTTATAAAAATTGCAGATTTCTTGGCAAAATCGTGTAATGCTTGATTTGTTAATAGGTATAAAGCAATCCAGTCATTTTCCTGAGTCTTAAATTGGCCTGTCACCATAAAAATATTAATTAAAACTTTTTTTTTTTTCCTTTTTGAGACAGGAGTCTTGTTCTGTCACCCAAGCTGGAGTGCAGTGGTGCGATCCTGGATCACTGTAACCTCCACCTCCTGGGTTCAAGCAATTCTCCTGCCTCAGCCTCCTGAGTAGCTGGGAATACAGGTGCCCGCCACCACGCTGGGCTTTTTAGTAGAGATGGGGTTTCACCATATTGGCCAGGCTGGTCTCAAACTCCTGACCTCAGGTGATCTGCCCATCTCAGCTTCCCAAAGTGTTGGGATTTGTAATCCCAATTGTATGAGCCACTGCGCCTGGCCTAAAAACATCTTTGGTAAGGAAGAACTACCCTTTTGAGAGTAAGAATAGCTTTGTTTAAATATGTTGTAAGAAGGGTTAGGCTGTTGCAGGATGGGTTTTGGTATTAAAAAGTCAGTTTGCTGGATAGAACAATGGTTGTTAAAGTGCAGTTTTATTTAATACAATCATTTTTAATAAAGCCTGACTTCTGGTCATAATCCTTGAACTCTAGTTCAGAGTGTGCTATGCACTGTGCCTTTTAAGAGCCTGTTCTAACCTGAGATTGGCAGATTCACCTAAATATTACGTGTTTACATGTGTTTTTCTGGGGAAAATGGGTCCATGATACTCTAAGGGAGCTAATGATGAAATCAGATTGAACAGTGAAAGTTTCTTTTGAAGGTAAACTTTCCTGAGAATGGCTTTCTCTCTCCTGATAAACTGTCTTTGCTGGAAAAACTCCTACCCGAGAGGAAGGAAGTGGAAGAGACTGATGAGATGGATCAAGTAGAACTGGTGGACTTTGATCCAAATCAGGAAAGACGGCGCCACTACAATGGAGAAGCATATGAGGATGATGAACATCATCCCAGAGGTGGTGTTCAGTGTCAGACCTCTTAATGGGCCAGTGAATAACACTCACTGCTGGCATTTAATGTGCAGTAGTGAATGAGTGAAGGACTGTAATCATAATATGCTCACTACTTGCTCTTGTTTTTGTTTTAATAAACTATAGTAGTGTTTTAAAAAGTTAAATGAAGAATAAACGCAAATATAAAAGCTCTGACTTTGCCCTGTATGTATGATGACTTCAGTGTGCAAGATGAAGTTTAATACCTGTAAAAACTACAAAGAAGTTCCCCTAGCATTTCTAGGCCAAACCTTGTAATTGACTTCAGCTATGTACGTGGACAAGCTTAGACTGAAATGCTAGGTATATGTATTGGCTTCAGTGTATGACCCTTCATTGTTAAGCTATGAAAGTAAAACTCTGTATTTAACTGGCAATGAGGAAAAAAAAATTTTGTAGAGAAGTGTTGGTCTGTATAGTTCTTTATATTAAGTGGGATTCATTGTAATGCCTCTGCATTTATTCTGTTGCCTCAACTGTTACTTGAAGATGGCGTAATATATAATTTATCCTGTGGTATCAGTGATAAAAATACCTTTCTGTAGGAGGGGTTTATCATAATATGCTGCTTCTTGAAGGCTTGCACTTCCAGAATTGTGTTTCCTTCTGCTGTGCCATTCATATATATATATATATATATATATATATATATATATCCATATATATCTTGACCAGTCCTGGTCATTTGCCCCCCTCCTTGTCTGTGGACCATGATAAGCCCAAGTAGTGACTTCAGAGCTGGGTAACAGAAATTAAAGTGAAAAGACCTTTACGTGGAGAATTTGCATGCGTAATATAGGAAGGTGTTCTTTAGGTATGTTACAGGATTACTTTAAACCATTTGACTTTCGCTCCAAAGTTATGTTGGTAGTATAGCAAATTATGATGAATAGCTTTAATTGTATGTTTAAAAGTCTCATATGTTCACATGCTTAAATCTGGGTATCAGAATTTAAGCAATTCTTGAAATGTATTGTCTCCTTAATATACTAATTACAAAGCATCTCCAATGTGTGTCACTACAGGCTTTTTTTTCCCAGATCATCAAATTTTGGCTTTTAACTAAGATACATAGCTTGATTTTAGCTAGTCTGAATGAGTGATACAAAAATACTATTGAACTATAGTTAAATAATATTAAATAGGATGGAGAGTAAAAGTGGAGGACTGGGTAATGAGCCAAGAAGAAGGGGACTTAGAAAACTGCAAACATTGGAGTGAGCATGAGAGAACAAGTTCTCATAAAGAATACAAGTTTAAAAAGGAGAAAAACTTTAAAAAATAAGGTTCCCAAACCATCAGTGTTTGTCAACTTCCTTTTAGTCTGTGCCAGCCACCCACAGCTACCCTAAAGTTAGAGATGTGAAGCAGATGTTCAGGAAAGTATAATTGATCGGTGTTCAAAAAAGTGCTTTGTGACAGATTTCACTTTTCACTGGGTTTATGTACAAATTCTAAAAATCTCTCAACCTGTATTTTAATGCATTTAAGAGCATTGTTTAGGCCGGGCATGGTGGCTCACACCTGTGATCCCAGCACTTTGGGAGGACAAGGCAGGCAGATCACCTGAGGTCAGGAGTTTGAGACCAGCCTGGCCAACTTGGTGAAAACGTGGTGTACTTTACTAAAAGTACAAAAATTAGCCAGGTGTGGTAGCACTCACCTGTAGTCCCAGCTACTCGGGAGGCTGAGGCAGAATTGCTCAAACCCAGTTCGGAGGTTGCAGTGAACCAAGATCGCACCATTGCGCTCCAGCCTGGGTGACAGCAAGACTCCGTCTCAAAAAAAAAAAAAAAAAAAAAAAAAGCATTGTTTATAGGACGCTTAAAAATTTTTACAAATCTCACACAAGGTTTTCAGCGTTTGTCAGTCATAAGGGAAATGCACATAAAAACCAGATACCACTTCATACCTAATAGGATAGCTCTAATCCAAAAAATGGAAAATAAGAATATGGAGAAATTGGAACCCTCTGTACTTTGTTGGTGGTAATGTAAAATGTTGCAGTTGCTGTAGAAAAGTCTGGCAGCTGCTTAAAAAGCTAAACATGGAATTACCACATGACCCAGAGCTGGCCCTCCTTTTTGGGTTTCACATCCATGGATTTAGTCAACTTTGGATCAAAAACAATTGGGAAAAATTGTTTCCTGACCATGTACAGACTTCAGCTGTTAAAAGTATAACAGCTGTTTACATAGTACTTACATTGTATTAGGTATTACCAGTAACCTAGAGCTAGATGGCTAAATTACGCAGGATGTGTAGGTTACATGCAAATAACCATCTTGTTTTATATCAGGGACTTGAGTACCCTCGGATTCTGGTATCCATGGAAAGTCCTGGAACCAGTACCCCCATGGATACTGAGGGATGACTATACAAAAGGAATTAAAAACGAATGAAGGCCGGGCGCGGTGGCTCATACCTCTAATCTCAGCACTTTGGGCAGCCTAGGCGGGCTGATCACCTAAGGTCAGGAGTTGAAGACCAGCCTGGCCAACATGGTGAAACGCCGTCTCCACTAAAAAGACAAAAATTAGCCGGGTGTGGTGGTGGGCGCCTGTAATCCCAGCTACTTGGGAGGCTGAGGCAGGAGAAACGCTTGAACCCAGGAGGTGGAGGTTGCAGTGAGCCGAGATTGTATCATTGTACTCCAGCCTGGGCGACAAGAGGGAGACTGTCTCAAAAAAAAAAAAAAAAAAAAAAAAAAAAACTCGTATGGTCAGTGTTTACTGTGCATTCTCAACAGCCCAAAGTGGAAACCTGACTGTCCACCAACAAATGGTTAATGTGTACCTACAAATCTCTCAATTCTCAATATACATGTGTACATACACTGTGAAATACACAGCCATTAAAAGGAATACTTTTTATACTTCCCCCAAATATGAAGCACTTCACTGTTTGATACATGGATGAACCTTTAAAACATGCTAAATGAAATAAGCCAGATAAAAAAGGACAAGTATTGTATAATTTCACTTATATGAACTAAACTAGACAAATGTATTGAGGCAGAAACAGTACCAAAGGCTGAGGGGAAGGGAAGGAGAAGTTAATTGACAATGTTACAGGGCTTCTGTTTAGGGTGATGACATTTTGGAAATACAATAGTGGTTGCGTAACATCGTAAATAATGCCACTGAATTGCACAATTGTTTAGGAAAATTTGTTACATGTTTTACAATTAAAAATCCTAAGAACACTAAAAGAAAGTCATATTAGGTCGGTTGGTGCAAAAGTAATGTGCCATTACTTTTAATGGCAAAAACCGCAATTACTTTTGCACTAACCTAATAATTATATCCTGAAGAGGCAGAAACTGATAGGTTTGTCTGTGTAGTTTTTCAGCTTGTATTATTACTACCACTAACAGCCTCTGTTGAACCCTTCATTACTATGTAAGCAGCCATATTTAATTCTCAGAACAATGTAATGAGGGAGAGCCTATGAAAAAACAAAGCCTATGAAACAGAGCCTATGAAAAAACATTAACCAAGGTCATCATCCACAAAAATACTCTGCTTTCTCTGTGATGCTTCTCCTGCCCATTCATACTTGTAGGGAATAGGAGTAGAGGCCAATTATGTCGCTTGAGAGTGCTCTTGGAACAGCGGCAAATTTTCTGTACGTGAAATTAGCTTCTCAACTTTTTTGTACATACGGTACTGGTTCTTAACCTTGGCTACCATTGGAATTACCCGGGAAACATTAAAACACTCATCAGGTCCCACCCTCCAGGGATTCTGTATAACTCGGCTGGGTGTAGCCTAAGCATCAAAATGATTATGCGCAGCCAAGGTTGAAAGCCACCAACACTGACACATGGATTTAATATTAACCACTTGGAACAGAATACCACTGTTAAAATTGCCGTGGAAGGTTAAATAATGGGCAGCCCTTGCTATTCCAAGTTTGGTTTTTTTGTTTTTTGTTTTTGAGACCAAGTCTTGCTCTGTCACCCAGGCTGGAGTGCAGTAGCACAGTCTCAGCTCACTGCAACCTCTGCCTCCCGGGTTCCAGCTATTCTCCTGCCTCAGCCTCCTAGGTAGCTGGGACTACAGGCGTGTGCCACCATGCCCGGCTAATTTTGTATCCTTAGTAGAGACAGGGTGTCACCATGTTGGCCAGGGTGGTCTTGAACTCCTGACCTCGTGATCCACCCACCTCGGCCTCCCAAAGTGCTGGGATTACAGGCTTGAGCCACCGTGCCCGGCCTATTGTAAGTTTTAAACAACCTCAGACCAGGGAACTTCCTCACTTGGACATATACTTCATAGCAATTTCTTCTCTTAAAATAGTGGAAAATGAAGCTGTAAAAGCACAGTGAATGAGAACACTAGCAAGCTATGGCAATTTGAAAAAATGTGATTTTAAGAGTCAGTCTTGCACCTTTATCATTTAAATTTGGTTATCTCAGCATGAAACTTCTGAGACTGACAGCAAGAATTAAAACACCTTTTGTATATGCGGAAACTACCCTGTAGTCTACCTGCTCTCAAATTTGAGCACGCTTGCTGGGCCCCACCACCAATTTCTGATTCTGTAGGTCTCGGATAGGACCTTAGAACGTGTCTATCAGGTGACACTTTAAGAACCACTGTTCTAGCACAAGCCAAAAGAAGTGACAGCAAAGACTGACATCCAGAATCCTCTAATTCAGTTCTCTCTACTCATCTCACTACCTGTGCTCTGTTTAGGTGAATGTGTTTGCAGCATGTGGAGGAACAACCCATGTATTCTTTGTCCCTGCCCAAACCTAAAGATTTAGGAGGAACTGACAGCAATATTGAGAGTGAGGCAAGAGAGAAAAAAACCTAGCTTCGGAGTCACATCTGGTTTTCAATGCGAGCTTCGTGCAAGTTGGACTGAGTTAGGTGCCTCACGTCTGGAAACCTGTTTCTTCATGTGCATTTGCGCACCCTCATTACATTGTTCTGAGAATTAAATATGGCTGCTTACATAGCAAGGAAGGGCTCAACAGAGGCTGTTAGTGGTAGTAATAATACATGCTGAAAAAAAACAACTGGTGAAGAAGATACTGAATTGTACCTGAGATTTATACCATTTGCTGTTAAAAAAAAAAAAAAAAGCCATACTACTCCCAAATACCTCCGCGCAATGTTTTCCAGTCATTAATTCAACAGCAGAATAGGGGATAGGACAAATGTCCTTATGCTCATGGAATTAATTTTAACGCCCGGTAGTTTAGCTTCTATGTTAAGTGCTAGAGAACAGCATCCGTTAAATCTGGTGGCTGCAGCAGAGCACTTCCCTAGGAACCGACTGCACACGCCCAATTCAGAAGGAAGTGCGCACTGATTCCCGGCAGCCAACTCCCGTTCGCGCAGCCGCTGCCCCCGGCCCTTAAGACGATGTGAGGGCCAATTTTGTAACAGTGACGTCACCCGACGTCTGCAGGCCCTGACAGTTGGCTCTAGCGGATGCGCAGTCTCCCTACCCCCGGTAAGGGGCTCTACCGGCCCTGGACCCAAGATGGGATTCCTACCTCGCGACCACCCGGAGCAGCGGCGCCCCAGATCCGGCCGTCCGCCCTGCGCGTGCGCGGCCCGACCCCGCCGCGGTCTGGCTGTGAGGGCGCTGGAGGGGAGCTGGGCTGTCCCAGCCTTCAGTGCTGGAGGGACGGCCGCGTGGGGCTCAGAAAGGCTAGGCGCCGAGGAGTGTAAGCAGCGTGTGCCCATTTAAAGACAAAATCAGTGTGTTTTTCAGGTTTGTACGAAATGAAGTTGTAGAAAGATTAACAAGGGTTACCTGGGAAAGGCAGATTTTCAACTTAGCGTTTACATGTTCACCCAGTGCATTATTTTATTTAAAAAGAAGAAAAATATATACCTAACGGCTCCTAATCCAGCTCTCTTTGCCTGGTCTCCCAAGACACCTATCATTTTGCCCAGCACATACCTTGCCGCTGTGCCACAGTGGAGTCCCCGGTTAGGTTCCCTGTGCTTAGACCGCCCCCTAGTCCCTCCAGGAAGCCTTTCCCAACCCTTTCGCGTTAACTGCCCCGCCTCTCATCATCACAAAGGTAACTGGAGCTTTTATCAGTTTTAATTACTCCTTTTAATTTGCTCTTCTTCCCTATGTTTAGGCAGAAACGAGTCTTTTTTTTAACCATATTCAGCACCTGGTGCCAGCAACAGAAGTGTTCCATAAAAATTCCTAGAATAAACCAACACGTGCTGACTAGATTCTCCATCTTCATAAACGGTGGTACGAACTATGCACATCATAACTACCAGCTTCATGAGGTCAAGACTAAATCAAAAATTCTCAAGGACTTTTCTAAAAATTTTTTTAGCATAAACTGTTTCCTCTAACTTAAACTTCTCTTAAGTGAACGTGTCTTTCCACTGGGATGACTGTCTACATGCTCAGGAATCCTGAATCCATGACTATGTTCAACTCCCACGACCATTTTTAAATAATCAAAATGGCAGCAAATGTCATTACCTGGACCAAAAAGCTGCAGGTTTTGTGGCAAATGGGAAATGTGTTATAGAATATGACTGGGAAAGAGGGATTTCTTAGTGCTGCCCAGAATTAATTCAGCAAACACTGAACATTACTACGTGCCACATATAGGATCATACTGCATTTCAGGTCACCATCAAAGGTAAATTACAAGGCTGGGCGCAGTGGCTCATGCCTGTAATCCCAGCACTTTGGGAGGCCAGGACAGGCGGATCACCTGAGGTCAGGAGTTCAAGACCAGCCTGGCCAACATGGCGAAACCCCCCCTCTACTAAAAATACAAAAATTAGCCAGGCATGCTGGCATGCGCCTGTAGTCCCAGCTACTTGGGAGGCTAAGGCAGGAGAATCGCTTGAACCTGGGAAGTGGAAGTTGCAGTTAGCTGAGATGGCACCACTGCACTCCAGCCTGGGCAACAGAGCAAGACTCCATCTCAGAAAAATAAAATAAATTTTTTGAAAAGGTAAATTACAAGACTGCAAAACTTTTTTAAAAAACCTTCCCCACTAGTTTGTACCTAATAAATGCTAACATTTAAAAGGGGGCACAAAAGGCCTGCAGAAATAAGAACTCACGTTCTTGAAAGTACTGCCTAGCATGGTATCTTCCTCATCATCAGAGGTGCTCTATACATCTTCAGTTGAAACGTGAAACAGACATCCATATGCAAAATATTTTCAAGGGTTTTGTTGGCTTTTACATGTTTTTCTTTAGATAACTGGTAATGATGCACATTACAAAGGAGACTTTTCTAAATCTCAAGTCCTTTGCTAATTTTTCTTTGGAACAACAGCACATTTTCAATGCCAAACCTTCTCCTACAACATACAAAGGGGAGATGCCAAAACTCTGAATTCTTGTAACGGATCCTGCAACTAGTTCTATCCAGAAGATGGAGACAATATTCCCTGGAGTTGACTGAACATGTGAGAAGGCACAGCTCAGAAGGAGAGGAAGGCTGAGGGCAGTGAAATGAGAACCTATGCATCACCTGGCCTTTTTACATGTTAGTCTATCCTACTATCCCAGGAATTCACTTCTGCTGTACTTGAGATTCAGGGATAATAATGTCACTCCTCCTCCCACATTCTAAGTAAATATGTTAACTAGATGAGCATTTATGTACATTTTAGAACAAAGTCTCCAGAAAGGTATAAAGTTTATTAACATCTTTAAAAAAAAAAAAAAAAAAAAGATGGGCCGGGCATGGTGGCTCACGCCTGTGATCCCAGCACTTTGGGAGGCCAAGGCGGGTGGATCCTCTGAGGTCAGGAGTTTGAGACCAGCCTGGCCAACATGGTGAAACCCCATCTCTACTAAAAATACAAAAAAATTAGCCAGGCATGGTGTCGCACACCTGTAGTCCCCAGCTACTCAGGAGGCTGAGGCAAGAGAATCGCTTGAACCTGGGAGGCGGAGGTTGCAGTGAACCAAGATCGTGCCGCTGCACTCCAGCCTGGGCAACAAGCAAAACTCCATCTCAAAAAAAAAAAAAAAAGATGGAACAGAACACAGCTACTGAATATGATATAGTTCCTTATTTACAAGTTTTACTATGGGAGGGACATTTTCCTCAGCATTTCAAATAATCAAAGGAGTAGAATTTTTTTCTAGAAATATCAGTATTTCACTCTCCAGGTCGAAGATTAATGAAAACATTAAGTGACTGCACCAGTTAGAAGAAGATAAACTAATACCTTAAAAATATATAAAAAAAGAAAGGGTAGTTGCTACTTAAACATGAATTTTCACAAAATTATTCTGTGACTAATTCAGACAATCTATTTGCTTAGAAAAGCTGGCAAAAAAAAAAAAAAAAAAGCACATTACATGAATATGCCTTCATTTAAGTACGTGCTTTCAAGCTCATTTAAAAAGAAAAGTTGAATTATGGTTTCCAGAGCTTTAGGAGTCCATCTTCACTGTAGGTAGCAATCAGGTTCTGATGAGGGTGATGTGCAATACCAATCACATCCTTCTCGTGCACCTGGAACACGTAAAGCACAGGGTTAGGGTGTACAGATCTGCAATAAATCACTCTGATGAGGCTTCCAGAGGTGGGTGGAAGGGAAAAAGAGATCTTGGGAGGCCACATATTCCAAATGGCATAGGAGAAAGATGGAGGAGGGTTTTCCAACTCACATCACATTGTGACATAATAATAAACTTTAGGCTGGGCGCAGTGGCTCATGTCTGCAATCCCAGTACTTTGGGAGGCAGAGGCGGGTGGATCACTTGAGGTCAGGAGTTCAAGACCAGCCTGGCCAACAGGGTGAAACCCCGTCTCCACTAAAGATATAAAAAATTAGCCAGGAGTGGTGGCATGTGCCTGTAGTCCCAGTTACTTGGGAGGCTGAGGCAGGAGAATCACTTGAAACCAGGAGGCAGAGGTTGTAGTGA
Organism: Pan paniscus; assembly: GCF_029289425.2. NCBI lineage: Eukaryota > Metazoa > Chordata > Mammalia > Primates > Hominidae > Pan > Pan paniscus. The sequence goes on along the minus strand of NC_073260.2, from coordinate 91,559,257 downwards.
GCCGAGATCACACCACTGCACTCCAGCCTGGGTGACACAGTGAGACTCCCTCTCAAAATAAAATAAAATAAAATAAAAATAAACTTATATAGTGTTAAGCCACTGAGATTTGGGGATCATCATAGCAGCTGACATTAATTTTACTTCTTGAATTTGACATGGAGCTAAATGTTTTAAAACAACATATTTTATACTGAGGGTCACATTGATAGCTCTGGAAAAGGCACATACTTCAGAGTTCAGAAAGACACAAGTCTTACCATATTTCTTTAGATGAACTTAGTAAGTAATACTCACTGTCAAAGTTCTCTCCAGTTTGCCAGTGACTGTACTGAAACAGTAGAGCACAAAGTCCTCCCCTACACAGTAGATCCATTCACCACGGGGAGAGAGGGCACAGCAAACAAAGTCCCCACCTTCTCTTTTACCAGAACTGAAGCTTCTGACAATCTAGATCACACCACACCCCAAGACAAAAACATCAGGATTAGTAGCAGCTCAACCATGTGCAGCATTTTAAACTGACATTTTTACGTTGTTATTTTGCACTTTGGTTTACTATCATTTGTAATTAGATCTCCAGTCCTGTTCATCATGTGCTAACTCCCCTTGCCTGGGAAATATTCAATAGATAAGTAATCTAAACTAAGTGGCAGACAAAAATTTAGAATTCATACATCCCACGTCACCAATCATGCCCTAAAGAGACATATTACCCTTAAGCAAATTTCATTGCCATACAAAAAACAATTTTCTAAATCAATATACCAGTATTTCTCAAAGCTTTCTGGATGTCTGCTCTCCAGTTTCCTCTAACAGAATGAGAAGCTTTCCCCATGCAGGATGACACTCAGTCTCTAAGACTTCGCTTGCTCTATTGATACATTAAAATCATCATAAACCAAGCTGAGAGAAACCAATCTGAAAAGGCGAACAGTTTACGTACTATATGCTTCCATTTCTATACCATTTTCAAAATGACAAAATTATAATAATGGAAAACAGATCACTGGTTGCCAAGGGTTAGGGCTTGGGATTAACTTGAAATTTAAAACATGATACCATTTACATTAGCAGCCCCAAAGTGAAAATACTTAGGTATAAATCTAACAAAATACATACAATATTTAAATGAGGAAAATTACAAAATTCTGATGAAGGATATCAAAGAACTACACAGAGATATTCTGTGTTCATGAACAGGAAGACTCAATGTGGTAAAGACGTCAGTTCTTCCCAACTTAATCTATAGATTTCATACAATCCCAATCAAAATCCCAGCAAATTATTTTGTGGATATTGACAACCCAATTCTAAAGCTTACGCAAAGAGGCAAAAGACCCAGAATAGTGAACTCAATGTTGAAAGAGAAGGACAAAGTTGGAGGGCTCACAATACCCAACTTCAAGATTTACTACAAATCTACAGTAATGAAGACAGTGTGGTATTGGATCAATGGAACAGGATACAAAGCCCAGAAATACACTCAACTGATTTTTGACAAAGTAGCAAAAGCAATGTAATAGAGAAAAGATAGTGTTTTCAACAAGAGATGCCATAATTCGACACTTACATGCAAGAAAATGTATCTAGACACAATAAAATAAAGACCTTACAGTCTTCACAAAAATTAACTCAAAATGGATCACAGACCTAAATGTAAAACTCAAAACTGTATATAAAACTCTTAGAGGATAACAAAAAAGAAAATCTAGATGATCTTGAGTTTGATGACTTTTTAGATACAACTCCTAAGACATGATCCATGAAATAACTGATAAGCTAGACTTCATTAAAATTAAAATTTTCTACTCTGTAAAAGCCACTGTCAAGAAAATGAGGCCAGATGCAGTGGCTCATGCCTGTAATCCCAGCACTCTGGGAGGCTAAGGTGGGAGGATCACTTGAGGCCAGGAGTTTGAGACCAGCCTCAGCAACATGGCATGACCCCATTTCCACACACACACACACACACACACACACACACACACACACACACAAAAGTCGGGCATGGTGGCACGTGCCTGTAGTCCCAGCCACTTAGAAGACTGAGGCCGGAAGATTTCTTGAGCCCAGGAGCTCAAGGATGCAGTGAGCTATGATCATGCCACTGCACTCCAGCCTGGGCCATGGAGCAAGACCCTGCCTCAAAAACAAAAAAGGAAGAAAATGAAAAGACAAGCCATGGACTGGGAGAAAATATCTGTAAAAACTAGATTTGATAAAGAACTATTATCCAAAATATACAAAAAACTCTTAAAACTCAACAGTAAGACAACAACCCAATTGAAAAATGAGTCAAATACCTGAAACAGACACCTCACCAGAAGTATAGAGATGACAAATGAGCATATGAAAAGATTGCTACATGTGGAAATGTAAATTAAAATGAGATACCACTACACACCTATTATTTGAATGGCCAACATCCAGAACACTGACCACACTCAATGCTGGTGAGGATGTGGAGTAACAGGAACTCTCATTCACCAAGGGTGAGAATACAAAAGGATACATCCATTTTGGAACAGTTTGATAGTTTCTTACAACTAAACATACTTTACCATACAATCCAGTTATCACACTACTTAGCATTTACCCAAAGAAATAGAAAACATATTCACACAAAAATCTGCACATGGATGTTTATAGCAGCTTTACTCATAATTGCCAAAACTTGGAAGCAACCAAGATGTCCTTCGGTAGATGACTGGATAAATAAATGTTATTAAACACTTAAAAAAAAAAAAAAAAACGCCGGGTGTGGTGGCTCAGGCCTGTAATCCCAGCACTTTGGGAAGCTGAGGCGAGTGCATCACGAGGTCAGGAGTTCAAGACCAGCCTGGCCAAGATGGTGCAACCCTGTCTCTACTAAAAATACAAAAATTAGCAGGGTGCAGTGGGAGGCGCCTGTAATCCCAGCTACTCGGGAGGCTGAGGCAGGAGAATCGCTCGAACCCGGGGGCCGGAGGTTGCAGTGAGCTGAGATCGCGCCACTGCACTCCAGCCTGGGGGAGAAGATGAGACTCCATTTCAAAAAATAAAAATAAAAAATAAGCTATCAAACCATGAAAAAACAAGGAGAAAAATGCATCTTATTAAGAAGTCAAAATGAAGAAGTTACATACTTTATGTTTCCAACTACATAACTTCCTAGAAAAGGCAAAACTATGGAGACAGAAAAAGATCAGTGGTTGCCGGAAGGAGGAAGAATAGAAAGGGCACAGAGAATTTCTGGGAAGTGAAACTACTCTGTACAATTCTCTAATGGTAGACACCTGCCATTATACATTTGTCCAAAACTACAGAACATACAACACCAAGAGTGAATCCTAATGTAAACTATGGCCTTTGTGTGTTAATGATGTACCAAATGCAGGTTCATCAGTTGTAACAAACGTACCACTCTGGCACGAGATACTGAGAGTGGGGAAGGCTGTGCCCATGGGAGGGACAGAGGAAATATGGGAACCGTCCGTATTTTCTGCTCAATTTTGCTGTGAACCTAAAACTACTCTTAAAAGTCTATTTTTTAAAAAACAACAAATTATGACAATGGAAAACTGATCAGTAGTTGCCAGGGGCTAGGGTTATGGGGAAGACGTGACTATAAAGATGTAGCATGAGAGTTTCTTTGGGAATAAAACCATTCTGTATCCTGGCCAGGCGCAGTGGCTCACGCCTGTAATCCCAGCACTTTCGGAGGCCGAGGCAGGTGGATCACCTGAGGTCAGGAGTTCGAGACCAGCCTGACCAACTTGGAGTGACCCCGTCTCTACTAGAAATCCCAGCTACTCGGGAGGCTGAGGCAGGAGAATTGCTTGAACCCGGCAGGCGGAGGTTACAGTGAGCCGAGATCACGCCATTGCACTTCAGCCTGGGCAACAAGAGCAAAACTCCATCTCAAAAAAAAAAAAAAAAACAAACCAGTTCTGTATCCTGATTGTAATGGTGGTTACATGACTCTATATATGTAATGAAACTTTACAGAATGATTATATCCCTGCTTAAAAATAAATAAATAAATAAAAATAATGCATGTAAAAACTGGTTATATCTAAATAAGATCTGTAATAGAGTTAATAACTGTACCAATGTCAATTTCCTAGTTCTGATCATTGTATTATCATTATATAAGATGTTATCATTGGAGGAATTTGAAGAGTGAAACACAGGAACTCTTCTGTACTATTTTTGCAACTCTATGTGAATCTAAAATTATTTTTTCAAAATAAAGTATTTTTAAAAGTCAAGCACAGAACTGTGAAGTGTGCTCAGCAGATGCACTGGGCAGCTGTAGCTATTATGCAGTGGCCCAAAAGATACTGCGGACCAGCCATCTCAGCTATGGATTCTCAACTACTACTCCATCAGTTACAGAACTCAAAGAATGGAAAGAGAGTACTACACACCAGCCCCTGGGTCTTCTCTATGGTCAGCAAGATCCCCAAGTGTCCAGGCCAATAATCCAATAGCACTACCATACATACCTAGGGCTTGAGTCCTCAAACTTGATGCTTCTGACACCCCCAGTGCTACTTCACAGTCCACAAAAGTGAGATTCCTTGAGAACCTTGCAGGTTTTCTGATTAAAAATGCACTGAGGACACTGCTGCTGCCTTTCTCCTATTAGTGTTCCACTTTAGATCGTGGTAGCTAGGAGATGTCCTGAGTTGGTAATCCATACTACACTGTATCCCCCTAACTCAGACAAACACTGTTATCTTAAAATCTTCAGTGAGGTTCTGAAGGAGGCTTACAGACAGATAGGAGCTTCATTTATCCAAAGGATGAAAGTGCTTAATATACAAACATCCAGGGGAAAGGAGATCACTTTTGAAATACCAAACAGATGTTTTATGGAGCTATAAATAAATCTGAAAAACAAATACAGCTTACACGGTTTACAGAGAAATGAACCCAAATTTGGTTATTGGGAGGGTGGGCCTGGACCAGGAAGTGCTGATTTGGGAATGGCCCACAGGTCCTGTGCAAGGGTACGTTCTGAATACTCACCTGCCCCTGCATGTTCATGATGACCACCGTGTTTGATCTGTTGCACACCACAAAGTGCTCGGGGTTTTTAGGAAGTAGAATCACACTGTTGACGGTAATATCTGTCCCTGCGGTGCTGCCCAGGGATTTAAAGGTATTTGAACATTCTGTGGTCTTCATATTCCAGATCTACCACACAGAAATTTAAGTTATAAACCTTTTTTAGGTATAAAAATTTCTAAAGTTTTAGGGTTTAAAATATTAACAGTTTACTAAAAAAGAATAGAAATGATTCAGGGGAAAAAAGTTTCTTACTTGATTTTAGGTCCAATCAAATACCCAGCACTGCCATATACAGTTTTCCCTCGGTATCTGTGAGGAATTGGTTCCAGGATCCCCTTTAGATACCAAAATCCAAGGATACTCAAGTCCCATACATAAAATGATGTATTTGCATATAACCTATGCACATCCTCCTGTATGCTTTAAATCATCTCTAGATTACTTATAATACCTAATACAATGCCCGCACCCCACTTCCTTTGTATGGATTCAATGTAGTACTTGGCATGGGGCAGATTTAAGTTTTGCTTTTTAGAATTTTGTGGAATTTTCTTTTTTTTCCCCAAATATTTTCAATTTGTGATTGGTTGAATCCATGTTCCGGATACAGAGGACCAACTGTAATAGAGTAAGCATTCATCATGTATTTGTTGATTTATTGGCAAAGCCAAAGTCACAAACTAAAACTTAAAAACTTTTAAAAATCTATGATCTTTTCTCATACATTTTTCCTTAGCCAATAGAGCTCTCTCTCTTTAAAATTAGTTGTTTGTCAACACTGCTACTGTCATAAACAACCAGAAAGCTACCCTTGTCTGGATATCAAAACCAAACAGGGGGTCGGCCATGGTGGCTCACGCCTGTAATGTCGGCACTTTGGGAAGCCAAGGCGGGTGGATCACTTGAGGCCAGGAGTTCAAGACCAGCCTGGGCAATATAGTGCGATCTTGTCTCTATTTAAAATAATTAAAATAAAATACAAACAAACAAAACAAAAACTGCTTTTTTTTTTTTTTTTTTTTTTTAAAGAGATGAGATCTCGCTATTTTGCCCTATTGCCTCTGCTGGCGTTAAACTCCTGAGTTCAAGCGATCCTCTCACTTCAGCCTCCTGAGTACGGGACTACAGGCAGGTGCCAATAAGCCTGGCTCAAATAGAGGCTTTTTAGCTTGAGACTCTATCCTGAGATTTTGATGTGGCAGGTCTAGGGTGAGGCATAGGCATTTTTTAAAAAGCTACAAATGATTCCAATGTACAGTTTATACTGACAATGACTGAACAGAAGTCACGATGTTAGCACACACATGAGGAACTTTGAAGTGGAAGCTACTCTTGGCCACTTGTATGACTCTTCCCGGTCTATCTTTTCACCTTATCCTTCTGGGTTCTATGAACTGAAAGGGTTAAATCAGGTAGCACAGAAATCTGAGATGTGCTTAGAGAAGGGATGGATCAAACATTAAATAGCATTGTCCTGATACCACTCAATTCATCAGGTACAAAGTCTCTAAGGCATGGACTCTGCTGTGTTTCCTCTGTGCCTTCCATGGAGCTTGGCACAAAGCAGATGTTGAATAAATACCCATAAACAGGAGAAAACAGTTGCCCTGGTGTCGACACTGTTATTGCCTGCCCTAATCTCCTCTGAAGCCCAGTTGCTTAGAAGAAAAAATGAACATTTCAGGAATTAAGAACGCTAAGGCTTCCAGTGTTTTCCATTCAAAAGGTCAGTGACACGCTTTGCCCCACTCACTGCAGAACTAAGGGGGAAAGACCACAAAGTAAGGAACCTTAGATAAGCCATCTTCCAGTGGCATTTACAAGTTGTGAGGCCCATATGCATAGCATGAGAGCAAATCCCATGACTGAAGTACTAACAGCTCTGTGTGATTTCCCCATACATCCCAAGAGAGCATACATCTCCTGCCTTCGGGTTTCCAGTTCGATTTCCAATCATGAACAGCAATTTCAGACAGTGGTCTGACATATATACATATATATATATATATATATATATATATATATACATACATTTATTGATTGAGTGAGACAGGTTCTTGCTCTGTTGCCCAGGCTGAAGTACAGTGGTAAGAAAATTGCTCAATGCAGCCTCAAACTCCTGGGTTCGAGTGATCCTTTCACCTCAGCCTCCCAAGTAGCTAGGAATACAGGTATACGCCACCACCCCTGGCTGTCTGAATTTTAGATACTTAAATATGTATCTAAAATATCTAGATATTTGTATTAAAATGTTTTATTAAAATGTCTAGATCTTCTGCCACAAAGTACTCACTCATATAAGACAATTCAAAAAGATTAGGTCCAGAATGTAAATAGAGTGTCTCAAAGATCTCTAATAATTTTCCATTTGGGTTTCTCATATCTTTTCTAGGAAATGAGAACCTCTCTTCAAATAACTAAATCTTTAAAGGTACTGAAGATCCATTACTTTCAGCAAATTACTTATTAAATAACTATCTAGGAGAAGGCTTAGTTTTACTCAACACCTCTTCTATTCCTCTATAAATGCTACTAGGAAGGCCCTAAATCTGGGGACCAGGAGTGCAGTGAGGCTGTGCAACAAAAAAGAGATCTATTTATTAGGCCACTGAGACTTTCGTGAATTTGACTGTTAGCAGGTGGACCATACCTATGGCAAAACAGATTTAACCACCATGTGTATCTGTGAATGGGGGATGGCTTAAGTTTAGGACTCTTCACCCTTCTTCTTTTCCTACACATGATAAAGTTTGTTTGGATTGAAAAGGTTTGAGATTGGGGTCCCAAGGCCAATGGGAATTACCCACAGAATACTGTTGTTGTCTCAGACTCACCTCAATTACGGCTAAAATAGCCAGGAAAGAGGTTTACTACAGCACAATCATTCCCATTATCACCACTGAAAACTCCTCAAAGGACAAAGATGGGGTAGACAACCCAAAATAAACTGATAGCAAATACTTAACCTTTACAGTGCCATCAGAGGATGCACTAATAATGTAATGTCCATCTTGTGTAAATGTTGCTTCGTTAACAAAGGAGGAATGGCCACGAAATTCCTTCAGGGTTTTCCCAGATTTTAAACCATGAATTCTACCAAATGAAAGTAAATGAAAAGAACAATAAATATTTAATATCTTATGGTTGTGACCAATGATTGAATGCATTTTAGATAAATTACAGAAGCTCATGTTATAATATTAAGTGATGAGGGCTATGTGATTGTGTATACGGTGTAATTTTCACTATATCAAACAATCAAACAAAAGCTTTGCAAAGAAAGAGGCTGGAAGAAAATATGCCAGTAATACCACAAGCTTCTGTTCAGGGATAGACCTCTAAAAAACAGGTTAGCAGGAGATTGAGATCAGTGGGTCTCAGCTGGGTCCTTTAGAGTATAACAGACCCTCTAAAGTGATTATGATGCAGGTAGGTCCATAAGACCATACTCTGAGAAACATGAAGCACTGCTACCCCCTTTCAAATGTCTCTTCTGGGTAAAAACTCAAATGACACAACAACAAGTGTCAGTTGTACTTTGGGGACATAAGGTCTCACATACCTTCCCTCTCCATATCACATCATCATGGTAAAAGCATCATGGTAAAAGCGTAAGGAATCACTAGTACCTCCCTCCATGGCCTCATTATATCAAACTCAAGTGAGAGCAGTTTTGGGATTTTTACTTACCTAATTGTCTGGTCAAAAGAAGCACTAAGGATCTGACTGCTATCCTTAGAAAAGCTTAGACAGGTGACACCCTTACTGTGTGCCCTCTCAAATCTCCTTAAACATTGTCCACTCTGAATCTTCCATACCTTTATTTGAAAAAAAAAAAGAATTAAAAAAACCTTGTTAAGTGTCCTACTATTAATAGCCCACAGAGCCAAGCAAGATGCAATGCTCACTAATGTACTGAAACAGCATTAAAAATGCATGCTAATAGCTGAATATGATGTCTGGTTCACATAGTACAATGGTAACTGAATCCTTTGAAACTTAAAACTCTTTCCTTGTAAATTATTAAAACAAAAATATAGACTCTAAGTTCACTTAGCAGAGACCATTTCTGCAATTTCTGTAGCCCAGGATGTATTTCTAGCATTAAATACAAACCACAACAAATTGGCTATTAGACCATCCCCTTAAAAAAAAAGTTAGTTATTTTGATTTTTATACAGCAAGCCAGGGTGGTACAATAGAAAGGGCATAAGCAGATATGAACTAAAGTCCCAGATCTATCACTTACCAAGTATGTGACCTTAAATATGTTATTGGATCACCCAGACAGAGTTACTAAGATTACATAAGAAAAAGTAAAGTGATTAGCATAAAGCTGATGCTCAATAATCAGTAGCTATTATTATGCTGAATATCATATGTAGGACACTACCCCATAGCAGAACATTCAAAATGTCTACATATGAGAGGCTGTGGCACTAATCCATACCTTGATTTTTCCATCTTGGGCCCCAGTTGCTAACATTTCTGTATCTCTGCTGAAACACATGCAGAGGACAGCATCATCCATCATCATAAAGTTATCTTGGGCCTGGTACTTAAGATCCTAAAGAAACAATGGTTAGCAGTTATCAAAATAACACAAAGCCAAGACCCCAGTTCTCTACAAACTCACAAAAACCAGGGGCAATGGATTGTACCTACTCTAAACCCCCAAAGTAAACAGAAGTGCCGTGCATACACGTTCCTAGTAAGTAACTAGTTCCCAGTGATATTGCTGGGGATAAATAATTTTATACAATTCAAATTGGTATTATAAAAAATACCCACATACTACTATAGATCTTTTCCTTACTGATTTTTTTCTAGGCAAAATTTCTCTAGTTTCATATTTTACATCTTTAATAAACCTGAATTTACCTATTTTTGTATGATGTGGGAAACTAAACTAATATTTTTTCCAAATGATCAGCTACCTTTCCTGAAACAGTTTACTGACTAATCTATTTATTTGTGATGCTTCTTTTATTATCCATTATTGTTCAAACGGATTACCTTTCTTATTTTTTTCTAATTATAAAGTGAGACTGCTTCCTGGTTTAAAAAATAAAAGCAAACTATAAAGAAATATATAAAGTAGAAAGTAAAAATCACTCATAAATCCACTACCCATAGAATGGAATTTGGTACTCTACGATAAAAATTACATTTTATTTATTTATTTTTGAGACAGAGTCTTGCTCTGTCGTCTAGGCTGCAGTGCAGTGATGCAATCTCAGCTCACTACAACCTCTGCCTCCCGGGTTCGAGCAATACTCCTGCATCAGGTTCCTAAGTAGCCGGGATTACAGGTCCGCACCAAAACACCCAGCTAATTTTTACATTTTTAGTAGAGACAAGGTTTCATCATGTTAGCCAGGCCGGCCTCGAACTCCTGACCTCAAGTGACCTACCAACTTCAGCCTCCCAAAGTGCTGGGATTACAGGCATGAGCCACTGCGCCCAGTAAAAAATTACATTTTAAATCAGTGGATAAAAGTTAGTAAATAGCTATATGGGGAAAAAACTAACTTGGATCTATACCAACTTTATCCCGCTAAACAAATTCTTGAAGGGTCAAAAATTAAACATAAAATAAAAGATTAAAGTACTAGAAGAAACTGTAGGAAAAAAGATGAATAAATTTGATGATATAAAAAAATTTCAAGTCTGTAAAACAAAACAAGCAAAATCAAGAGATAAAAGTCAAAATTTTAAAATATTTGTAATGTATATTATAAAACTTCATTTCCTTAAAATATAAAGAGCTCCTACAAATCAATAAAGAACAATCCAACAGAAAAATGGGCAAAAGATATTAAGAGACTTCATAGTGTAAGAAATATTAGTGACTTCGGTAAAATAAAAAAAAATTGGTGGCTTTTCACATAGAAAAAGATGTTTAACTTCATTTATAAGAGAAATAGAATTAGTACTACAATTAGGTTAGATTGGAAATGATCTTAAATAAAATGGGTGGTTAAATACATCATGGTTCAATCCATGCAATGTAATATAATACAGCAATAATCTCCAACATACGCTATAAAAAGCAAGAAGTATAACAGGGTATATAGTATGCTATCATCTGTATTACAAAATTTTGAAAAGGATACATAATAAGTAACACACACACAGGATATTCCAGGAAAGTTACATAAGAAACTGGTAATCCTGGCTGGCCCAAGGAAGGCAAATGACTAGCTGAGGTACAAGTGTAGGAGCAAAACACTACTTGAGTAACTTTTTCTGTTTTTTTGAACTTTGTATCAGTTGTACATATAACCCCTTGAAAAAAAAATTTGTTTTTTGCACGTCCCTGTAATCCCAGCTACTCTGGAGGCTGAGGCAGAAGAATCCCTTGAACCCGGGAGGCGGAGGTTGCAGTGAGCCGAGATCGTGCCCCTGCACTCCAGCCTGGGCCACAAGGGCGAAACTCTGTTTTGTTTTGTTTTGTTTTGTTTTTTCCCCCGAGATGGAGTTTCGCTCTTGTTGCCCAGGCTGGAGTGCAGTGGCATGATCTCGGCTCACTGCAACCTCCACCTCCTACGTTCAAGCAATTTTCCTGCCTCAGTCTCCCGAGTAGCCGGGATTACAGGCACCCACCACCAGGCCCAGCTAATTTTTTTTTAGTTTATTTTTAGTAGAGAAGGGGTTTCACCATGTTGGCCAGGCTTGTCTCAAACTCCTGACCTCAGGTGATCCACCCGCCTCAGCCTCCTAAAGTGCTGGGATTACAGGCCTGAGCCATCACGCCCAGCCTGAAAAAAAATTTTTTACTTGTAAAAATAATAGATAATAAAACAATTACAGATCATAAAGGTCCTCCCTTGGTTAATAAAATTGGAATTTAATTAAACATACCGTTTTTTGCTTTTTGTTTTTGAGACAGCGTTGCTGCCCAGGCTAGAATGCAGTAGCATAATCATGGCTCACTGCAACCTCAAACTCCTGGCTTGAGGGATCCTCCCACTTCAGCCTCCCAGGCAGCTAAAACTATAGGTGCACACAAGCATGCATGGTTAATTTAAAAAAATTTTTTTTTGGTAGAGACGCGGTCTCACTATGCTGCCCCGGCTGGGTTGAACTCCTGGGTTCAACTAAGTGATCCTCCTGCCTCAGCCTCCTCAGTAGCTAGGACCACAGGTGTGCACCACTGTCCCTAGCTTTAAATGAGTTTTTTAATTACAAAAGTAATACATGTTCATTACATACAGATCCTTTTTCAACTAATCTGATTTAGAGGCCATAGGTAAGTAATTCAAAGTAGGTAATTTTTCCACTAGGAAGGTTAACACATTTAAAATACTTTACCTTTCTGATTTTTCCAGTAGTAAAGTTCCATACTTCAATGAATCCATCAACAGACCCAGTGACCAAATACTGACCATCTGGAGAAAATCGAGCACACTCCACATGTGATTTCTGACCAAACTGTTTCAAATGAAACAATGAAACAGATGCATTTTTATCTAGTGGACTTAAAACAATTCCTTTTTTAACCTTTTGAGAAACCCTGCCCTAGCATAAAGTCATAGCTGGCCCATATTATAGAGTATTGGAGGGGTATTTCTGTACCTGGACGCAGGGAGCTGGGTGGATGTATTTTTCTCTGACTTAGTTTTAAGTCCAGGCACTAAGTTGAAGCTGGTTTTTTGAATGTGAGATTGATATTTCCAAAGGAAAGGACAAAAGCTATTTTAACATGGGACTTAGAACAAGTAATCCTGTTAGCTCAGACTGTAATGTTTTGCTAGAATTAGCCACTGTTAGCGTGACTTTCACACTCAGTATGGCCTAATATGTTCCTGTTGTGTATCTCAGGGGGAAAAAACTCATTTTTTCAAAGTAAATGTATGTTTCCCTATATTATTTTGTAAATAAACTTCCTATCAGTGTTTCATAACCTTCATTTAATGAAGTGATAATGTGTAGCTGACCAAACTTAGAAGAACTAATTAAAGCTAATATACTGTCTGATAAATGCATTCTGAGCATTTGCTAGTGAGGACGCTCCCAATAACAGATGAAAACTACAGAAAATTAGGTAGAAAGAACAAAGAAAAGCTCTAATGTGGATTTCACCTTAAATGCCAAAAAAGGAAAGTGTTTATAACAGAAAATCTTAGCCCAGCAGCATAATAATGATGGATTTCTATTTGTCTCAAGGTTTCAGGCAGAGTAAATAAAGGTGCTGCTTAAAAATATCTTTATCTGCAAGTTAGAATATATAATCCAGAAAAGGCAAACCCAAAATGTTAACCCAAAGTCAAAGATTTGAGGAATATGAAGTATTTTAAAATCCAGGAATTTAGAGCACAAATCCAGAGAAACTGTAATATAGAGATGCTAAAGTAGCAAATACACTTGTAATTCTGGGAATTACCTAGAACACTTTTTCCTAGAAAACTCTCAGATTTAAAAAAATAAAAAATAAATAAAAAAATTTTAAAAACCACACCATAGGAAGATAAAATCATTTTCCTCAAACATCACATAAGCCCACTTTGTAATCCCTCACTGGCACTCTGCCTGACACATAGCAGGCAAAATAAAAATGGTAAACAGGAGAAGTACATACAAAGTTCACAGTCCCAGGTGTAACCAAAAAAGAACTAACCATTCTTCCAAATGCAGGCTTCTTGGGAAGAAGTGCAAGGGCAGATGGTGGGCTAGATGTCAAGCTAGATGTCCATCCATTAGATGACACATCTGAGGTGTACCACTCCCAGGCCACAGCAGTATCCCAGTGGACACCTGCAGCAACCTTGAATATTGTCAGAGCTGGAGAATGAGTTCTCCCCCTCAATTATCCAAGCCCCTGGCACAGGGCCTGGCTGAGCCCATGACAAGTCCTCAACAAATGATTACTGACTGGCTGAATGTCTTAGGATCCTACCTTAATATGCCTGCTCAGTTGTGTAGGAAACTTTTCTTCTTCCACATCTTTGACAGCTGCCTTGCCTCGAAACAAATCTATGGTCATACCAGGAGGAAGCAATCCCTGATGCTGCTGCCACTTCAGTGCCTATGAGGAAAAAAAATATATAGCAATCTGCTCAGGTGCTTTTAAGATCTGGTCATAAGTGCTCAGAAACCAAGCCCGAAAGGATGAGGTTCAGAGAAAGCTGTGAGCCATCTAGACCCCAACTATTTTTGGCCATCCAAACATAAAGTAATCTGTGCTCCCCTGTGTGTCCAAGAACACAGGCTGATCTAAGGGTGAAGGGGACCTGAGAGCCAACAAGTCTATCATCCACCTATTTTCTTATAGGAGTGGCTCTTTTGTTATAAACAAAACTTGGAAAACAAAAATCTCCCATAGTTCTAACACTCAAACACACCCACTATTAACATTTTATATACTACCTTCCAATCTTCCCCCCCCACATATGTGTTTCATTAACCTAGTTGTAATTATACTATATGTAAAATTTTATTTTCTCCTGTTTTCACCTATCAACAGGTCATATTAGTCACAGCTATCATTTTAATGGCTGTAAAATATATCCCATCTAGTAGATGTCTCACAGTTAACATAATCAATATATTAGTGGACATTTACACTGCTTCCAATTTTTCAATCACCTAAATAATGCTGCAATGAACATCTTTGGACATAAAGCTTTTTCTATTTTGGGGATATTCCCCTCCTAGGGTATATTCCTGGAAAAGAAATTACCAAATCCAAAAAAGAACATGAATGGTTAAGGCTTTTGATATATTTGATATATACTGCCAAACTCCTTTCCAAAAGAGCTGCTTTCCAAAAAAAGTTGCAGTTGCAATAGTGTTCACAACTGCATTATGAGGGGTGAAATAATGAACTTTGGAGACAGATGGTCCTAGGCTAACTCATTCACCAGCTATGTCATTTTGACTCCCAGTTTTGCCAACTGAAAAAGTCAGGAAAAAAAGCCTAATTCGGGGGCCAAGCATGGTGGCTCACGCCTGTAATCCCAGCACTTTGGGAGGCCAAGGTGGGCAGATCACCTGAGGTCAGGAGTTCCAGGCCAGCCTGGTCAACATGGTGAAACCCCATCTCTACTAAAAATACAAAAATTAGCCAGGCGTGGTGGTGCATGCCTGTAATCCCAGCTACTTGGGAGACTGAGGCAGGAAAATTGCTTGAACCCGGGACACAGAGGTTGCAGTGAGCCAAGATCACGCCACTGCACTCCCAGCCTGGGCAACAGAGTGAGACTGTCTCCAAAAAAAAAAAAAAAAAAAAAAAAAAAAGCCTAATTCATAGAGGATAAAACAAAATAATATAAGTGAAGCCTGTATAATAAGCACATGTTCACATAATAAGCACACAATCAATGTTTATTCCCCTTTCCTTTTGTTATTCCAAGAAAACTCAATAATTTTTGGTATCATTTAAAACGGGGGTCCCCAACCCCTGAACTGCAGACCAGTACTGGTCCATGGCCTGTTAGGAACCCAGCTGTACAGCAGGAGGTGAGTAGCCAGGGAGCAAAAGCATTACAGTCTGAGCTCCACCTCCTGTCAGATCTGCGCAGCATTAGATTCTCATAGGAGCATGAACCCTATTTTGAAATGCGCATACGAGGGATCTAGGATGCATGCACATTATGAGAATCTAATGCCTGATGATCTTAGATGGAAGAGTTTCGTCCCAAACCCACCCCCCTGACACCCCCACCACCATCTGTGGAAAAATCGTCTTCCACGAAACCAGTCTTTGGTGCCAAAAATGTTGGGGACCACTGATTTTAAAATTTTAGCTAATTTAATAAGTAGAAATAGAATACCCTACTTTAGTCAGTTCTCTGATTAATGAGTTGAACTTTTCTCTGTATTCATTAGATATATTTCCTCTTCTGTTAACTGTTTATTCATGTTATTTGCTCACTTATCTATCATAGTCTTACCATTCTCACCAATTTGTGAGCTTTAACGTGATAAAGGTATTTGTTGTTTATGTTTGCTGCAAAGAATTCTTTTACCAACTTTTTTTTTTTTAAAGAGAGGGGTTCTCATTCTGTCAGGCTGGAAAAGTGGCATGATCACAACTCACTGCAGCCTTGAACTCCTGGGCCCAAGCAGTCCTTCTGTCTCAGCCTTCCAAGTAGCTGTGACTATGTCTATTTTGGATTATAGCTTTATAGGTTTCTTTTCATCTTAAGTTCCGTTCTCGAGTGATGAAATCTGTTTACCTTTTCCTTGGTGTTTAATCTCTAAGCTTGGGAAGACTATCAGGTTTGATAGATTATATTATCTCCCAGTGTTTTTCTATTATCTTAAAATATCTAACTTTCTATCTGAAATTATGCTACATAAAATATGGGAGCAGGCTCTGATCTGACCTCTCCCCCGCAATTCTAAAGTCAGTGTCCCAACATCATATACTAAATGTATTTTTCTCTTATTCCTAGGTTTTGTGGTATTCTCCATTGTCATCCGTGGAATTATTATAAATAACAGAATTGGGTTTTTGCACTGTGGTTGCACTGGTTCCAACAGATATTCTTGTGTCCACTACCAAAATGATGCAAATTATAGGTCTTTATTAAATGCAGTATTTCTAAGACTAGTATGCTCTCAACATTCTTCCTTTCCAAAGTTTCTTTGCTAAATATATTTTTTCTTTTTTTTTTTTTTAATTGAGACAGAGTCTCACTCTGTCACCCAGGCTGGAGTGCAGTGGCGCGATCTTGGCTCACTGCAGACTCTGCCTCCCGGGTTCAAGTGATTCTTCTGCCTCAGCCTCCCAGGTAGCTGGGATTACAGGCGCACGCCATGATGGCCAGCTAATTTTTCTATTTTTAGTAGAGACGAGGTTTCGCCACGTTGGCCAGGCTGGTCTCCAACTCCTGACCTCGGTTGATCCGCCCACCTGGGCTTCCCAAAGTGCTGGGATTACAGATGTGAACCACCACACCCGGCCACATTTTACTTTTCTTCTTCTACATGCTTTCCCTAGGTAATTACATTTACAGCTTCAACTACTACTATAATTTCCAAATCTATAATTTTAGCCAAAACCTCTAGGTTAAGGTCCAGATTCACAGATCCAAGGGCCTATACTGCAAGTTTCCACTTGTATGTCCCACAGGAACTTCAAAACATCTAAAAACGGATCATTTCCCCTATCCCTAGTTTCTACCCCAGCCCCCAACAAATCTGTCCTTCTTATATTTTCTACCAAGTCACTCAAACCAGAAACTAAAGGGAAACGAAACCTAGAACCAAAACCTCACTTGCTCTTCACATCTAACCAATTAAATGTAGAACACATGAGTTTATTTCCACTGTCTCTAGAAAATCCACTGAGTGATGGTAATTAAGGAATAAAAAAGATACATGCCCCAAAAGACAAAGAGAATGGGAGAACAGCAAGAAAAAAATGTTTGTTAAATTTTAGAAGGTGAAAAGTGAATGGACTAGTGGAAACCAAAAACAGAGAAAACTGAAACCTAATTGTACAAGGTGAAGAAGGGGAAGCCACAAGAAGCAAGCCAAACTACCTTGCAAAACTCCAAAAAGGCTTAGGAACTGGAGGAATCACATACCCTTCAAGGACAAGGCATGCTTCAAGGCTGAAAACAGGGGCAATATTAAAGTCTGTACAAGGAGCATTTAGCTACCACGACTTCTCCCAACCCTGAGCAACTACCTCGCCTTAGCCTCAAGAGAAATCAGGTGATGTATATTCTGGAAAGGTTGAGGTCCCTAGGCTCTGAAAATCTCAGTAGAGCTGAGGACAGGGTGGAGGTGAGAAGCCACAATGAAAACTGGGGGCTTCAGTGTACACTGGTATGCTGAACAGTGAGATTTCTCTATCCTCCACTCCTACCTGCATCCTCTCAGCTCACTCTCAAGATATGGTTTAGGCAAGAACTATTCTCCAAGCAGGAACTACTCTCTGGAAAAGCTGACCAGCCCAAGAGAACATTTCTGCAGAGAATGACAAATGAGGATCCCCATCCTATCATCCCAGGCTGAAGTCTATCAGTTCTCAAACTCCTCTTTCCAACCACCCAACCTGACATACCATAGCAGAGAGCTCTAAATATTTGAGGAAAACTCCCACATATGGTCAGCAAAACAAACAGGGAAGGGGAAAACTCAGAGAAAAAGAAAAAATAGGAATACAGGGACAATGCTGGAAGGATAATAAAACTTTAAACATTTAAAGAGAAAGAAAGATACACGGTATTACAGACACAAATAAAATCTCAAAAATTTATTTCTATGCTTCCTTTCTCAGGAAGTTACTGGACTCAGTACTCCCACAAAATGAGGGTCTAGGCTGGGCTCAGCGGCTTACACCTGTAATCCCAGTACTTAGGAAGGCAGAGGCAGGATAGTCTGGGCAACACAGCAAGGCTCTGTTCTCCATTTAATTAAAAAAAAAAAAAAAAAAAAAAAAGGCCGGGTGCGGTGGCTCACGCCTGTAATCCCAGCACTTTGGGAGGCCGAGGTGGGCAGATCACGAGGTCAAGAGATCGAGACCATCCTGGCCAACATGGTGAAACCCCGTCTCTACTAAAAATACAAAAATTAGCTGGGCATGGTGGTGGGCACCTGTGGTCCCAGCTACTCGGGAGGCTGAGGCAGGAGAATTGCTCGAACCCAGAAGGTGGAGGTTGCAGTGAGCCAAGATCGTGCCACTGCACTCCAGCCTGGCGACAGAGTGAGACTCTGTCTCAAAAAAAAAAAAAAAAAAGGTCTAACTATGAAAGAAAGAAAAATGAGGAATCTATAAATAAGACCTACAAAAAAAATAAGAGACCCAAAATTCCCAGTATGAAGATGAGAGAAGTCCTGGTACAGTAACTGTGCAGCAATGCAAGAGAACTAGTCCTGATGGGAACAAAAAGAGAAGGGCCTCAGAAAAGATATCAGCAAGCGGAAAAAAAAGGACTTTTGACGGTTCTACTAGAAATACTCAGGCTGGACTAGCAGAAGTGCATAGAAAACTAGGCAAAAGAAAAAATAAGCAATAATTATTGCAAATCATAAAAATTTATGTAAGAAATTACATGTAATTATTTTTTAGCTGTGAACAATAGCTATATAAAAATAACTATGTAAACATTGAATACAGATTGAACCAAAAGTTGTGATACGGCTCTACTGAAAATCCAGAAGAAGAGTAAGTGTGTATTGAGGAGAGTGGGTATAAGACAAATCATTTTTCGCTGAAGAAAGTTAGTTGCTAATGACCAAAAAAAAAAAAAAAAAAATCAGGTAATAACAGTATAAACATGGTATTCAGCTATGGAGCTAAGTCAGGAAAGTTAAGAATCAGAGGTGGAGAAGGGAAGCACATGGGACTGTTTTTCACTGTAAGCCCTGAAGTACTACTTAAACAATGCACAGCTATTAGTTTGATTAAAAAATCAAAAAGCAGCTTACTTTTTTTTTTTTTTTTTTGAGATGAAGTCTCGCTCTTGTCTCCCAGGCTGGAGTGCAATGGCTCGATCTCGGCTCACTGCAACCTCCGCCTCCTGGGTTCATGTGATTCTCCTGCCTCAGCCTCCCGAGTAGCTGAGATTACAGGTTCCTGCCACCACGCCCAGCTAATTTTTGTATTTTTAGTAGAGACGGGGTTTCACCATGTTGGCCAGGCTGATCTCGAGCCCCTGATCTCAGGTGATCCACCCACCTTGGCCTCCCAAAGTGCTGGGATTACAGGCATGGGCCACCACGCCAGGCCAAAAAGCAGCTTACTTTTGAATCTCAGAGTCACTGCAGGCCTGCAACAAATAGCTTTTTGGTCCTTTTCTAAATGCAGATTTAGTGCAAAAAGGTTATTAACATCCCTATTAATCACTTGTGCCCTTTGTTATTTATAATATATCTATTACTCTAAGTAGCTTTATAATAATGACCATGCTGGCAACACTATTAGTAATTTTTTAAAAAATCATCACCAGCAGCTACCATTTACTATTTACAAGGTGCCAGGAAATGTATAAAGTGTTTATGAACATTATTTCTCTTAATCCTTACTCTCAATACTGTGACGAGTAAATGAGACCAGAAAAGTTAAGTAATTTGCCAAGACTATATAGCTGGTAAATGAGAAAGCCTGGATTCTAACTAGGGTGGGCATTTGTTCCAATCTTTCCAGGACAGTTACTATTTGCACTTGGTGTTCTGGCATAGGGATCAACTGTACTCTCAACGATATTCCAGACAGGATGATAAATTCTATGGTAACCCTAATTCTAACTGACTCCAGAGCTTGTTCTTAACCACTAATCTATATTGCCTCTCCCAGGAAAGAGGGAGAGTGGAACAGCACAGTTACTGGAATAAGCAACTCTGTAGGTAGTCCCCAATTCTTAGGGTGTACAATTTCTTCAGCTAAGACATAGTTTATACATAGGAAATTAGGAAATTGTACCAGGAGTTCACTTTTTAAATTTATTTTTATTTTTGGAGACAGGGTCTCACTCTGTTGCCCAAGCTGGAGTATAATGGCATGATCATAGCTGTCATCTCAATCTTCTGGGCTCCAGTGATCGTCCCACCTCAGCCTCCCAAGTAACTGAGACCACAGGCACACCCCACCATACCCCGCTGATTTTTTTACTTTTTGTAGAGACAGGGTCTCACAATGTTGCTTAGGCTGGTCTCCAACTACTAGGCTCAAGTGATTCTCCTGCCTCAGCCTCCCAAAGTGCAAGGATGACAGGTGTGAGCCACCACACCTGGCCTCTACAGGAATTGAATTACCTGTCCCAGCAATGCCATGAGACGAGATGGAGGCACCACACTGACTTCGCCAGCTAAGGCCTGGGCAATTGCTGCTCTTCTCTTTTCTTTGCTACTTCCATCTGGGTATGCCTGAAAAAGGAGAGGGTGTAGCATCATTTCCAAGAAGCAACAACAAGATATGAGTGTGCTTATTTAAAACAAACAAGCAGAAGCATACACAGAGGAAAATGTGAAAAGAAATTACCCAGTTAAAGAAGGGATTAGTTGAACTAATTTAGTTTTTGAAAATGACTTCCCAATTCTGCCCGCTTGCATTTCAAAAGTATGAGTTGGGAGAAAACTGAGGTCAGCCAATCCACACTATTATTATTTTTTCATTGAGTTCCTGGCCAAAGGACACACTGCTATTTTTCTGAAAAGAGTCCAAGTAAACCACATTAAACCCAGAGTTGTTCTTCCAGTTTTTGAAAAATTTGCAGAACCAAGAATTCTTTTATACTCTTTAGTAATTTCTTAAATGGCTCCCAGCACAGAAGTGCTTCACCACCTATAAGTTAAATCCTGTCCTGGTAATCTAAAATCCTTTCCTTTATCCTCATAGATTTTGTAGGTTTACTCTAACATTCTATTATCCAGTGCCTATTAAGTTCTTCTTCCTCCTGAGAAAATACTTGCAAACTACCCATCTGACAAGGGATTAATAACCAGAATATGGCTGGGCAGGGTGGGTCACGCCTGTAATCCCAACATTTTCGGGGGCTGAGGCTGGCAGATCACCCGAGGTCAGGAGTTTGTGACCAGCCTGGCCAACATGGTGAAACTCTGTCGCTACTAAAAATAGAAAAACTAGCCAGGCCATAGTGGTGGGTGCCTGTAATCTCAGCTACTCGGGAGGCTGAGGCAGGAGAATTCCTGCAACCTGGGAGGCGGAGGTTGCAGTGAGCTAAGATCGTGCCATTGCACTCCAGCCAGGGAGACAACAGCAAGACTCTGTCTCAGAAAAATAAATAAACAAATAAACAACCAGAATACAGGGCCAAGTGCGGTGGCTCATGCCTGTCATCCCAGCACTTTGGGAGGCCGAGGCGGGTGGACTGCTTGAGGCCAGGACTTTGAGACCAACCTGGCCAACATGGCGAAACCCCATCTCTACTGAAAACTCAAAAATTAGCTGAGTGTGGTGGCACACACCAGTAATCCCAGCTACTTGGTGGCTGAGGCACGAGAATTACTTGGACCCAGGAAGCGGAGGCTGCAGTGAGCCGAGATCACGCCACTGCACTCCAGCCTGGGTAACAGAGCTCTGTCTCAAAAACAACAACAACAACAACAACAAAACCCAGAATATATAAGGAGCTCAAACAACTCTACGGGAAAAAAATCTGATAATCCAATGTTAAAAATGGGTGAAAGATCTGAATAGACATTTCTCAAAAAAAGACACACACAAGGCAAACAGGTTTATTTAAAGGTGCTCAACACAACTGATCATTAGAGAAATGCAAATCAAACTACAATGAGATATCATCTCACTCCAGTTAAAATGGCTTTTATACAAAAACACAGGAAATAACAAATGCTGGTGAGTAAGTGGAGAAAAAGGAACCCTCGTACACTATTAGTGGGAATGTAAATTAGTACAACCACTATGGAGAATAGTTTGGAGATTCCTCAAAAAATTAAACATGGAGGTACCATATGATCCAGCAATCCCACTGCTAGGTACACACCCAAAAGGAAATCAGTATATCAAAGAGATATCTGCACTCCCATGTTTATTACAGCAGTGTTCACAATAGGCAAGATTTGGAAGCAACGATAAGTGACCATTAACAGATAAATAAAGAAAATGAGGTACATGTACACAATGGTGTACTAGCTGGACATATAAAAGAATGAAATCCTGTCATTTGCAACAACATGCATGTAACTAGAGCTCATTATGGTAAGCGAAATAAGCCAGGCACAGAAAGACAGACTTTGCATGTTCTCATTTATTTGCAGGAACTAAAAATTAAAACATGGAGATAGAGAGTAGAAGGATGGTTGTCAGAGGCTGGGAAGGGTGGAGGTGGCGGGGGTAAGAAGGAAAGTGGGGATGGTTAATAGATACAAAAAATATAAAGAATAAATAAGAAATAGTATTTGATAGCACAACAGGGTGACTATAGCCAATAATAATTATACATTTTAAAATAACTGAAAGAATTGTTTGTAACACAAAGGATACATGCTTGAGGTGATGGATACTCCATTTACTCTCATTATGCACTGCATGCCTATATCAAAATATCTCATGTACCCCATAAATATATACACCTACTATGTACCCATAAAAAATTTTTTTTAATCCTTTTTCCTCCTATTTTGACAAACCTCTAGTAAAAGGCTGGGGGGGTGGGCAGGAAGAATGAAACCATACAGATAATAAGGTTTAGGAAGAATGAAACTATACAGATAATAAGGTTTTGGAAGAATAAAAGACTATCATCATGCTCTACTGGTAAGCATAATCCGCTAAGAAACAAAAGCACAAGCTTCTAGGGACTAAAAAGGCTAGAAGGAAACTGCAATTGTTAGGGACAAGACACACAAATGATCAGTGAACATACCAGCAGTTAGGCAGCACTTCGGGGAGGGCTAATGTGGAAATGACATCAGAATAAAATTTTCTGCTTTTTTTACTAACCAACACGCAATCCTCTAAACTGAGGTGTATAGAAGACTCAAATAATCAGAAAACTGAACAAAATTATTCTCTTTAACATACGCAAATTTCAGCCAACATATATAAACAGAGAAGCATCATTCTAAAAAATTAAAATCACAAAGAGTATACAATAAAATGGTAAAAAAAAAAAAAAAAAAAAAAGATCATGTTATTCCATTTCCAAAGTTAACAAAAAGTTCCTTTTCATTACCACAGTCATACCTCACGAGGATCAAAGTAAGACCTGGCCAAAAGGTTCTCCAGATGAATATATCGCTCTGGCTGTGTTTGTTTTAACATGATCATGGGATCAGTCTGTCTCAAAAGTGACCTGGCAGCACCCAATTCACGGAGCTCTATCAATTCCAGAACAACCTGGACAATTAAAAAAAAAACAAAAAAAACCCCAGATGTTTCAACACATTGTCTTATTAATATTTTTCGGTAAAATATCTAACACAGATATGGCCTGTCAAAGGATTTCCAATACCAGGAAGTGCCCCTTTCCATTTTCACTAGCAATTTCAGGTGGACTTGGTGGGCTTGGTGGCTCATGCCTATAATCCTAACACTGTGGGAGGCCAAGATGGGCGGATCACTTGAGGTCAGCAGTTCGAAACCAGCCTGGCCAACGTGGTGAAACCGACTCTCTACTAAAAATATAAAAAAAATTAGCTGGGTGTGGTGGTATATGCCTGTAATCCCAGCTACTTGGGAGGCTGAGGCAGGAGAATTGCTTGAACCCGAGAGGCGGAGAGTGCAGTGAGCCAAGCTCATGCTACTGTACACTGGCCTGGGCGACAGAGCAAGATCTGTCTCAATAAATAAATAAATAATAATTTCAATCCTTCAAACTCTATCCTTCATTTTTATCTACCAATCTCCCCTCCTCTCAGGCTTCTTGCTCAGAATGTAGATGCCAAAGAAAGCTAAAGATGGGAATATACCCATGGGATCCAGAGAAACCTTTCTCCAGTTACCAAAATTTTCTTTGGGAATTATTGAACTCATACAGATTGTAAAGAAACAAACTGCCCAGACACGGCAGCTCACACCTGTAATCCCAGCATTTGGGAGGCCGAGGCAGGTGGATCACTTGAGGTCAGGAGTTGGAGACCAGCCTGGCCAATGTGGTGAAACCCCGTCTCTACTAAATATAAAACTTAGCTGGGCGTGGTGATGCACGCCTGTAATCCCAGCTACTCGGGAGGCTGAGGCAGAAGAATCGCTTGAACCCCGGAGATGGAGGTTGCAGTGAGCAGAGATCGCACCACCGCACTCCAGCCTGGGTAACAGAGTGAGACTCTGTCTCAAAAAAAAAAAAAAAAACAACCAGTAAACAAAAACAAAAAACCAATTTCACTACTTTTACTTCAAATTACAATCTTATTTCCAGAAAGTCTACTCTGCTGTTTTATAATCACAAATTTGTCTGATCTTTGTCCTAGGTTCTTGGCTTGGAGCTTCTTGGAATTTGACCAGTGATAGGGGTATCTTTGTTACTCCTGGGCCCCTTGAATCACACCTGGGTTTGTGCAAAGGAAATGGCTCAGGATAGGTAGGAGCTAGTTATCAGAAAGACTAACTATGTGATTAGAAAGTTGAGGCTCTCTCGTGCCTGTAATCCCAGCCCTTTGGAAAGTCAAGGCTGGCGAACTGCTTGAGCCCAGGAGTTTGAGACCACCCTGGGTATTATGGTGAGATCCTGTCTCTACAGAAAAATGCAAAAATTAGGCAGGCGTGGTGGTGCGTGCCTGTGTTCCTAGCTACTCAGGAGGCTGAGGCAGGAGGAAGGATTGATCCTGGAAATGGAGGATGCAGCAAGCTGTGATCTTGCCACTGCACTCCAGAATGGGTAACAGAACAAGATCCAGTCTCAAAAAAAGGAAAGAATTTTAATTTGGGAAATCCTGGATTTTCCAAGAAGGGAGAAAAAATACAATGTCAAGCCTTGCCATTGTTGTATGGGCTGATGCAGCCCTACAGTGCTTGAAGGAATGCTCACTGACGCTTTTTAGTTGGGGAGCTGGCCCACAACGAACCAACCCATGGGGATCAGCATCACCACCACTCTTACCTGTTCATAGAGGTCAATGAGGGTTTTGTCTGGCAATTTCAGAGACTGTATAGCCTGCAACACAGTATCCCAATGGCCACTGTTAATGTCAGCCACAAAACTCTCAATGCTGTCCACAGTATTCAGAGACACAGTAGTCTCCTCCTGCAAGGTGGCTAACGCCCGATGTAAACTGTTCTCCTTCAAGTACTGCATAATAAGGCGGATCACACTGAAAGAAAACAAATCGTTCAGCTCAGGGATTCTCACTCACCAGAGGTAAAAAATAAAGCCTACCAAGCTCCTACTCAATCATCTTCCTTTCACTACTATTTCTTTATCATGTGAATAAAATTTTCCAAAATCACGGAATCTAAACTATAAGGGGACCCCCCCAACCATAGAGACAGAACTGGGGTTCAAGGAAGGGAAATCATTTGCCTAATGTCTCAGTCAGCTAGAAAGGGAGTTGGTATCAAGGTGACTATCTTATTTCCTAATCCAGAGCCTAGTTTCCTATTCATTCTTGTAATTATATTGTAGCACACTTCACTGAAATACTTTAAATGACTAGACTAGTTATTTATACAAAATAATCTAAATGAGGCTGGGCATGCTGGCTCATGACTGTAATCTCAGTAATTTGGGAGGCTGAGGCAGGAGGATTGCGGAAACCAGAAGGTTTGAGACCAGATCAGGCAGCTGTGAGACCCCATCTCTACAAATTTTTTTTTTAATTAGCCAAACATGGTGGCATGTGCCTGTAGTCCCAGCTACTTGGGATGTTGATGTGGGAGGATCCCTTGAGCCCAGGAGTTCAAGACCAGCATGGGCAACATAAGGAGACCCCTTCTCTACACACACACACACACACAAAAAAAATTAGCTAGGCATGATAGTGTGTGCTTGTGGTCCCAGCTACCTGGGAAGCTGGGGTGGGAGGATTGCTTGTATCCATAAGGTTGAGGCTGCAGTGAGCCGTGATCATGCCACTGCACTCTAGCCTGGGAAAGAGAGCAAGACCTTGTCTCAAAAAAATAAATAAAATAAAACCTATGAGGTAAGTTTACTTTTATCCCCAATTTACAGATGAGGATTTGATCAGATAATAGAGATAATAAGTGGAAAAATCAGGACTCAAACTGGCAGTGTGGCTCTAGAGCATGTATTCCTGAGGAGAAAGCAAACATCCTCTTTTTTTTTTTTTTTTTTTTTTGAGAAACGGTCACTTGCATCGCTCAGGCTGGACAGAATAGTGGCATGATTGTGGCTCACTGCAGCCTCGGCCTCCTGGGATCAGGTGATCCTCTCACCTCAGCCTCCCAAGTAGCTGAGACCACAGGCATGCACCACCACACTGGCTAATTGTTGTATTTTTTGTAGAGACGTGGTTTTGCCATGTTGACCATGCTGGTCTCAAACTTCTGGGCTCAAGTAATCCATCCACCTCAGCTTCCCAAAGTGTTGAGATGACAGGTGTGAGCCACCGCACCTGGCCCCTCTTCTTAAAAACAACTATAGGCCGGCCGCGGTGGCTCACGCCTGTAATCTCACCACTTTGGAAGGCTGAGGCGGGCAGATCACAAGGTCAGGAGATCGAGACCATCCTGGCTAACACGGTGAAACCCCGTCTCTACTAAAAATACAAAAAAATTAGCCGGGCATGGTGGTGGGCGCCTGTAGTCCCAGCTACTCGGGAGGCTGAGGCAGGAGAATGGCGTGAACGTGGGAGGCGGTGCTTGCAGTGAGCGGAGATCGCGCCACTGCATTCCAGCCTGGGTGACAGAGTGAGACTCCGTCTCAAAAAAAAAAAAAAGGGAACTGATTGCTGCTACTTGCAGTAGTCTTTTTCTCTCATGGCCCCTTTATGAGGTATGCAGGTATCCAGACTTAGACCCCTGTTATTCTGCTATGATACTATCTTCCTTAGCACATGTCCGTTGACTTCCATTTTACACTCCCAAAATAAGTCATCTCTCTCCTCAAACAGCTCACATTTGACATAGCCAAAATCAAATTCCCTACCCTCAAACAGAAATGAATACATAAAGAGCTAGAAGCTTTGAAGATAGTCTGGGATTTGAATCAAAGTTATGTGACCTTGGACAAGTAGGTTAACATCATTTCAGTATTTGCTGAATGCATAAACCTCCCTTCCTCCTATGAAAAGTCTCCAAAAAAGGTCCTCTCCCTCCCTTACACTCAGACACAATTTTTATGTCTGTTAATTTAATTATTATTAAGTGTTGGCAAGGACAGGTGGAGGATGGAGTTCTGGAAAAGCACACTAAGGTCTTCTTTAGTCACTAATTCTCATCCCCTATTCCTTGAAAATTTTTCTTTCTAGCCCAGTCTCCAGTCTGTCTCTCCCAAAATTCAGTGCCAGATCGGGCCTGATAGTTGTTCATTCATTCCAAAAGCTAGTTGTTCATTTATTCCAAAAGCAATTAACTCTTCCTCTAAGGTATGCTAGACACTGAGACCACAAGGAAAAGGAGCTCCTAGGCACCGACAAAGGCTAGTTTGGGGTGAGGTTATCAAACAGTGACAATACTGAGTGAGAAACGCTAGGCAGAGAAAAGCAAAGGGGCCGTATAAGCACAGAGACAACGAATCACATTGCATAAGCTGGACAGGGAGAGAAGCAAGGCTTAAAGAGACCTATCCCCTTGCGCAGATAATTAGACTGGAGTCCAGAGTGGATCCTTAATTTGGTCAATCACAGCGCGCCAGCAGTCGGCCAAGGACAGAACTTAGGTCTGCAAGGTGTGTTTTCCCCACCCGTGCCACCTCCCTCGAGGTTTTGGGCTTCACGTCTGAGAGCTGCTACTTTCCTGTGGGCCCACCTCCGAGGTAGCGAGATCCAAGATGCTTTTTTGGGGGCATGGAAATGGCCCTCCACTCCCTGGCCTCTCGGATGCCTTCTCCCGAGTACCCTCCGCCCCACACCCTTAACCTCCAGGCCCCCGGCAAGGCGCGAACATCCCCACCGCAGGACTCACTCCGAAGATTCGATTTCGATCGACATAGCTGTATCTCTCCGGGAGCAGGCACCAGTTCTCCCTCAAGGCCAGTCGCGCAACACACCAACGACACCTCCGGCGGACACCTAACGTCACTTCCGCTTGGGTCGGCGTCTGGCTCCCGCTCTAGAGATAGAGTGAACGAAGAGTAGGGGCGAGGTTCGCGTAGGGGCGGAGCCCTCAGGGGCTGTCAGAGGGCGGAGTTTATGCCCCTGCCCCAGAGAAATACGCATCAGGAGGAAGACTGTTTAAAAGCAGGCCGGAGCCGGGTGCGGTGGCTCACGCTTGTAATCCCAACACTTTGGAAGGCCGAGGCGGGCGATCACCTGAGGTCATGAGTTCGAGACCAGCCTGACCAACATGGAGAAACCCCGTCTCTACTAAAAATACAAAATAAGCCGGGCGTAGTGGCGCATGCCTGTAATCCCTACTCGGGAGCCTGAGGCAGGAGAATCGCTTGAACCCAGGAGGCGGAGGTTGCGGTGAGCCGAGATCGCGCCGTTGCACCCCAGCATGGAAAACAAGAGCGCAACTCCGTCTCAAAAAAAAAAAAAAAAAAAAAAGAAAGATAGAAGAGAAAAAGAAAAAAAGCACCGGGCGCCATACAGCTCACAAATGTACTGAAAAGAAAAGCGCTGGGGCGGAGCGCGGTGGGTCGCGCCTGTACTCCCAGCGCGCGAGTTCGAGACCAGCCTGGGCAACATGGTGAAGCCCCGTCTCTACTAAAAATACAAAAATTAGCCGGGCGTGGTGGCGGGGGCGCCTGTAATCTCAGCTACTCCGGAATCTGTGGCAGGAGAATCGTTTCACCTCGGGAGGTGGAGGTTGCGGTGAGCCGAGATCACACCATTGCACTCCAACCTGGGCAAGGAGAGCAAAATTCCGTCTCAAAAGAAGAAAAGAAAAGTAGTGGTGATCAGATTGTAGTAAGAAAAGCAAAGAAAAGAAATAAAGAAGAAAAGAAAGAAAAGAAAGAGCACTGGTTTGGAAAGATTGCTTTTTTTTTGAGACGGAATCTCGCACTGTCGCCCGGGCTGGAGAGCACAATGGCGCGATCTCGGCTCACTGCAAACTCTGCCTCCCGGGTTCAGGAGATTCTCTTGCCTCAGCCTCCAGAGTAGCTGGGATTACAGGTTTCTTGCCATCACGCCCGGCTAATTTTTTGTATTTTTAGTAGAGATGGGATTTCACTATGTTGGTCAGGCTGTTCTCGAACTCCTGACCTCATGATCCGCCCGCCTCGGTCTCCCAAAGTGCTGGGATTACAGGCGTGAGTCACTGCGCCCAGCCAATGTTGCTTTCGTTTGATGTAATTAGTTGATTAGATTTAAGATGAGGCTGAATATGCAATACCTGATGGGATATTAATACATTCAAAACCAACATAACACTAGCCAAAATTTATAGGAAGAGTTAATTGAGGATTTTGGTTGGTTGGTTGGTTTTGCGTTTTTCCGAATCAAGGACTCGCTTTGTTGCCCATGCTGGAGTGCAGTGTCTCGATTGTGGCACACTGCAGCCTCGACCCCTCCGGCTCAAGCAATCCTCCCACCTCAGCCACCCAAAGTGCTGGGATTACTGGCGTGAGCCACCACGCCCTGTCACGGGACTTTAGGTCAAACACATTATTACATTTGTAGTGACAAATGAAATGTAGAGATATCTGTGAACTTCATACATAAAACCTATTTTAAAATATTTTATTGCCGTTGTATATAAATTGTAAAAATTATTTGCAGCACAATAATAATAAATCTGGCCAGGCGTGGTGGCTCACTCCTGTAATCTCAGCACTTTGGGAGGCTGAGGCGGGTGGATCACCTGAGTTCAGGAGTTGGAGACCAGCCTGGCCAACATGGTGAAACCCCGTCTCTACTAAAAATAAGAAAATTTGCCGGGCAGATTGGTGTGCATCTGTAATCCCAGCTACTCGGGAGACTGAGGCAGGAGAATCCCTTGAACCCGGGAGGCAGAGTTTGCAGTGAGGAGAGATCGAACCACTGCACTCCACCCTGGGTGACCGAGTGACCAAAAAATAATAAATAAATAAATAAATAAATAAATAAATAAAATAAATCTGTGTTCCGAAATTACATATTGAA
Source organism: Pan paniscus (assembly GCF_029289425.2). Classification (NCBI taxonomy): domain Eukaryota; kingdom Metazoa; phylum Chordata; class Mammalia; order Primates; family Hominidae; genus Pan; species Pan paniscus. The sequence goes on along the minus strand of NC_073260.2, from coordinate 91,528,615 downwards.
ATGACGTATTTGGAGATTTCCTGATGGCTTTCAGTCTTATCTGATTCTGTGCCTAAAGGTCTGCCATGCAACTTGTCCATAACCTCTTAAATACTGCTTCTTTTTTCAAATCATCCTCTATTTCCTATCAATTCTTGAAGGACATGGTCTCCAAGGTTTCAAATGTTTTAGAGTCTCCATGCTTGCCTTGACATGTAGTGAGATATCAACATGGGTTATACGGTTTATGAGATACTCCTTCACTATTCTATCCCATAACAGCACAAAATTATTATAACCTCTTCCTTGAAAAGAAGACCCAGCTCATCACAACAATAGCATATGTCCTCATTTTCTCTACCTAGTACTTGTCATGTTACTCTTAAATTCAGGTTACTTCTCTATTTTGTTTATACAAATAAATCTTCTCTATGATTACTTAACACCAGGTTTTATTCTAATATCCACCACACCTCTGCTTTCATTTTGAATGGAATGGCTTCTCTTCTTATGACTCCTATTACATCCAAGGTTGTTCATTATTTATAGATGTGAGCATCTTATTGCTTCATTATGTCTTTTGTAGTAACATCCTAGGATTTTGATATTGAAATACATATTACTTTATTTTATAACAAATTAATTTATTTTTATTTTTCCTATATATTTAGCATTATATTGATTTTTTCATTATCTGCGTAAGTAGATTTTTCTTTCTTTTTTAAGACAGAGTCTCACTCTGTTGCCTAGGCTGGAGTGCAGTGGCACCATCTCAGCTCACTGCAACCTCTGCCTCCTGGGTTCAAGTGATTCTGCTGCCTCAGCTTCCCAAGTAGCTGCGATTACAGGCACGCACCACCATGCCCAGCAAATTTTTGTATTTTTAGTAGAGACGGGTTTTGCCATGTTGGCCAGGCTGGTCTCGAACACCTGACCTCAAGTGATCCGCCCGCCTTGGCCTCCCAATGTGTAAGTAGATTATATTACTTATGAATTTCAGAACACTAAAAGGGATGTTACAAGAGATTTGGAGGTCCTTGAGCCTAATAGTATTGACAAGAACATGTTAAAGAGATGCCTATTAGCCATTGTTCCAAAATAATAACTCCAATCCCTTAATACTTTTCTTACTCTCCTTTTTTAACCTTGGAAAGATCTTTTAGAAAATAATATATTTTGTGATAAAGAAACATTTACATAAGTTCAACAATTCTTTTGGTTTCACTTCAGTTTCCTTTTATTCAGTCAATTACAGGTACAATTAAATTGATTAATTTTTCTCTAAAAAATAGCACATATTGGCCAGGTGTGGTGGCTCACACCTATAATCCCAGTACTTTGGGAAGCCAAGGTGGGAAAATTGCTTGAGACCAGGAGCTCAAGACAAGGCTGGACAACATAGCAAGAGACCCCTTCTTCACAGAAAAATTAGCCTGGCATGGTGGCACACGCCCGTAGTTCCAGCAACTTGGGAGGCTGAGGCGGGAGGATTGGCTTGAGCCCAGGAGTTTGAGGCTGCAGTGAGCCATGATCGCACCACTGCGCTCCAGCCTGGGAGACAAAGTGAGACCCTGTCTCTAAAGAAAATAATAATAATAAAATTAAAATAGGCTAGGCATGGTGGCTCACGCCTGTAATCCCAGCACTTTGGGAGGCCAAGGTGGGTGGATCACCTGAGGTCAGGAGTTCGAGACCAGCCTGGCCAACATGGTGAAACCCCCCCCATCTCTACCAAAAATACAAAAATTAGCTGGGCATGGTGGCACATGCCTGTAATCCCAGCTACTCAGGAGGCTAAGGAAAGAGATTCGCTTGAGCCCGGAAGGCGGAGTTTGGCCTGAGCCGAGATTGCACCATTGCACTTTAGCCTGGGTGACACAGTGAGACTCCGTCTCAAAAAATAAAAATAAAAATAAAAAAGAAAGAAAGAAAACGTGGGGCAGTGGAGGGTGGGGAGTGTAAACTATACTCTGTCTGCATCACATGCTGCTTGAGATAATCCCTGGTGCCAAGTAGCCTGTTTCAAGTCAGAACTTGTTATTTGCTGCTGTGCCTGTGGTTTATGCATTCACATCAATGTGATCATGGGCACCATTCTTGAGAAATGAAACTTTATCATGACTAGCAAGCAGCCACAGAGGTATACCTATCCTTCGCTTCTTCGATATATTGGATTTTTAACCCCTGATTGACAGTCGATGCTGCTGGCATTGCAAACCCTCCTCATTCATGTTTATTCTGTAATAAAAAAGTGGAATATGATGTTTTTGTTACCATGTATAAGAAATTACAATCTTTACCTAGTTGGGGAGGATTTTTTTCCTTCCTGAACTGGTTGCTTATGTAAGTATTCTGTATTCCAACAATCCATCCATTTCCATGCTTTTCCCATACCCAAAAGTATAGCTTTTGTCACCTTGCTGATCTCTTGTTCACAAGTTGATAAATTTTGCCAATTCCTAAAGATCAATTTGTATAGGAAATTTTGTTTTTAACACTAGACAAATGAGGTCTCTCACATCTCTCCATCCATATATAAATAAAGAAACAAGCAGGCACACAGACAACTTCTAAACTCTAAACCAGGCAGTTGTATTCACCAAGAATCTTTCCACCGCATACTCACAGGCTGGATCACAACCTCCTAGACCAAATTTCTAGTGAACAAAAGTAACCCCGAGGGAAATCCGGTCTCCTGATCCGCCCTGCTTTCCTGTAAATGGGCCCCCTCCCATAAGTCCGTGTATCAGCAATCTATCTCTTGAATCCAGCAGAGGGCAGGACAGTCACAGAAAAACTACCATTGTAAACCTAGCCTCCAAATGTCTAACTGGTTAAGGAAAAGAGGTGGAGGGGGGAGAGATTCTTGGTCCTGTGGGTAAAGGAAGTACTGTAGAAGGGAAAGTCAATATTTGAGTGCCAAAATGGGGCAAAAGGTTGGTTTTATTTTCTATTAAACTAGACCAGTTTCTTCTAACAGGATATAATAAGGCAAAGCAGAGAAAAAAATCACATAATTCTATGTGCTTTTTGCAGAACATGAATTTTAAGTTATGAGAGTTAAATGAGTTAATTCATACAAAACACAACAGTGCCTGGCATGTAGTGAGCACTAAGTAAGAGTTTGTTGTTGTTGTTGTTGTTGTTGTTGTTGTAGAGATAGCGTCTTGCTATGTTGCCCAGGCTGGTCTTGAACTTCTGGCCTCAAGCCATTCTCCCTCCTCGGCTTCCCAAAGTGTTGGGATTGCAGGTGTGAGCCATCGTACCTGGCCTATTATTATATATTAAGATGTCAAAGCCCTTCTATTATTTATGCTTCTTACCACAATAAGAAAATAAATACTATAAGTCAAAATAAAGTCTAAAACTGGTCTGTTTTGGAGTGAGGAACTCCTCTCTTTAGTGTGATACTGCTGTCACAGATGGGCTTGTACCCTGCTCATGCTCCACCAGCTGGAAGCTGGCTGGTCTCCAGTAGTCCACTTTGTCTGGACCCCTGAAATCCCTGTCCATGTCTCACTGGCCAGTTCAGCCTCTGTGATGCAAAGCCGCTATGGTGTGTGTAGCCAGCATCTCCTTTATTTACACAGAAAGGGTTCCTCCCTCAAGGCTGGGGCTCAAATGGGGGCCTGTTTCCCACATCACGACTTGTTAGCATTTGTGGTTCCAGAGGCTTCCCTTAGCACACCTTTGATCTGGGATCTGTACAAACAGAATACACAGGGCCAGGCTGCAAGAGTGCCAGCAGCTACCTGCACTTTCCCCACAGGGAAAGTGCTTTCCCACTGTTGTCCTTTTTTTAAAATAGCATCTCTCATCTCCCTACTCAGACTGCTTTTCTACTTTCCAGGGACTCTAGGGCACAGAATAAGTCTTAAATTTGTATGCCTGGGATGCTTGATCTTTCTTTCACAAGACAGAGGGGAGGGTTCCAGCCTCGTTCCCCATTTTATCCCTACCCTTGGAGCAGTCTGGGATCCTCCATTCTCTAATTGCAATGAACAGTTTTGGGGGTGTCTGGCAAGCTCACAGTTCCCCTTTCTTCCTTCCTATCATGTATAGTGAGAAGAGAAGTACTTTGATAAAATGTGGCTTTCGGCAACCCCACCCTGTGGTCACTAAAGATACACACACAGGAACAGGTAAGAAATACACATATAGGCATGTGCACATACACAGGTAAGACATGCCTATACAGAAACACATAAAATAATGTGGCAGACATGGAAACTTTGACGCACACAAAGACACACACACACCCCCACAATCCTGTGGCTTAAGGAAGTAAGATTTTCCCCCGGGTATTGTTTTTCTTGTTGACTCTGGTCACTGTGGTGCCCACGTGGCACATCCACAGTTCTTAGAAAAAGGACAGAAGCACAAAGCCTCTACCAAGTTAGAAACAAAGGCCCTGGCACAGCCCAGCCCTGGCTCACCAGTCCAGGATGCCTGTCCTACCTTCATCTCCTGGAACTGTAGTTCTGGCTCAAATGGTGCCCCAGGGGATCTCAGCCAAGGAAAACAGAGCCTGCCCAGGCACTGAATGCCACTGGGCCAGCTGGCCCAGACCAAACATTCAAGCTCTGATGCTCAGAGCCCCCACCATCTGCAACCCAAGCATCTCTTTCCCACACAGGCCAGCCTTACCTCATGTAGCAGCCTGCTGCGGAGGCGAAACCAAGGGTGAGGAGGGTGAGGTTGGAGAGATAGGTTAGAAAATGGGGTTGGGCATCATTCTGAGCAAACTATCGCAAGGACAGAAAACCAAACACCGTATGTTCTCACTCATAGGTGGGAATTGAACAATGAGAATACTTGGACATGAGGTGGGGAACATCACACACCAGGGCCTGTCGTGAGGTGAGGGGAGGGGAGAGGGATAGCATTAGGAGAAATACCTAATGTAAATGATGAGTTAATGGGTGCAGCACACCAACATGGCACATGTATACATATGTAACAAACCTGCACGTTGTGCACATGTACCCTAGAACTTAAAGTATAATAATAATTTTAAAAAAAAGAAAATGGGGTTGGGGGGCAAGAGGTATGACTAAGTAAGGGGGTGACATGTTTAAATTTCCACGTTTGAGTGCCCAACACCTGGAACAGTGCCTGACACACAATAAATGTGAATGGCTCTGGTAGCTTCATGAAAAGGGGGCTGGAAACTGATGGCCCTGATGGCAGGAAGCTCAGTCAGGAGCATCCGATCACGTAAGAGTTGGGTGGGGGCTTGCTCTGGGGCTGAGGATGAGGTAGGAGTGAAAAGAGAAAGAAATGGAAGTGACTGTGGATGTGATAAGAGAGGCTGTTTAGGCCAGGCGGGTGGTTCACGCTTATAACCCCAGCACTTAGGGTGGCCGAGGCGGGTGGATCACATGAGGTCAGGAGTTCGAGACCAGCCTAGCCAACATGGTGAAACCCCATCTCTACTAATAATACAAAAATCAGCCGGGTGTGGTGGCAGGCGCTTGTAATCCCAACTACTCGGGAGGCTGAGGCAGGAGAATTGCTTGAACCTGGGAGGCAGAGGTTGCAGCAAACCAAGATCATGCCACTGCAGTCCAGCCTGGGCGATGGTGAATAAAAAAAGCTGATTAGAGCTGAGACCCTGGGCTCTGACTCATGCTAATTAAAACAGTACTAAGGCAGACATAGAAAGCCAGCTTGTTAATTTACTGTGAGAAATATACCTGTCATGAGGATGGGAAATACATGCATCAGCATAGGCGTTCCCATCAGCATACAAACATGATCTGGTCTCTCTCACTCTTAAAATTCTTCCTTGACCTATATCATTTCTCTTCATACTCCACCTCATTTCTTTGCTTTCCTTCATAGCCAAACTTCTAGAAAGAGTTGCCCCCAAAATGCTGTTTCTACTCCCTCAATCTATTCACGCCCACCCTATTCCAATCTGACTTTCATCTCTACTATTCCATGAGATCTTCTCATGTCAAAGTCACTGATGATTTTCCTGTTGCCAAATCCAAGAGGCTTACCTAGTTCTTCATCTAGAGGAAATGGAGACTCAGCAGGTTAAACAGAGTTTCACTTCTTGCAATTTGGTCCAGCCCCCTCATGAGGACAACTGGAAAATAAGAAACAAATCTGCTTATAGGCATAGAAGAGATAATAAATTGGTGTTTGGGACTACTTTTTACCTGGAGGGAATTTGTCCATGCTCGAATGAATGACCAGAGGAAGATGGCTTTTTTAAACAGGAGGACAGTTATTGAAGTTTAGGGCTAGCCAAAATAAGAAGCCCTGGGCTGGGCATGGTGGCTTACCCCTGTAATCCCAGCACTTTGGGAGGCTGAGGCGGGTGGATCACAAGGTCAGGAGATTGAGACCATCCTGGCTAACACGGTGAAACCCCGTCTCTACTAAAAATACAAAAAATTAGCCGGGCGTGGTGTGGGTGCCTGTAGTCCCAGCTACTCGGGAGGCTGAGGCAGGAGAATGGCATGAACCCAGGAGGCAGAGCTTGCAGTAAGCCAAGATCACGCCACTGCACTCCAGCCTGGGCTACAAAGTGAGACTCCATCTCAAAAAAATAAAAAACAAAAATTAGCCGGTGTCGTAGCAGGCACCTGTAATCCCAGCTACTCAGGAGGCTGAGGCAGGAGAATCACTTGAACCTGGGAGGTGGAGGTTGCAGTGAGCCGAGATTGCACTGTTGCACTCCAGGCTGGGCTATAAGAGCAAAACTCCGTCTCAAAAAAAAAAAAAAAAAAAAAGGGCTCCTGGTTCCTGGTTCCAAGATGGCCGAATAGGAACAGCTCCAGTCTACAGCTCCCAGCGTTAGTGACGCAGAAGATGGTGATTTCTGCATTTCCAAATGAGGTACCAGGTTCATCTCACTGGGGCTTGTTGGACAGTGGGTGCAGTCCACGGAGTGTGAGCCAAAGCAAGGTGGGGTGTTGTCTCACCCAGGAAGCACAAGGGGTCAGGGAATTCCCTTTCCTAGCCAAGGGAAGCCGTGACAGATGGTACCTGGAAAATCAGGACACTCCCACCCTAATACTATACTTTTCCAATGGCCTTAGTAAACGGCACACCAGGGGATTATATCCCGCGCCTGGCTCGGGGGGGTCCCAGGCCCACAGAGCCTCACTCACTGCTAGCACAGCAGTCTGAGATCAAACTGCAAGGCAGCAGTGAGGCTGGGGGAGGGGCATCTGCCATTGCTGAGGCTTGAATAGGTAAACAAAGCAGCTGGGAAGTTCGAACTGGGTGGAGCCCACTGCAGCTCAAGGAGGCCTGCCTGCCTCTGTAGACTCCACCTCTGGGAGCAGGGCATAGCTGAACAAAAGGCAGGAGAAACTTCTGCAGACTTAAACGTCCCTGTCTGACAGCTTTGAAGAGAGTAGTGGTTCTCCCAGCACGGAGTTTGAAATCTAAGAACGGACAGACTGCCTCCTCAAGTGGGTCTGTGACCCCCGAGTAGCCTAACTGGGAGATACCTCCAAGTAGGGGCAGACTGACACGTCGTACAGCCGGGTGCCCCTCTGAGACGAACCTTCCAAAGGAAGGATCAGGCAGCAACATTTGCCGTTCTGCAATATTTGCTGTTCTGCAGGCTCTGCTAGTGATACCCAGGCAAACAGGGTCTGGAGTGGACCTCCAGCAAACTCCAACAGACCTGCAGCTGAGGGTCCTGACTATTAGAAGGAAAACTAACAAACAGAAAGGACATTCACACCAAAACCCCATGTGTACATCACCACCATCAAAGACCAAAGGTAGATAAAACCACAAAGATGGGGAGAAACCAGAGCAGAAAAGCTGAAAATTCTAAAAATCAGAGCACATCTTCTCCTCCAAAGTAACACAGCTCCTCACCAGCAACAGAACAAAGCTGGACGGGGAATGACTTTGATGAGTTGAGAGAAGAAGGCTTCAGACAATCGGTAATAACAAACTTCTCTGAGCTAAAGGAGGAAGTTCAAACTCATCACAGAGGAGCTAAAAACCTTGAAGAAAGATTAGACGAATGGCTAACTAGAATAAACAGTGCAGAGAAGACCTTAAATGACCTGATGGACTGAAAACCATGGCACAAGAACTACGTGACGCATGCACAAGCTTCAGTAGCCGATTCGATCAACTGGAAGAAAGGGTATCAGTGATTGAAGATCAAATGAATGAAATGAAGCAAGAAGAGAAGTTAAGAGAAAAAAGAGTAAAAAGAAAGAAAGCCTCCAAGAAATATGGGACTATGTGAAAAGACCAGATCTATGTCTGATTGGTGTACCTGAAAGTGACGGGGAGAATGGAACCAAGTTGGAAAACACTCTGCAGGATATTATCCAGGAGAAATTCCCCAACCTAGCAAGGCAGGCCAACATTCAAATTCAGGAAATACAGAAAACGCCACAAAGATACTCCTCGAGAAGAGCAACTCCAAGACACCTAATTGTCAGATTCACCAAAGTTGAAATGAAGGAAAAAATATTAAGGGCAGCCGGAGAGAAAGGTCAGGTTACCCACAAAGGGAAGCCCATCAGACTAACAGTGGATCTCTTGGCAGATATTCTAAAAGCCAGAAGAGAGTGGGGGCCAATATTCAACATTCTTAAAGAGAAGAATTTTCAGCCCAGAATTTCATATCCAGCCAAACTAAGCTTCATAAATGAAGGAGAAATAAAATCCTTTACAGACAAGCAAATGCTGAGAGATTTTGTCACCACCAGGCCTGCCCTACAAGAGCTCCTGAAGGAAGCACTAAACATGCAAAGGAACAACCGGTACCAGCCACTGCAAAAACATGCCAAATTGTAAAGATCATCGATGCTAGGAAGAAACTGCATCAACTAACGGGCAAAACAACCAGCTAACATCATAATGGCAGGATCAAATTCACACATAACAATATTAACTTTTAATGTAAATGGACTAAATGTTCCAATTAAAAGACACAGACTGGCAAATTGGATAAAGAGTCAAGACCCATCAGTGTACTGTATTGAGGAGACCTATCTCACGTGCAGAGACACACATAGGCTCAAAATAAAGGGATGGAGGAAGATCTAGCAAGCAAATGGAAAACAAAAAAAAGCAGGGGTTGCAATCCTAGTCTCTGATAAAACGGACTTTAGACCAACAAAGATCAAAAGAGAAAAAGAAGGCCATTATATAATGGTAAGGGGATCAATTCAACAAGAAGAGCTAACTATCCTAAATATATATGCACCCAATACAGGAGCACCCAGATTCATAAAGCAAGTCCTTAGAGACCTACAAAGAGACTTAGACTCCCACACAATAATAATGGGAGACTTTAACACCCCACTGTCAACATTAGACAGATCAACGAGACAGAAAGTTAACAAGGATATCCAGGAATTGAATTCAGCTCTGCACCAAGCGGACCTAATAGACATCTACAGAACTCTCCACCCCAAATCAACAGAATATACATTCTTCTCAGCACCACATTGCACTTATTCCAAAAGTGACCACATAGTTGGAAGTAAAGCACTCCTCAGCAAATGTAAAAGGACAGAAATCACAACAAACTGTCTCTCAGACCACAGTGCAATCAAACCAGAACTCAGGATTAAGAAACTCACTCAAAACCACTCAACTACATGGAAACTGAACAACCTGCTCCTGAATGACTACTGGGTACATAACAAAATGAAGGCAGAAATAAAGATGTTCTTTGAAACCAATGAGAACAAAGACCCAACATACCAGAATCTCCGGGACACATTTAAAGCAGTGTGTAGAGGGAAATTTATAGCACTAAATGCCCACAAGAGAAAGCAGGAAAGATCTAAAATTGACACCCTAACATCACAATTCAAAGAACTAGAGAAGCAAGAGTAAACACATTCAAAAGCTAGCAGAAGGCAAGAAATAACTAAGATCAGAGCAGAACTGAAGGAGATAGAGACACAAAAAACCCTTCAAAAAATCAATGAACTTGAGCCTGGGAGGTGGAGGTTGCAGTGAGCTAAGATCGCGCCATTGCACTCCAGCCTGGGCGACAAGAGTGAAACTCCATCTCAAAAAAAAAAAACAAAACAAACAAAAAAAACAGGACTAAATCTACTATTAATTTATTATTTCACTACTTCCAGCACAGTTTGCAACAAAACAAATTTTGCTCAAGGGAACCGTTCAATGTTAATTAAAAAACAAAATTGTGAGTGCTCAATGGCGCCCAGGCTGGAGTGCAGTGGCGTGATCTCGGCTCGCTACAACCACCTCCCAGCCGCCTGCCTTGGCCTCCCTAAGTGCCGAGATTGCAGCCTCTGCCTGGCAGCCACCCCGTCTGGGAAGTGAGGAGCGTCTCCGCCTGACTGCCCATCGTCTGGGATGTGAGGAGCCCCTCTGCCTGGCTGCCCAGTCTGGAAAGTGAGGAGCGTCTCTGCCCGGCCGCCATCCCATCTAGGAAGTGAGGAGCACCTCTTCCCGGCCGCCATCACATCTGGGAAGTGAGGAGCGTCTCTGCCCGGCCGCCCATCGTCTGAGATGTGGGGAGCACCTCTGCCCTGCCGCCCCGTCCGGGATGTGAGGAGCGTCTCTGTCCGGCCGCCCCGTCTGAGAAGTGAGGAGACCCTCTGCCTGGCAACCGCCCCGTCTGAGAAGTGAGGAGCCCCTCCGCCCGGCAGCCACCCCGTCTGAGAAGTGAGGAGCGTCCTCCCTCTTCGTCTGGGAGGGAGGTGGGGGGGTCAGCCCCCCGCCCGGCCATCTGCCCTGTCTGGGAGGTGAGGGGCGCCTCTGCCCGGCCGCCCCTACTGGGAAGTGAGGAGCCCCTCTGCCTGGCCAGCCGCTCCATCTGGGAGGGAGGTGGGGGGGTCAGCCCCCCGCCCGGCCAGCCGCCCCGTCCGGGAGGTGAGGGGTGCCTCTGCCCGGCCGCCCCTACCGGGAAGTGAGGAACCCCTCTGCCCGGCCAGCCGCCCCGTCCGGGAGGGAGGTGGGGGGGTCAGCCCCCCGCCCGGCCAGCCGCCCTGTCCGGGAGGTGAGGGGCGCCTCTGCCCGGCCGCCCCTACTGGGAAGTGAGGAGCCCCTCTGCCCGGCCAGCCGCTCTGTCTGGGAGGGAGGTGGGGGGGTCAGCCCCCCGCCCAGCCAGCCGCCCCGTCCGGGAGGGAGGTGGGGGGGTCAGCCCCCTGCCTGGCCAGCCGCCCCATCCGGGAGGGAGGTGGGGGGATCAGCCCCCCGCCCGGCCAGCCGCCCTGTCCGGGAGGTGAGGGGCGCCTCTGCCCGGCCGCCCCTACTGGGAAGTGAGGAGCCCCTCTGCCCAGCCAGCCGCTCTGTCTGGGAGGGAGGTGGGGGGGTCAGCCCCCCGCCCGGCCAGCCGCCCCGTCCGGGAGGTGAGGGGCGCCTCTGCCCGGCCGCCCCTACTGGGAAGTGAGGGGCTCCTCTGCCCGGCCACCACCCCATCTGGGAGGTGTACTCAATAGCTCATTGAGAATGGGCCATGAAGACAATGGCGGTTTTGTGGAATAGAAAGGGGGGAAAGGTGGGGAAAAGATTGAGAAATCGGATGGTTGCCGTGTCTGTGTAGAAAGAGGTAGACATGGGAGACTTTTCATTTTGTTCTGTACTAAGAAAAATTCTTCTGCCTTGGGATCCTGTTGATCTGTGACCTTACCCCCAACCCTGTGCTCTCTGAAACATGTGCTGTATCCACTCAGGGTTGAATGGATTAAGGGCGGTGCAAGATGTGCTTTGTTAAACAGATGCTTGAAGGCAGCATGTTCGTTAAGAGTCATCACCACTCCCTAATCTCAAGTACCCAGGGACACAAACACTGCGGAAGGCCGCAGGGTCCTCTGCCTAGGAAAACCAGAGAACTTTGTTCACTTGTTTATCTGCTGACCTTCCCTCCACTATTGTCTTGTGACCCTGCCAAATCCCCCTCTGTGAGAAACACCCAAGAATGATCAATAAAAAAAAAAAAAAAAAAAAAAAAATCAATGAATAGAGGAGGTGGTTTTTTGAAAAGATCAACAAAATTTATAGATCGCTAGCAAGACTAATAAAGAAAAGAGAGAAGAATCAAATAGATGCAGTAAAAAATGATAAAGGGGATATCACCACCGATCCCACAGAAATACAAACTACCATCAGAGAATACTATAAACACCTCTATGCAAATAAACTAGAAAATCTAGAAGAAATGGATAAATTCCTGGACACATACACCCTCCCAAGACTAAACCAGGAAGAAGTTGAATCCCTGAATAGACCAATAACAGGCTCTGAAATTGAGGCAATAATTAATAGCTTACCAACCAAAAAAAGTCCAGGACCAGACAGACTCACAGCCGAATTCTACCAGAGGTACAAAGAGGAGCTGGTACCATTCCTTCTGAAACTATTCCGATCAACAGAAAAAGAGGGAATCCTCCCTAACTCATTTTATGAGGCCAGCATCATCCTGATACAAACGCCTTGCAGAGACACAACAAAAAAAGAGAATTTTAGACCAATATCTCTGATGAACATCAATGCGAAAATCCTCAATAAAATACTGGCAAACTGAATCCACCAGCACATCAAAATGTTATCCACTACGATCAAGTGGGCTTCATCCCTGGGATGCAAGGCTGGTTCAATATATGCAAATCAATAAACGTAATCCAGCATATAAACAGAACCGAAGACAAAAACCACATGATTATTTCCATAGATGCAGAAAAGGCCTTCAACAAAATTCAACAGCCCTTCATGCTAAAAACTCTCAATAAATTAGGTATTGATGGGACGTATCTCAAGTTAATAAGAGCTATTTATGACAAACCCACAGCCAATATCATACTGAATGGGCAAAAACTGGAAGCATTCCCTTTGAAAACTGGCACTAGACAGGGATGCCCTCTCTCACCACTCCTATTCAATATAGTGTTGGAAGTTCTGGCCAGGACAATCACGCAGGAGAAAGAAATAAAGGGTATTCGATTAGGAAAAGAGGAAGTCAAATTTTCCCTGTTTGCAGATGACATGATTGTATATTTAGAAAACCCCATTGTCTCAGCCCCAAATCTCCTTAAGCTGATAAGCAACTTCAGCAAAGTCTCAGGATACAAAATCAATGTGCAAAAACCACAAGCATTCCTATACACCAATAACAGACAAACAGAGAGCCAAATCATGAGTTAGCTCCCATTCACAATTGCTTCAAAGAGAATAAAAGACCTAGGAATCCAATTTATAAGGGATGTGAAGGACCTCTTCAAGGAGAACTACAAACCACTGCTCAACGAAATAAAAGAGGACACAAACAAATGGAAGAACATTCCATGCTCATCAATATCGTGAAAATGGCCATACTGCCCAAGGTAATTTACAGATTCAATGCCATCCCCATCAAGCTACCAATGACTTTCCACACAGAATTGGAAAAAACTACTTTAAAGTTCATGTGGAACCAAAAAAGAGCCTGCATTGCCAAGTCAAACCTAAGCCAAAAGAACAAAGCTGGAGACATCACGCTACCTGACTTCAAACTATCCTACAAGGCTACAGTAACCAAAACAGCATGGTACTGGTACCAAAACAGAGATATAGACCAATGGAACAGAACAGAGCCCTCAGAAATAATGCTGCGTATCTACAACTATCTGATCTTTGGCAAACCTGACAAAAACAAGAAATGAGGACAGGATTCCTGATTTAATAAATGGTGCTGGGAAAACTGGCTAGCCATATGTAGAAAGCTGAAACTGGATCCCTTCCTTACACCTTATACAAAAATTAATTCAAGATGGATTAAAGACTTAAATGTTAGACCTAAAACCATAAAAACCCTAGAAGAAAACCTAGGCAATACCATTCAGGCCATAGGCATGGACAAGGACTTAATGACTGAAGCACCAAAAGCAATGGCAACAAAAGCCAAAATTGACAAATGGGATCTAATTAAACTAAAGAGCTTCTGCACAGCGAAAGACACTACCATCAGAGTGAACAGGCAACATACAGAATGGGAGAAAATTTTTACAATCTACCTAGCTGACAAAGGGCTAATATCCAGAATCTACAAAGAACTTAAACAAATTTCAAGAAAATATCAAACAACCCCATCAAAAATTACACAAAGGATATGAACAGACACTTCTCAAAAGGAGACATTTATGCAGCCAACAGACACACGAAAAAATGCCCATCATCACTGGCCATCAAAGAAATGCAAATCAAAACCACAACGAGATGCCATCTCACACCAATTAGAATGGCGAACATTAAAAAGTCAGGAAACAACAGGTGCTGGAGAGGACGTGGAGAAACAGGAACTCTTTTACACTGTTGGTGGGACTGTAAACTAGTTCAACCATTGTGGAAGACAGTGTGGCGATTCCTCAAGGATCTAGAACTAGAAATACCATTTGACCTAGCCATCCCATTACTGGGTATATACCCAAAGGATTATAAATCGTGCTGCTATAAAGACACATGCACACGTATGTTTATTGCAGCACTATTCACAATAGCAAAGTCTTGGAACCAACCCAAATGTCCATCAATGGCAGGCTGGATTAAGAAAACGTGGCACATATGCACCATGGAATACTATGCAGCCATAGAAAAGGATGGGTCATGTCCTTTGTAGGGACATGGATGAAGCAGGAAACCATCATTCTGAGCAAACTGTCGCAAGGACAAAAAACCAAACACTGCATGTTCTCACTCAGGTGGGAATTGAACAATGAGAACACTTGGACACAGGGCGGGGAACATCACACACCAGGGCCTGTTGGGGGTAGGGGGAGGGGGGAGGGATAGCATTAGGAGAATTACCTAATGTGAATGATGAGTTAATGGGTGCAGCACACCAACATGGCACATGCATACATATGTAACAAGACTGCACGTTGTGCACATGTACCCTAGGGCTTAAAGTATTCAAAAAAAAAAAAAAAAAGGAGCCCTAATGAACCTCCCCAAGTTGAGATATGGAACAGCTGAACCTTGGAAGTAAGGGTGAATTACAAGTAGACAGACCCTAATTGGAATCAGCTTCAAATCATCTCCATCCCTGCAACTAGAATAAGGTAATTCTGGAATGCCATTGACTCTGAAGAGCCTGGCAGAAGCAAATTTAAAGCCTTTCTGGAGGAAGACATCACAGGCCTCAACTTATTGCTATAAGCAATTTTTTGCATTGTATTTTGCAAATACAATTTCTGGCTCATGAAGAGATAATATAGCATGAAAGAAAACCAGCAAAACCAGTAGACAATAGAAATAACTCCACAGGGGCTCCAAATGTTGGCATGATAACAAACCAACTTTAAAGTAACTATGTTTACCATGCTCAAAGGCATCGTTAAGAATTTCAGCAGAGGACTGGGAATAATAAAAAAGGACCTAAATGGAAATTCAAGAACCAAAAACACATGCATGTTTTGTTTTATTGTGCACCACTTTATTTTATTTTATTTATTTGGGGAATTGCACTTTTTACAAATTGAATGTTTGTGGCAACCCTTCCTGGACCATCTATCAAGGCCATTTTTCTGATAACATGTGCTCACTTTGTTTCTTTATCTCACAAAGTGAGAGCCTTTTTCAGCAATGTTTTTCTTCTTCTCCCCCTCCTCCTACTTCTCCTCCTTCTCCCTCTGTCCCTCTCCTCCTCCTCCTCCTTCTTCTTTTTAGAGACAGGGTCTCGCTCTATCACCCAGGCTGAAGTGCAGTGGCACAATCATAGCTCAATGCAGCCTCAAACTCCTGGGCTCAAACAGTCCTCCCACTTCAGCCTCCTGAGTAGCTGTGACTATAGGCATGAGCCACCTCGTGGCTGCAATACAATATTTAAAAATCAAGGCATGTGCATTGGTTTTTAGACATAATGCTATTGCACACTTAATGACTCTAGTGCAAACATAAACTATTATATACACTCAGAAACCAGAAAATTTGTTTGACTCACTTTATTGCAATATTCACTTTATTGTGGTGGTCTTGAACTGAACCCACAATCTCTCCAAGGTATACCTGTACAATCATCAATAATAAGTAATTATGGATAGGTTTACCAGTTGATCTGACAAACTAAAGAGAGAATGTATGAATTAGAAAATAAGTAAGAAAAAAACAGAAATAAGTGCAGAGAGACAAAAGTATGGAAAATACAGAAGAGAGGAAATGATTCATAAAGAGTGTGATGAGAAGTTCTAACACATGTATAATTCAAGTTCCAGTAAGACAGAAGAGAGAGATAACGGGGTAGAAGAAAAGCCTGAAGGATTAATGGCTGAAGACTTTCCAAAAACGAAGAAAGGTATCAAATCACAGATTCAAGAAATCCTAGAAACCCAGGCAGAATAAATAAAAAGAAGTCTGCACCCGGACACATCATAGTACATTGGACACATAGTCTACATGGGACACATCAAAACCAGTGACAAAGAGAAAATCTTAAAAGCAGTCAAAGGAATAAAGATGCATTATCTTCCAAAAAAAAAAAGCAACAATTTAATCAATGACTTCTGCTCAGAAATAATGAAAACTAGCAGACAATGGAATTACATATTTAAGGTACTGAAAGAAAATAACTGCCAAATTTGAATTCTATATTCAGCAAAAATACCCTTCAAGGAGAAAGGTAAGATTCTGATTCAAAAAAAAAAAAACTGTAAATAAAAGAATAAGAAAAAATCAGAGGAATTTGAATACTGACTGAATATTTGATATTAAGTAATTTAATTTATTTTAAATTGTCGTGGTTTTTTTTAAACGAGAACTTATCTTTTAGGGATAGACACTAAAGAATTTACAGATGATTTTTTTTTTTTTTTTTTTTTTTTGAGACAGAGTTTCACTCTTGTTGCCCAGGCTGGAGTGCAATGGCACAATCTTGGCTCACTGCAACCCATCTCCCAGGTTCAAGCGATTCTCCTGCCTCAGCCTCCCAAAGTGGCTGGGATTACAGGCACCCCCCACCATGCCCAACTAATTTTTTTGTATTTTTAGTTGAGACGGGGTTTCACCATGTTGGCCAGGCTGGTCTTGAACTCCTGACCTCAGGCGATCCGCCCGCTTCAGCCTCCCAAAGTGCTGGGATTACAGGCGTGAGCCACTGCTCCCGGCCTACGGTTGAAATATTATGATGCCAGGGACTTTCTTCAAAATAACCTGGAACTGGGTGGGGACTGTGTGGTGGGAAACAGATTGGATAGGTGCTGATAATTGTTGAAGTTAAATAATGGATATACAGGTTCATTATACTAGTCTCTCTACTTTTGCATATGTTTGAAGTTTTCCATTGTAAAAATTTCTCAAAAAGAATGAAAGTAAAATAAAGACATTTTCAGACAAATAAAAATGAGAAAATCTGTCACTGGTTGAGCCATACTAAAAAATGTTCTTTAGGTCAAAGGAAAATGATGCCACACAGAAGCTTGCAAATGGCCGGGCACGGTGGCTCACCCCTGTAATCCCAGCACTTTGGGAGGCCAAGGCGGGCGGATCACAAGGTCAGGAGATCGAGACCATCCTGGCTAACGCGGTGAAACCCCATCTCTACTAAAAATTCAAAAAATTAGCTGGCCATACTGGCGGGTGCCTGTAGTCCCAGCTACTCGGGAGGCTGAGGCAGGAGAATGGCGTGAACCCGGGAGGCGGAGCTTGCAGTGAGCCGAGATTGTGCCACTGCACTCTAGCCTGGGCGACAGAGAGAGACTCCATCTCAAAAAAAAAAAAAAAGCTTGCAAACGCAGAAAAGAATGAAAAACAATGAAGATGGTAAATATGTTTATAAACCTGAATTGATGCTGGCTGTATAAAGCAATAATAATAACATGAGGTTGAAAATGAAATTAAAATGTATAACAACAATGACGTAAAAGCCAAGACAGCAAATGGAGTAAAAGTGTTCCAAAGTTCTTGCACTATCCTGGAAGAAGATAAATTCGTATTAGACTTAAATAAGTCAAGGGTGGATATAGTAATCCCTGTAGTATTACTAAAAGAATAGTGAAAGGGTGCATAATTTCCAAGCCGGTAGAGAAAAAATGTAGAAAAGTTAAAAATATATTATCAATTCAAAAGAAGGCAAGAAAGGAGAGAAAAGGGAATATAGAGCACATAAAGAGTGCTCTTTCAGCATACAAACATGCTCTGGTATCTCTCACTCTTAAAATTCTTCCTTGGCCTATTATTTCTTTTCATACTCCACCTCATTTCTCTGCTTTCCTTCATAGCGAAACTTCTAGAAAGAGTTGCCCCCAAAATGCTATTTCTGCTCCCTCAATCTGTTCACTCCCACCCTATTCCAATATGACTTTCCTTTCTACCATTCCACAAAGTCTTCTCACGTCAAAGCCACTGATGATGACTGAGGATGACTGAGGAGACAAATAGCATTTAGGGCTGGGCGCGGTGGCTTACGCCTGTAATCCAGCACTTTGGAAGGCCGAGGCAGGTGGATCATGAGGTCAGGAGCTCAAGACCAGCCTAGCCAACATGGTGAAACTCCGTCTCTACTAAAAATACAAAAATTAGCCGGGCGTGGTGGCATGCGCCTGTAATCCCAGCTACCTTGGGAGGCTGAGGCCAGAGAATAGCTTGAACCTGGGAGGCAGAGGTTGCAGTGAGCCAAGATCACGCCACTGCACTCCAGCCTGGGCAACAGAGCAAGACTCCGTCTCAAAAAAAAAAAAAAAGACAGAAAGAAAGAACTTAATAAAATTATAGATTCAGACTGAAATATACCAATAGTTACAGTGAATATAAATGGAAAAGAAATTCTCCAGTTAAAATACAAGGATTAGTAGACAGGTTTAAAAAACAAACAACATGCTATTTACTAGAGACAGAGGTAAGGCATAAGGATACAGTAAGGCTTAAGGATACAGGTAAGGCATAAGGATATGGAAAAAAGGATACAGTAAAAGGACAGAGAAATATAAAATTGGAAGACTCTAAAAGAAAGCTGATCTCCCTCTCCCTCTCCCTCTCCCTCTCCGTCTCCCCACGGTCTCCCTCTCCCTCTCTTTCCACGGTCTCCCTCTGATGCCGAGCCGAAGCTGGACTGTACTGCTGCCATCTCGGCTCACTGCAACCTCCCTGCCTGATTCTCCTGCCTCAGCCTGCCGAGTGCCTGCGATTGCAGGTGCATGCCGCCACGCCTGAATAGCTTTCGTATTTTTTTGGTGGAGACGGGGTTTCGCTGTGTAGGCCAGGCTGGTCTCCAGCTCCTAACCGCGAGTGATCCGCCAGCCTCGGCCTCCCGAGGTGCCGGGAGTGCAGACGGAGTCTCGTTCACTCAGTGCTCAGTGGTGCCCAGGCTGGAGTGCAATGGCGTGATCTCGGCTCGCTACAACCTCCACCTCCCAGCCGCCTGCCTTGGCCTCCCAAAGTGCCAAGATTGCAGCCTCTGCCCGGCCGCCACCCCATCTGGGAAGTGAGTAGCGTCTCGGCCTGGCCGCCCATCGTCTGGGATGTGAGGAGCCCCTCTGCCTGGCTGCCCAGTCTGGAAAGTGAGGAGCATCTCTGCCCGGCCGCCATCCCATCTAGGAAGTGAGGAGCGCCTCTTCCCGGCCGCCATCCCATCTGGGAAGTGAGGAGCGTCTCTGCCCGGCGCCCATCGTCTGAGATGTGGGGAGTGCCTCTGCCCTGCCGCCCCGTCTGGGATGTGAGGAGCGCCTCTGCCGGGCCGCGACCCCGTCTGGGAGGTGAGGAGCGTCTCTGCCTGGCCGCCCCGTCTGAGAAGTGAGGAGACCCTCCGCCTGGCAACCGCCCCGTCTGAGAAGTGAGGAGCCCCTCCGCCCGGCAGCCGCCCCATCTGAGAAGTGAGGAGCCCCTCCGCCCGGCAGCCACCCCGTCTGGGAAGTAAGGAGCGTCTCCGCCCGGCAGCCACCCCGTCCGGGAGGGAGGCGGGGGTCAGCCCCCGCCAGGCCAGCCGCCCCGTCCGGGAGGGAGGCGGGGGGTCAGGCCCCCGCCCGGCCAGCCGCCCCGTCTGGGAGGGAGGCGGGGGGGTCAGCCCCACGCCCGGCCAGCCGCCCCGTCCGGGAGGTGCCCCTACTGGGAAGTGAGGAGCCCCTCTGCCCGGCCACCACCCCGTCTAGGAGGTGTACCCAACAGCTCATTGAGAACGGGCCAGGATGACAATGGCGGTTTTGTGGAATAGAAAAGGGGGAAAAGGTGGGGAAAAGATTGAGAAATCGGATGGTTGCCGTGTCTGTGTAGAAAGAAGTAGACATGGGAGACTTTTCATTTTGTTCTATACTACGAAAAATTCTTCTGCCTTGGGATTCTGTTGATCTGTGACCTTACCCCCAACCCTGTGCTCTCTGAAACATGTGCTGTGTCCACTCAGGGTTAAATGGATTAAGGGTGGTGCAAGATGTGCTTTGTTTTTTTTTTTTTTTTTTTTTTTTTTTTTTTGAGACGGAGTCTCGCTCTGTCGCCCAGGCTGGAGTGCAGTGGCGCGATCTCGGCTCACTGCAAGCTCCGCCTCCCGGGTTCACGCCATTCTCCTGCCTCAGCCTCCCGAGTAGCTGGGACTACAGGCGCCCGCTACCACGCCTGGCTAATTTTTTGTATTTTTAGTAGAGACGGGGTTTCACCGTGTTAGCCAGGATGGTCTCGATCTCCTGACCTCGTGATCCGCCCGCCTCGGCCTCCCAAAGTGCTGGGATTACAGGCGTGAGCCACCGCGCCCGGCAAGATGTGCTTTGTTAAACAGATGCTTGAAGGCAGCATACTCGTTAAGAGTCATCACCACTCCCTAATCTCAAGTACCCAGGGACACAAACACTGCGGAAGGCCGCAGGGTCCTCTGCCTAGGAAAACCAGAGACCTTTGTTCACTTGTTTATCTGCTGACCTTCCCTCCACTGTTGTCCTGTGACTCTGCCAAATGCCCCTCTGCGAGAAACACCCAAGAATGATCAATAAAAATAAATAAATTAATTAATTAATTAAAAAAAAGAAAGCTGACATAGCTGTATTTTATATATATATGTGTGTATATATACGTGTATATATATATGTATATATATAGTGTGTGTATATATATATATAAAATAAAAGGTTGGTTTCCTCCTTCCTTTTAAAGTATATAATTCAATTTTTTTTCAGTATGTTCACAATATTATGCAGCCATCACCACTATATAATTCCTAGATAAAATTTACTTTAAGGCAAAAATTCTTTTTTTTGAGACCCAGTCTCACTCTGTTGCCTAGGCTGGAGTGCAGTGTCACGATCTCGGCTCACTGCAACCTCTGCCTCCCAGGTTCAAGCAATTCCCCTGCCTCAGCCTCCCGAGTACCTGGGATTACAGGCGTGTACCACCATTGCCTGGCTAATTTTTGTAGTTTTAGTAGAGATGGGGTTTCCCCATGTTGGCCAGGCTAGTCTCAAACTCCTGACCTCAGGCGATCCGCCCACCTCTGCCTCCCAAAGGGCTGGCATTACAGCTGAGAGCCACTGCGCCCGGCCAAAAAGTCTTAAACCCAGAAGATACAACAATCCTAAATTGCTAAATCTCTAATAACATAGTCTCAAAGCACAAGACGTAAGAACTGATAGAACTACAAAGACAAATAGAAAAAGCTACAAGCCTAGTGGGAAATTTTCAACAAGCAAAGAGTATAGAAGATTTGATTTCAAAATTCATTAAGGTAGGGCCGGGCATGGTGGCTCACGCCTGTAATCCCAGCACTTTGGGAGGCTGAGACGGGCAGATCATGAGGTCAGGAATTCGAGACCATCCTGGCTAACACAGTGAAACACCGTCTCTACTAAAAATACAAAAAATTAGCCGGGCATGGTGGCAGGTGCCTGTAGTCCCAGCTACTCAGGAGGCTGAGGCAGGAGAATGGCGTGAACCCGGGAGACGGAGCTTGCAGTGAGCCGAGATTGCACCACTGCATTCCAGCCTGGGAAACAGAGTGAGACTCCATCTCAAAAAAAAAAAAAAAAAAAATTCATTAACGAAATAGAAGATTTGAACAATACAATGAACAACTTTGACCTAAGAGACATACACAGAACACTGTCCCCTAAAATTCTGACTACAGTAGTCCCCTCTTATCCACAGTCTCCTTTTCCATGGTTTCATTAACCCATGGTCAACTGCAATCTGAAAATAGGTAAGCATAGTACAGTAAGATCTTTTGAGAGAGACATTTTTAGTAGAAACAGAGTTTCACCATGTTGGCCAGGCTGGTCTAGAACTCCTGACCTCAAGTGATCTGCTCACCTTGGCCTCCCAAAGTGCTGGGATTACAGGCCTGAGCTACCATTGCTGGCCTTTCTGTTGTTGTTTTTAGACAGAGTCTTCTCATTCTATCACCCGGGCTGGAGTGCAGTGGTGTGATCATGGCTCATTGCAGCCTCAAACTCCTGGCTCAAATGATCCTCCTGCCTCGGCCTCCCAAAGTGCTGGGATTATAGAAATGAGCCAGTGTGCTTGGCCACAAAACTTTTTCCTTTGAACATAATTATGAGATTGAAATAAAAAGGAAAAAGACTTTTTCAGCGGTATGAAAATCTAAGGAGGATATTATGAGTAAGGAAAATTACCTACTAATTTTGGTCATGAACATAGATGTAAAAATCCTAAATAGTAGATCAGCCAACCAAATCTTGCCATAGATAAAAAGGTCACTACATAATGAGTAAATTGTTTCTATTCTAGGAATGCAAGTTTGGCTTAATGCTTGAAAACCAATCCAAGAAATCTACCCCATTAACAGAATAAGGGAGAAAAATCATGTGATCATTTTAATAGATGCCAAAAAGCATTTAATAAAATTCAACATCCATTCATGATTAAACCAAAACAATACAAAACAAAAAACTTAACTCTTACCAAACAACGAATAGAAGGGAATTTTCTTAGTATAATGAAAGTCTACATAAAACTATATCAAATATCTTTTTTTTTTTTTTTTGAGATGGAGTTTCACTCTTGTTGCCCAGTCTGGAGTGCAATGGTATGATCTTGGCTCACCACAACCTCTGCCTCCTGGGTTCAAGTGATTCTCCTGCCTCAGCCTCCCGAGTAGCTGGGATTACAGGCATGCACCACCACATCTGGCTGATTTTTTTGTATTTTTAGTAGAGACGGGTTTTCTCCATGTTGGTCAGGCTAGCCTCGAACTCCCGGCCTCAGGTGATCCACCTGCCTCGGCTTCCCAAAGTGCTGGGATTACAGGCGTGAGCCACCGTGCCCGGCCTTCAACCATCATTCTTAACTATATCAAATACCCTTCTTAATGGTGAAACTTTAGTTTTCCTTTAGAGATCTAGACTTAGAATAAATGAAAATACCTCTCTACTATCGCTATTCAACATTGTAATGAAAGTCCTAGACAGCACAGGAAGGTACGAAATAAAA
The DNA here is from genome assembly GCF_029289425.2 of Pan paniscus. Taxonomy (NCBI): domain Eukaryota; kingdom Metazoa; phylum Chordata; class Mammalia; order Primates; family Hominidae; genus Pan; species Pan paniscus. The sequence goes on along the minus strand of NC_073260.2, from coordinate 91,505,326 downwards.
GCTTTGAGATTGGGAAGGAAGAAACATCTTTTTTCTTTCTTTTTTTTTTTGAGACGGATTCTTGCTCTGTTGCCCAGGCTGGAGTGCAGTGGTGCGATCTCGGCCCGCCACAAATTCCGCCTCCCGGGTTCAAGTGATTGTCCTGCTTCAGCCTCCCAAGTAGCTGGGACTACAGGCGCGTGCCACCATCCGTGGCTAATTTTTGTATTTTTAGTAGAGATGGGGTTTCGCCATGTTGCCCAGACTGGTCTCAAACTCCTGAGCTCAAGCGATCTATTCACCTTGGCCTCCCAAAGTGCTGGGATTACAGGCGTGAGCCACCGCGCCCGGCCGGAAGAAACATTTAAAGATGACAGGAAATCTTCGTAGAAGATACTTAGAAAATTCAAATGAATGTGGAGAAAATTATTAGAATTAGTTATCAAGGTTACTGAATACAAAGTCAATATACGAAAATTGTGTTTACATATATGAGCAACAAAAGAAAAATATGTTTCAAAAGGCTATCATTTATTTAAAAATAGTGAAAATAGACTGGGCGCGATGGCTTACGGCTATAATCCTAGCACTTTGGGAAGCTAAGGCAGGTGGATCACTTGAGCCCAGGAGTTCGAGACCAGCCTGAGCAACATGGTGAAAGCCTGTCTCCACAGAAAATAGAAAAAAATAGCCAGGCATGGTTGCATGTGCCTGTAGTTCCAGGTACTCAGGAGGCTGAGGTGGGAGAATCACTTGGGCCTGGGAGGTGGAGGTTGCGGTGAGCCGAGATCATGCCACTGTACTCCCCGCTGGACGACAGAGCAAGACTCTGTCTCAAAAAATAAAAAAGAGTAAAAATATATACAATACCTGGGAAAAAATAATAAAAATGTATAAGATCCCTGTGAAGAAATGAAAGAAGACCTAAACCAAAAGAGGATTCTATCTTGTTTATACGTTGAAGGTTCGATGTTTTAAAGATATCAGGTCTCTTATAGTGATCCATAAACTTGCCAGCATTTCAATCAATATCTCAAAAAGTGGGGTGATTATGGTGGGATTTTTTGGTGGCTCTTGAGAGGCTGATTGTAAAGTTCTTATGGAAATGCAAGAGCCAAGACACTCAATAAAAAAAGAACAAGTTTCAGTAAAAAGGTACAGTATGGTAGTGGGACAACGATAGATAAATAAAGCCATGAACTAGAATAGAGTCCAGGGACAGACCCTCACAGGAAAGGACAGTTGCTTTATGACCAAGGTGGCATTGAAGTACAGTGGGGAAAGGACAACAGCTTTTCAATAAACAGTACTGGGATAATTGTGGATGTCCACAAAAAAGCAGTTTGCCTACAGTTCCCCAGTGACTATGTGGTGAAGCCAAGTCTTTATTATTTTTTTATTTGTCTTGAGATAGAGTCCACACCCGGCTAATTTTTGTATTTTTAGGACAGACAGGGTTTCAACAAGTTGGCCACGCTGGTCTTGAACTCCTGACCTCAGGTGATCTGCCTGCCTCGGCCTCCCAAAATGCTGGAATTACAGGCATGAGCCATCATGCCCAGCCTGAAGCCAAGTCTTTAAACCCAAACGTATCTGGCTCTAAAGTCCATAGTCTTTACATTTGGCCAACCACCATGTCACGTCCCAAAGCTGTGGTGAGCAACAGGCCTCCCAAGCTATGGAGGTGCTCTGTGACCCAGAAAATGTTGTGAATACCTGCGGAGGAGATAATTACTGCCTTCCAGGTTGGCAGGGTCTCCTTGGCCCATAGCCCTAAAGCTCCTACTGGGTTCCCCTCCTCTCTGGTAAAGTATAGCTGGCACCTGACCACCAAGTCCCTTTGAAAAAGAGTGGCCCTCTGGTTGACTCTGGCAAGGGGGACTTCAGCAGGGGGCTGGCCTTACAGCCAAGGTACTCAGGACTGAATACCCCCAGGGCGCTGTGAGAGGCTGATGCTCTGAGGTTCCCTTGGGGTCAGCCTCAGGCCAGAATTTGGTCACCAGAACTAGGTCACCAGAGACTCTTGGGACAAGTTTTGTGTTTTACTTTTTAAGCTGAACTTTGTGTTTTTGTGACTTTGGTTCAGGGGTAGAAGCCAGCTGAAGAAGGAAAAGCAGTAGAGCCTTCCAGGAAAACACGCAGCGGAGGCCTAGTTCCCTTTGGCCTCTTGGCCATGCCCTGGGGGATCCCTTGGAACTACCAGGGACTGCCCTTCCTCCATTCCTCCCTTCCCTACTTTCCTGGATTGACAAAGTAGACCTTTGTTTCTGGCTTTGAGACCTTGAGGGAGGATGAGATTCCTGTCTTTAGCACCCTAGCAGTAACTATAATCAGGCTGAAGAGTTTTCTTAGAAATACAAAATGGCAGCTTTGAAAGGCCCTCGTAGCCTCCTGACCCCGTTTCCAGATGGGGACTAGAGAGATGATCTTGTCCCATAGAGGAAAAGGATCCCAATCTAGACCCCAAGAAAGAGTTCTTGGATCTTGTGCAAGAAAGAACCTGGGGCAAGTCCATGGAGTAAAACGAAAGCAAGTTTATTAAGAAAGCAGAAGAATAAAAGAAGGCTATTCCACTGGCAGAACAGCGGTGTGGGCTGCTTGACTGAGTATACTTATAGTTATTTCTTGATTATATGCTAAACAAGAGGTGAATTATTCGTGAGTTTTCTGGGAAAGGGGTGGGGATTTCCCCCAGAACTGAGGGTTCCTCCCCTTTCTAGACCATATAGGGTAACTTCCAGACATTGCCATGGCATTTTTAAACTGTCGTGGCACTGATGGGAATGGGAGTGTCTTTTAGCATGCTAATGCATTATAATTAGCATATAGTGAGTGGTGAGGACACCAGAGGTCACTTTCATCACCATCTTGGTTTTGGTGGGTTTTGGTTGGCTTCTTTACAGCATCCTGTTTTATCAGCAGGGTCTTTGTGACCTGTGTCTTTTTTTTTTTTTTTTTTTTTTGAGATGGAGTTTCACTCTTGTTGCCCAGGCTGGAGTGCAATGGTGTGATCTCGGCTCACTGCAACCTCCACCTCCCAGGTTCAAGCGATTCTCCTGTCTCAGCCTCCTGAGTAGCTGGTATTACAGGCGCCTACCACCATGCCTAATTTTTGTATTTTTAGTAGAGATGGCGTTTCGCCATGTTGGCCAGACTGGTCTCAAACTCCTAACCTCCGGTGATCCGCCTGCCCCGGCCTCCCAGAGTGCTGGGATTACAGGTGTGAGCCACCACGCCTGGTCTGTGACCTGTATCCTATGCCAACCTTCAGTCTCATCCTGTAACTAAGAATGCCTAACCTTCTGGGAATGCAGCCCAGTAGGTTTCAGCCTTATTTCACCCAGCCCCAATTCAAGATGGAGTCGCTCTGGTTCAAACGCCTTTGACATTCTGGCCTTGGTCACCCAGGGGTCAACCCTAGACTCCCAGTACAGCACTTCCTCATTTCCCTCAACTAATTGCACTCCCTCAAATTGAGGCATTCCCAGCAGTATGCTAGGATGTGTACTGACATCAGGGTTGGAGAGGGGCCAGGGAAAGGCCTGGCAGGCCTTGTCTCCCACAAAGAAAACCCTTGGAACAGTCTCCTGGAGGTTGTGGGCAGTGAACCTGCACGACAGGGTAGACCCAAGACAGGAAGAGTGCCCATGGATCCTGGGAGCCAGCAGGGCCAAGATCTGCCAGCCAAATTCACAGAGGCCACCAAGCACAGCGCCCTTGAGACACACACAGCATCTGAGTCAGACACAGAGCATTCCAAGCTAGTAGGAATGGCCCAAGCTGACATATGAGATGTCATGCCCAACAGACAAATTGTTCATGGGGAAGATTTCTCCTGTCCTCAGCATGCAATTCTTCTCTCCCCGTTCCATAGTCTCATTGTCACTAGGTCAGTGTCTATCCAGAGCAAACCACATGGAACACAAATCATTGAGGCTTGGAGTTGATGAAGTTAAACCCAACAGCCTGCTTTTTAGCAGTCTTGATTCAGCTTGTCATCAAAACAAACCACAGCCCCTGGCTTCGCTTAGGAAAATGCCTTTGGCTGAGAACTTACAGGGGGTCTTGGAATAGTGTGGCAATTGCCCTCCTTTGGGAAGAGGGTGTACAGTCGGGGAGGAAAGGTGCCCAGAAGAGAAAGGGAGAACTAAGCAGGCATCTAGGCCTTATTGGGGAATCCTAGGTCTCCACCTGGACTTCTGGGTCCCCGCAGTCTTCAGACAGACATTGTGCTGAGCCCTCCTGAGCACCAGGTGTTGGCCCAGGCAGGGCAGGTCCAGGAGGATTAAGAAGCTGTGTTGTCCATGAAGCAGGAACTGGTTGTTGCTGCCCAGAGTGATGCTTCAGAGGCAGAAAACCCCATGTCTTCAGGTCCACTTGCATCCCCACGCCTCAGGAGTCTCCCTTCTTCCCTCTTCCCCACGCCTCAGGCCTCCTTGCATCCTCATGGATTGTTTCAGTGTTAACCATTCCTGTACATCTCCCAGACCGTGGTGACACCAATGCAATGCCCCTGGTATACGGAACTGTTGCTGTCAAGTTTACTAGGTTCCTAAGTCCTCTAAAACAGTAAAGGGAAAACAAAACAAAACACAAACAATCTCATCCCAAAGGTGCTCTTGGCTCCAGCCCTGGATCCAGGCTGTACTTCTCTCGGCAGTGCTGCTGAGGCCACAGCTTCCCTGGCTGGGGCAAGGCACCTCACAGCCTCCATCGCCCTGATCCCACACTGTGTGGATGAGGAGCTGGGCTATGGTCCAGTGGCCAGAGCCCTAGCCTGGGACTCAGGAGATCTGCGTCAGACCCAAACTCTGTGTGACCTTGTGCAAGTCATGTGAGCTCCCGGAGCCTAAGTTTCCCATGCTGGGATTATTGTAAGGAGCAACACACGGTACGTGGGAAAGCGCCGAGTGTGCTCATGGAGGGTGAACACGGGTGAGGGGTTCACGAGTCCACCTGCACCCTCCCTGCCCCACAGGTCCGCCTTGGAGGAAGGTGGGAACTAAGAGCTGGGCCACGGAGCTGGCCTTTCTCATGTGCTTCTGCCATCAGGGGAGACCAAAGTCACTGCGGCCACCACAACAGGACACAGGGAGCACTCCAAAGGCCCCGGCGACGTTTGATTGTCCAGCATTCCACATCTGTCCCAGAAATAAGTTTCCAACAGCTCCAGGCTCAGGTCTGTGTCAAAATCCAGATGTCAGGGCCTCCCTCTTCAACAGGGCTCCTAGATTCTGGAGTCAAAGATCTACTAGAAAAGGGGTCCCCCTTGTCGAGCTCTGATCAGGCACAAGAGGTGAATCTCGCCCCTCCAAAGCCAAGACAGTGTTCCTTTCCTACTGCATTCTTTCCATTCTTTAGTGTCTTGAGGCTTGACAGTTCAATTGCCCTCACAAAAGAGTGGCAAGAAATGTCGTAACTATTTTTCTAAACCTGAGAGAATTGCCAGAAGCCCCCCCAGCCTGTGTTGAGCTCCCGTTCTGCCTTCTCAGACCTTCCTACAGCCATGCCATTTCCCACCACCTGTGAACAGAGTTCAGGCCTCCACCATTCCCCCAGGGGAGGAACCCTGCATCGCCCTTCCAAGACTGGGGGACTTATGGGGAATGCAACTCCTCCCAGAAGACAACCCAGCATGTCCTCTCAACAGGGCCAACATTCTGAACAAAGGCCTCAGCCCAGGGTGGGGCGGGGACGCTTAGAACAGGGGCCTGGCCCCAGGCTATGTAGAGAAGGAAAATCATCTTCAATTTTTTGCTCATGCATCTGCATCTGCTCCCAGAAACACAGAGTAATTTCTGCACTAAATTATTCATACATTTCCCTGCCTCATATGGAAAGACCATTCTGTAGTTTCCTTTGTTTCCTTAGGCCTCTTTCCAATCGATAAATATAGATCCACTTCATCATTCTCAATGGTTGCATAGTACTTGATTGTTTGGATGTACTTCATTTTACTTAGCACAGTCCCCTGTTGATGGTGGCTTCTCATTTTCCAGGGCTACAAACAGCACTAGGGCAAACACTGACGCACATACATCTTGGGGTGTGACTTTGTTTTCTTAGGATGAATTCCTAGAAGTTGACTTGTGAGGTCAAAAGATAGGTCCACTTTTAAGATTTATTTCTCTATAGTCCACTCCCAGAATGGGTGTGGTAGTACCCTCGCCAGTACCAAGTCCTGTCTCTCCCAAGTGTCCTGCCCGCTCTCCAATCCAGGGTCTAACATGGAGTTCAGGCTCTCCTTCCTGACTCCAGGGGACCCTCCTCTCCTTCAAGACATAACCTATCTAGCTGACTCCATTTTCACCCCCAGGGATAATCCAGCCCCCAGCTTGTCATTTCTTCCTCTAAAAAGCCTCCAGCTCAGCCCCTAGTTTCCACCAACAGTCAGTGGGAACCAAGTGGGCACCCTAGGAGTAAGGGGCTCCTTGCTCTCAGTCCTGAGATCTTGACTGAGTCCAGGCTTCAACTTCTCCACCTGGCAAAAGGACGGTTGTACCTATGTCATAGCTTTGCCACAGCCTAGACTCCTTAGGGGAGGACAGCATTTGTCTTGAGAACAGGTAGCCGCTGAAAAGCCAGTCACTGGGGGCAAGGTCCCCAGCTGGATTCAGCAACCAGGCTGAGTCCTTATGACTGGCCAATCCTCCTCAGGTGGCACAGCCCACACAGCCAGCACGTCTCACGCTCAAATCCCCAGGAAGATGCTGGGACTAACCACCATGCGCTGCCACCTGCAGAGCAGAACAGACCAGGCAAAGCCTTCACCACAGGAGTCTTCTTATTTTTTCATACTGTGGTAAAATACACATAACAGAAAATGCATCATTTTACCCTTTTTTTTTTTTTTGAGACAGTCTCACTCTGTTGCTCAGGCTGGAGTGCAGTGACGTGCTAAGTAAATGAACTGCAACTTCCACCTCTTGGGTTCAAGCAATTCTCCTGCCTCAGCCTCCTGAGTGCCTGGGACTAAAGGCTTGTGCCACCATGCCCAGCTAATTTTTGTATTTTTAGTAGAGACGGGGTTTCACCGTGTTGGCCAGGCTGGTCTCAAACTCCTGACCTCAAGTTATCTGCCCACCTTGGCCTCCCAAAGTGCTGGGATTACTGGCGTGAGCCACTCACTGAGCCCGGCCTCTACATTTTAACCTTATTTATTTATTTATTTATTTTTTTGAGACGGAGTTTCACTCTTGTTGCCCTGGCTGGAATGCAATGGCCCAATCTCGGCTCACCACAACCTCCGCCTTCCAGGTTCAAGCGATTCTCCTGCCTCAGCCTCCCTAGTAGCTGGGATTACAGGCATGCACCACCACGCCTGACTAATTTTGTATTTTTAGTAGAGACAGGGTTTCTCCATGTTGGTCAGGCTGGTCTCGAACTCCCAACCTCAGGTGATCCTCCTGCCTCAGCCTCCCAAAGTGCTAGGATTACAGACATGAGCCACCAAGCCGGCCCATTTTAACCATTTTTAAATGGGAACAGGTAGCAACTGAAAAGTCAGTCATCGGGGGCAGAGTGCCAATGTAAAGTTCTGTGGCATAAAGTACATTCATATTGTTGCACCACCACCATCCATTTCCAGAACTTTTTCATCTTCCCCAACTAAAACTCTGTACTCATTAAACGATAACTCCCCATTCCCCTTCCCTTCCCCATGCCCCTGACAACCACCATTCTGCCTTCTGTCTCTGTGAGTTTGACTATTTTAGCTGACTCGTCTAAGTGCAATCATATGATATTTGTCCTTTTGTGACTGACTTATTTCGGTTAGCATAATATCTTCAAGGTTCATCCGAGTTGTAGTATATGTCAGAATTTCCTCCCCTTTTAAGTCTGACCGATATTCCATTGTATGTATATACTGCCTTTTGTTTATCCATCAATGGACTCGTGGGTTTTTTTTTTTTGGCTACTGTGAATAATTGTGCTAGGAACTAGTATCTGCTCAGGCTCCTGTTTTTATTTCTTTTGGGTATATAGCTAAAAATGGACTTGTTGCATTCTATGGTAATCCCATTTTAATTTTTGGAGGAATTTCCATACCATTTTCCATAGGGGTTCCACCATTTTGCATTCCTACCAGCAATGCACAAGTATTCCAATTTCTTCTTTTCTTTTACCCTGAATCAACAATGACTAACATCGGATCCAATTTCTGCATATCTTTGCCAACACTTATTTTGTGTTTCTGGTTTTTAAAATAATAACCATCCAAATTGGTGTATCTCTTTGTGGTTTTTATTTGCATTTCCACTGGGAGCCTTCTTAAGGTCAGGAAATCCTAGATCCCTTTGTCAAAGGACAGATGGCCCAGCTGAAAGAAGCCTGGGTAGGGAGTTGGCTCCCACACTCCTCTTAACCCTATTTCTTACTCCTGGGAGCTGAGCAGAGGCACAGCCGCCCTGTCCGCATCCCTGTGCTTCTCCCTCAGGCCCCTGGGTACTCTTGACCCTGCTGAGCTTGGTAGGGGATGATCAGGAAGCCTGAGTTTTGGAAGTTAAGGAAGAGCAGGTGAGAGGAAGGATGGAGACAAAGAAGCACTTCTGAGGGACAGCAATGGAGCGTGGATGGCATTGGGCACAAGAGGGAGATGTCTCCAACGCCATGCCAGCCCTCCCTCACCAGGTAGAACTTTAATAGCTTACCCCGTGATGCTCCAGGAAGCCCTGGGAGGGAGGCAGGGAGGGAGGAGAGCAGGAAGGGGTGATCCTGCTGCTTTTACAAATGATGACCCAGAAATAAATGGACTTCCCTCAAGAAGACAGAGAAGGTTAGTCGCAGGGCAAGAGGAAAAGTCAACAGCAGGGCACTTCCTACAGAAGACACAGAGACACAGAGAGGGGAACCAACTTGCCCAGCGTCACACAGCAAGTGGGGAGTCAGAGACAGCCACACGTAATGGTCATTGTATGGCTTCCTCCTGGCTTGTCTTTCCAGGCTCCCTGCCTGGTGACCTGGCACTTACTCTCCCCAAATACACCGTGACATCATTGTGCCCTGTCTCTACTCTTGGTGACCCTGGAACACATCTCGCTGCAGGGCAAATGTCCTTGGGGTGTCATGTTCCTCTGGTTTCCAGTCTATTGACCCTGTCACTCATAACAACCTCCTCTGCACCTGGGGTTCCTCTGCCTCACAGCCTGAGTACAGGTCCTGAAGCCCAGAAAAAGGCAGTAGCCACATTCCCTGCCTGGGGACACTGCCAAAGACGGAAATGAGGCTTGCCTGCCATGACCGGCTCAGCCAGACAAACCTCATTTCCTTTCTGGCATGGTAAGAAGTTCCAGTTCTAAGAAGAAACCAGCCCTTAGGAATGTCTGAAATCCCACCTCCTGGAAGAAACAAGAGGGAAGGAGCCTGGATATGTGGCAGAAACTTGGTAACCTTCAGAATGTGGTCAATGTGATCATCCTCATTTCCTCCCCTCTCCCCCCACCCCCACACAGCTGGCCTCAGTCGAGAGCAGCAAACATGTCTCGCCCAGGGAGGCGCCACTCATTCACCCCCAGGGGCAGCCGCCTCCTTGGGCCCCTTGGCCCTGCCTCCAAAGAACAGCTGTAGGCCAGTGATTTGGCACCTGGGCCACGTTCTCCCATGGAAAAGAGGTGGTATGTGGGGGATCTGGTGATTACTCTCATGATTAAGGGGCTCTGCTTGGCTCAGACTTGGTTGTTCTGGGTCCTGTGTGAGACTAGAAACAGAGCATTTCTCGAGGAAATGGCTGAGCCTAGGAGCCTGTCCTTGGCCCTCTTCCTCCTTCCTCCCTCCCTGGTCCCTTGGAGCCCATGGGGAGGGGGTTCAACCTCTCTCCCTCCCCAAGGCTGCCATCCTAAACACCTTCACTCAGGTGGGGAGTGGAAGGGTGGGGGAAACACTGTTGGTGAGGTCCTGGGTGTCTCCAGAATAGCAGCAGTCACTCGCCCTGAGGTTTACTCACCCAGCTGCCACATAGCAAAGTTCAAGACGTGTGCCCCAGAAGAGGAAAAGGGAAGATCCCCAGCACCTGAGTGTGTGCATATGTATATCTGTGCAATATGTACATGGCAGTCTGTATATGTCAACACATATGCCCACGTGAATTTCAAACAATTAAACAAGCATAACACTTGTCATGCTTATTATGAGCCAGGCATGTTCTAAGTGCTTCATAAGTATGGTATTAACTCACTTAATCTTCATAACAGCCCTATGAAATAGGTTCTGTTATAACTCCCATTACACAGAACCAGAAACTGAGGCAGGATTACTTAAGCCCAGGAGTTTGAATCCAGCCTGGGCAACATAGTGAGATCCCTGTCTCTAAAAAACAAACAAATAATAGAAAAACTAGGGGCCAGGTGCAGTGGCTCACACCTGCAATCCCAGCACTTTGGGAGACTGAGGCAAGAGGATTGCTTGAAGCCGGGAGTTTGAGACCAGCCTGGTCAACATATTGAAACTCTGTCTCTAAAAAAAAAAACAACAAAATTCTGAAAGGCATTTTGTGAGAAACTGAGGCACAGAGAGGCCAAGTCATTTGCTCATGGTCACAGAATAAGAGGCAGTGGCAGGATTTGAATCCAGGTATTCTGACCTCTCATAGGCATATGTCAGCTGTGTTATGCATGTTAGTGTGTAGGCATGTGTGGAGGTGTGTGGGTGGATGCGTGCGTCTGGGTGGATATGTGTCTCAGTGAAGTGGAGCACACCAGTGAAGGGGTGAACTTAACCTTTCACTGGTGTGCTCCATCTCACTCAGACCTGACAGCTTGCAAAGTCCTGTGTGGCACTGTGAGATAATAAAATATATATATTTGGCCTCTGCGCTGGGTTCCTGGTACAGAGCCCCTAAAACTCTTATAATTTCCTGAGCAATAGGAGAATTTTTTGTTCTAATATTTATGCTAGGAGAATCTTTTGTTCTAATATTTGGTGCTTGACCCTGGTTCCTGACAGAGCTTCTAATCCCTTGGAATTTCCCGGGTGATAGGAACATCTTTTGTTTTAATGAAATGATTCTCAGTGAACTCCTGGATGGGGACTGGTCACCAGAAAGACCAAGCCATGATGAGAAGGTTGGCACTTTCAGTCCCACTCCCATCCTTCAGGAAGGGGAAAAGGGCTGAAGGTTGAGCTGACTGGCAATGGCCGATGATGTAATCTATCAGGCCTATGTGATGAAGCTTCCATAAAAACCAGAAGGACAGGGTCAGATGAGCTTCCAGATAGCTGAACACGTGGAGGTGTCTGGAGGGTGGAGCCCCTGGAGAGGGCATGGAAGCTTCTCTCCCCCTCCCCCATGCCTTGCCCTATGCATCTCTCCATCCGGTTCTTCATCGGTATCCTTTCTAATATCACTTATAATAAGACCAGTAAATGTTAAGTGTTACACTGAGTTCTGTAAGCTGACCTAGCAAATTCAACCCAAGAAGAGGCTCATAGAAACCCCAATTTATAGCTGGTTGGTCAGAAGTATAGGTCACAACTATAGCTGGGTGAGTGGTATAAACCTGCAGCTCAGCTACTTCTAAGTTGTGGCGGGAGGATTGCGTGAGCCCAGGAGTTTGAGGCCAGCCTGGGTGACACAGCAAGGCCCTGTATCCAAAAAATATTTTTGTAAAGCATAGGTCACAACCAACTACTTGTGACTGGCATCTGCAGTGGAGGCAGTCTTGTGAGACTGAGCCCTCAACCTGTGGGATCCGTTGCTATCTCCAGGCAGACAGTGGCAGAATTGAGTTAAACTGTAGGACACCCAGCTAGTGTCCACTAGAAAACTGCTTGTTGGTGGGGAGAAATCCCTACATATCTGGGGGCAGAACTGAAGTGTTGTGAGTGGTGGTGTGTGAGAAGGAAAGAAACAGGTTTTTTTTGTTTGTTTTTAATTTTGTCAGACCCTCTAAGGCAGCATTTTGTCCAAAGGACCAGAGTTGTCCTGTTTGAAGGCCAGATCTGAATCCCAGGCCACCTTTGCACAGGCCTGAGGTCACCAGGGATCCCTCCAGCAGTGACATGCAGGCAGGGCCTGCAGCTCCCTGCCAAGGGTGGCTCTCCTGCTCACTGGTTTCCTGCGGCCCTTCTTCAGGAGTGCCAATTCAATCCAACCAGCCTGACCCAGGGCCACCAAGGAGGAGGCACCTGGGTAAAAACTAAGACCCTTTAGAGCTTATGGTTACGCTTCCTGAGACTGACAAGAAACCTCATTTTGGATAATTCCCTTCAAGTTACACTGTGAGCACCTGGTGCAAATGGCCCTGAGATCTACATCTGAATGATCCTGGTATCTGTTGAAAATAGCAGAATGTGGCCCGAGAACTGCTAGGGGAAAAAAATTCTACTTTGAAATGGCACTAGCTACTATGTAGTGAGTACTTGTGAGGCATTAGTCATTGTTTTACATATATCGTCACTTTTAAGCCTCAAAAAAGTCCCTATGTGTTATTATTCCCATTTTACAGATAAGAGAATGAAGTTCAGATGGGGAAATGTCTGATTCCAGGGAGGCATGTGTATTTGTATGGGTCACAGACCAGGGAATGACCCTGTCCCCACCCCATCCCACAGCCATGACAACCCTTACACCTGGCAAACAGAAACCACCTGCAGTTACAAAGATAGGGTCATTTATTCACGTTGTATTATTTAATTTTAAAGGCAAAAATACAGTTCTGTTTTGAACACCAAGATCAGACACAGCCCCCTACACAATGGTAAATACACACATTTGCATACACAGGAAATCAAAATACACAGCACAACAGGTTTCTGGGACATGAAAGCCGTCATCCTGGCTATGCAGAGCCCCCGCCCCTGGCAGTCAGCAGAGACCCTGTCCGGGCTGAAGGCCAGCACAGCATCTCCTTTACCGTCCTGTGCCACCTCTGCCCTCTCCGATCTTTCCCAAAGGCCAGTTCACACAGAGTCACCAGCAATAGGATACACAGAAACAGAAAAGGGCACGGCACATGACAACTTCACGGTCATTAACTCCCAGGAAAAGGAAATGCTCCCTGAACCCCCAGGCCTGAAATCCCCAATAAGGAAACAGGACCCGCGGCATCTCACGGACCAGGCAAACATCCAGGCCTAACTGTGCCCTGGCTGTGCCTTGGGCCCAGGTGAGCCCATGAGAGCACTACGTCAGCAAATGGGGGGAGCAGTATTTCCCTTGGTTCTAAGAATGAACCACATACTTGACATGAATGAGAAGGTAACCAAAAAAAAAAAAAAAAAACAAACAAGAAAAGGTAGAGTTTGGTTTTAAGAGTAAAATAACACAGAAGTTACTACTCAGGGCATTTGTCTGATTTCTTTTAAGGCACTTTGGAAAAGTCAGGATCTGCAGACAGAAAGAGAGGCTTTCATTCTTTTTATTTCCCAAAACTCCCTCTCAATGCAGTCATTTCTAGTTTTAATATTATCCTTGGTATAGAGTGGGGAACTGACAGAGAAATACTTTTTGCATAGTCCAGCTGCTTCTGCAATGGAAAATAATTTTTAACCAATACAAAGGCTTCTGGAAAAAGAACCAAGTTAGCATCTGAGATGCGCAAAGCAGTAAAGGCACAGATAAGACTGGGGCCAGGCACCAGCTCAGCTTCCACACTGAGGGCTGGTACCCAGGAGGGCAGTGGTTTGGGGTCCGCCACGAGCACAAGGCTCAACCCTGGGATTAGGCAGCTGAGTCTTGGAACCTGAGCCCAGGCTGGACCTGGCAAAGGCGCTCAGTGGTAGGAAGTGCCTTGTGCCATCTCATCCCAGGTGGCTCAATAGCTCCCAACAGAGGTGGGTTTGTGACAGACAGCCCTGTGGGTGGGAGCCTCAACTGGGGTGGGAGCACCTGTGAAAACCTGAGGTGGAACAGGAGGCTTTAGGCACCGAAGTTCTTGGGAGGGAGTTGGGGTGTGGGTTCGGCTGAACTTCTTTCTAGATCACTAATTAAAAGGCACATTCATGCTGGGGAATGGATAGTCTGTTTGACCCTGAGTGCCACAGTCAAGTTTTAGGGGACAGGCAAGAGGCAAAGGAACAAAAAGGGAGACGAAGGAAGGAATGAGAAAGGCAGGGGAAAAGAGGAAGGAGGAAGAACTGGTAACATAGGGTGGGCCAGGGAGTGTGGCTAGCAGAGCCTCTGAGGGAGGTGGCCCCCACCAGAACAGAGGCTCCCTCTGCCTGGGGAGGTGCAAAGGGCTGGTAAACAACCTGACTGCTGTTATTTACAACCCCCCAGCCTAGGGGCCTAAGGGGTCAGTCTAAGGAGGCTGAGGCTCCCTCCGCCCTGCCCACCTGGGAAGGGATGGGGAAGTGGAGAGTTCTGCACAGTAGGTGCAGAGGCTTCTGTCTCCCAGGTGTCCTCCCCGAGGTCTGGCAGGATAATGCTGACCGGGAGGCCTTACCTGCCAAGGGGCCAGAGGGTGATTTTGCTCTTGAGAAAACCTGGCCTGCCAGCTAAATCATAGGCCTATTTGTGGCCACTACAGCATATATTTATTTTTCTCCCTAAAAAATGCTCAATACCCCTCCCCATATTTAAAACACCACAATAAAAATACATAGGAAATTCAAGTTTACATAGCATGCCAAGAAAAATAAATTGTCATGACTTAACATTAAACAGCTATGCAAATTTGGATCAACACAAAATCAAGCTAGATCATAATTAGAACTCGATCTGTTCTTTCTTTAAAATACTACAAACTACTATTAAAAAAAAAAACACAACAACTTTACATTCAGCAATCAGACAATCTGGAGATAGGCCACTGAATGTGAGAACACCCAAGGCTTTTGCTCTGATGCTAGAGTTGCCCTGGAATCCACACACATAGGACAAAAGGTCCAGGGCTCAAGTTTTAAAATCCTTTTGCTAAGAAAAGACATATGCACAGTGGTTGCAGTGGTTGCATACCACTGAAGGAAGGGGGTGGGGGGAGGACGTGACATTAAGAATGGTTGAAATTTTGTGTTTTTCTGTTAAATTCCAACTACCAAAAAGATCACACCAATCCAATTTTAGCAGCACTCTCCACATTTTCACGAATAAGAAAACCATAATTTAAAGAAAAATTCTAACCTATTTCACAACAATTTAGCAATTCTATCACCGGGAATGTGTTCCACGGCCACCAAATTTTGGGATGTGTGCAGTTCTGACTCTGGGGTGACACTGCGAACACATCAAGAAACCCGCAAAGGCATAAACACCTTGCAGAGCTAAGAAGTCACATGCCGAGCCAAGTTGGGGGCAAAATATCCCACTCGTCCTGGTCATCTGGAAAGCCATCTGAATGATGAGCGAAGGTGACCTGTCACTCAGACTGGTAAAAATGAGAGGGACCAGCCCAGCAGATTGGCAGAGACACACAGCAGAGGTCCCTGGCTAATTTCAGGTCTCTTATCCGTGTACCAAAACGCTAGCTCGGTGTCCCGATGTCCACTGTGATTTGGGTATACAATGGGTATCTCTGTACATCCAGCACCTGGTAGGTGAGTGAGTTCAAACCATCAGAGAGCATTGTCTCCTTTGTGTGTGCAATTCGGTCAAACCTACAAGGAAAAGAGCACAAGGAGATTGTCTTAAAACAAAAATCTTAAGAAGAAATCATCACACGTCCTTCCTCCTCCCTCTCCACTGTAACCTGACCACCTCAATTTCCCTCTAGGCCCAGAGCCTCGGACCTGCAGCCTACCTCATCCTAAAGGGGGAAGGAGTATGAATAAACAAAGAATGCACCTCTGAGGATTGGGTTCATTTTTCTTGTCTCTTGAGTGGCGGATCATGCGACACCTCCCGACCACAGCATTTGGGCGAGATATAGACATGCCTCTAAAAACTAATCTGCAAAGAGTAAAGGGAAAGTCATTATCACAGAGCTGCCATACACTTGGCCTGAGAGCCCCGGCTGCAAGACTGTTGCTCCATCCACCATCATCCTTGCTGTTCTCACTCAGCCCACAACCCAGCATCATGCCAGAACCCAGCCCAGCATGACCCTGGTTAAAACTCACATTCCGACTCCATGTCCTTTTACAACTGGTTCTGCAGTTTGTGGTGTTGACTACCATGTGCCAGACACTGGGGGCGTGTGCCCCACAGAATATACAGTGTGAATGCTTCAAACATAGGGCCTTTAGGGCCAGGATGGAGGTGAGAAGAGGAAGATGAGGTTGGAGACACAGAGGAAGAAGCATAGAGTTTGTAACCTCTGCTGGAGCAAGCCTAAGCAGAGCCCAGTTGAGGATGAACAGGTATCTGCCATAGCATTTTGGGCAGCCAGGATGGCACAGGCAAAGGCATGGAAGCGAGAGCAAGCCTAGTGCCCTCAGGGAGCAACGTAAGCTCCTGGGGACTGGTGACAAGGGTCTGGGGTAGGACGTGGCAGATGATGGGCTGAAAAGGGCCAGGCTAAGTCACAGAGGCCTTCTCAGAGCATCCCACAAACGGTTGCCAGTATCTGAAAGGGGCCTAATATACAGTATTTCCAAAATGCTTTTAGCCATGGGGAAGTCTCTCTGGAAAGTAGTATACGAATGGAGGGCTTCAGAACATGTGGGAAAAGGCAGAAAAAAACAAATGGAGGGCTGAGAACAAGACTAGAGGCAGCCAGAACAGGGTGGAGGATTCTGTGTTGGTCCAAGGAAAAGGAATGAGGACCAAAATGAAAGCCTGGAGAGCAGGACAGCAAAGTTAGTTAAGAGGCAGAACTGGCTGATCCCAGACCACTTAAACATTCCTGGCCTTGCCTGGCACACAGTAAGTGGTGCATAGAAAGTGTTAGGTCCTTTATCTTTCAAGAAAGTTGCTCCACACACCACCCATCCTTCTAGTGCCACCGCCTTAGCATGGGACTAGATGCCTGCGGATGCTCCCTCCCTCCCCAGCTGTTCTGACCATTCAGACCTGTGGTATCCTGTCGGCCCTGCACACTGTCATATCGGTCCAGAGTGTCTGCCCAGGAGTGCCTCTGTGGAAGCAGGCTTGCTTCTGTCTGGACCCTATGTCCAGGTTTTCAGTGTCCTGGGCCTGCCTGGCACAGTGCTCTGTATGCAGCAGATGTTCAATATGCACACACTTGATACCCCATCTACATACTAAAACTGGAGTTTCCTTCAAGGCTTATATTGCAGACTTGGGTCTCTGTTAAGTTTGCACATAATGGTAACTTGAATGACTTGGGTGCTGCTCTGACAGACACCTTCTGTTAACTGGTACTGCAATTCAGAAAGGCTGCACCAGGGTGTATTCTGATATTAAACTCAGTAATGAGTTCAGACTGGCTCCTGGAGGGAGGTGCTCATCGGTGGCTGGTGGGGTTGAAGCCTCTACAGCCAGAGGACTGAGCAGAATGTTCTTTCAAATGCTACTGATAGATGTTTTTTACCACTGTAAATGACAACCCACATCATAATGATTTACCAGCTTAAAAAGAGCCCCAGGATGTGGATGGGACAGAACTGACCATGCCATAATGGTTGCTGGGGCTGGATAGGTCCTCAAAGGTTTATTATACTACAGTATCTCTTTTGTATATGTGAAAATACTCCAAAATAAAAATATAACACAAAGCTTCGGTGAAGACAGTTAGGATTCTGCTCAAGGAAACTTGTTTCACAGTGAAAGGGGACCATAATGAAATGAGGGATTTTTACAAAGGACATTGGTTTACTCCTTGAGTACAAAACGGCATGCAGCAAGTCAAAGTAAACTTGCCCCGTCACTTGGTTCCCATTTGACATTTTTCCAGGCCAATACAAAAATCTCAGAAACTCATTTTCCTACAGATCCCTTTTAGCACCTGCAGGACCTGTAGGAAGCCACACCTAAGAATGTAGGCTGACTAGGGGTGCATCCCATCTGAGGGTCAGTCCTTGGGGAACAACCAAGCATTGGTTAAAAAACTGGAAGTGAAGGTTGACAGAGGAGAAAGATATCTAAGTTATGACCATTACCTGTTAAAAATGTCATCATCTTCTCCTCCCCAGCCCCAATAATTATTAGGAAATCCATTGATGGTTAGAAACTGTTGTTTACTTAGAGCAGAGACACCTCCAAAATACTGAACATAAGGTAGGCTGGAGGAAAAACATACACACAGAAGGAGCAGTGGTTAGTTAAGTTCTGACATCCCCAAAATAAAGCTTGCTGAGAACATAAACACTTTTAAAGTTATTCTTTTTGCTTCTCTAGAGTTTTTATTTTTATTTTTTTGAGACGTAGTCTTGCTCTGTTGCCAGGCTGGAGTGCAGGGGCGCGATCTAGGCTCAATGCGACTTCCGCCTCCCGGGTTCAAGCGATTCTTCTGCCTCAGCCTCCTGAGGAGCTGGGACTACAGGCGCCTGCCACCACGCCCAGCTAATTTTTAGTAGAGACAGGGTTTCACCATGTTGGTCAGGATGGTCTTGATTTCTTAACCTCGTGATCCACCTGCCTCGGCCTCCCAAAGTGCTGGGATTACAGTTGTGAGACAACAAACCGGGTCTTTTTTTTTTGAAAGGGAGTCTCGCTCTGTAGCCCAGGCTGGAGTACAATGGCGTGATCTCGGCTCACTGCAACCTCCGCCTCCCAGGTTTTCAAGTAATTCTCCTGTCTCAGCCTCCCAAGTAGCTGGGACTACACGCGTGTGCCACCACGCCTGGCTAATTTTTGTATTTTTAGTACAGATGGGGTTTCACCATATTGGTCAGGCTGGTCTTGAACTCCTGACCTCAGGTGATCCACCCACCTTAGCCTCCCAAAGTGCTGGGATCACAGGCAAGAGCCACCATGTCCAGCCTCTCTAGAGCTTTTTTGATGGTGGGTGGGGTGGGAGGGAGCAGTTACAAGGGTTTTGTCTGTTTTGCTTTTGTATCAGGGCTCAGATGACCTTAAATTAGACACAGATATCAAAAAGTATGATCTTCCTCTTTCCACAACACAGCGCTGTTTCTGTGGTTATGTAGAAAGCCAGTCAGTGACAAGAGCAGGCCTAAGCCCAGTTCTTCCTGAGTGGCTCAGGAATCTGCTTCTCCTGTGCTCTGTTCCCGCACATGAAGTCCTTATCCAGGAACTCCTGGAATCTGAGATTGTTTCAGAGCCTCTCTGTACCCACCCAGTCACAGCCCCCCTTCCACACCCATCCTATCGACCAATCCAGCTTTCATGCTTCCAAAGGCATACTGACTAGAACACTGGCCCTAACAGTTGAGGCAGTGTTTCTGAAAATTTGCTAAAATAAAACTTCTTTGAAACTTCAGACTTTATTCTGATTTAGCAAAATGTATAATGATGAACTTATGTTTTAACATATTTTCAAGTAGTAGAGCATCTGGGCTCTCATCCTTCCAAAACTTTTTGTATTTTAATATTTCAGTGGTTATGAATTGTGAACTCCTAAGGGATACAAAGTCAGCACTGATGAGAAATGTCAAGAATCAGGACGTGCCCCAAAGCCTTCCTGTGGGTTCTCTAAAGGCTGTGGTTTTGTGTGACTCTGAGTGCAGCTCCAAACCACACCCAGCTCTTTCTGGAATCCAAAAAGACCAAACCCATCACATAAATTAAGGAAAACTCTAACTCAGACTTTGAGGGGGAAGTCAGCCAAACCATACAGAACATATGAAAATAAAGAAGCAATTATTATTTTCAAATATATTCAGGAATTCTAACTGTAAGGATCCTCAAGCAAAGGTCCCCAGGGGGTCTGCTTTAATGAACCTATTCGTAATTAGGTGTCACCACTTAGGTGCCGAGTCATCCACCTTTGGCACACCTCATACTACTGTCCACATTATTAATGTGAGGGTTTGAACCAAAGGTGGCCAGGCCAATAAGGTTTTTTGATAATCAGTGCTTTTACAGAAATGGATTCTTAGCTATTTCAGAGGGAAGTACATGCCAAGCTGACATGATTTGGTTTTGCTGTCTCTGCTGCTTTCTCTTCCCTATCTGCCCCAAGCCCAAACCTGCCAGGCTCCTTGTGAAACAAACATGGTGCTGTGGCAAAGAATTAGGGCATCACGGGCCCCTTCCTTGTTCACCACTGTGCTTCAAGGGAGGAATCAAGAGGGGTCAGGGTATAAACCTGTGTGTTTCAAGAGAAGAAGATACACACACGGAGAGGGTGGAAGGGTGAAAGCGGGGATGGAAGGGTATAGAAGGATTTCTGAAGAGTCTAAAAGTAAGGTTACATTCAAATTTTCCTCCCTTTAAGACAAGAAGTTAGGATTTTTGATCTGGGAGAAGGACTTCATACATTCCTATATTCCCATCACAGCTCTCATGCTCCCAGCAAGGGAGGACAGGAAGAAATGATGAGAATAAAATGAGTCTGACAGAAAGCTGTTGCATCTCAGCAGGTGCAGTAGTTCATGCCTGTCATCCAAGTACTTTGGGAGGTCAAAGCAGGAGGATTGCTTGAGCCCCCAGGAGTTCAAGACCAGCCTGGGTAACATAGTGAGACATCTCTAAAAAAAAAATTTTTTTTTTTAAAAATCAGCCAGGGGTGCTGGCCCACACCTGTGGTCCCAGCTACTAGGAAAGCTGAGGTGAGAGGATCACTTGAGCCAGGGAGTTTAAGGCTATAGTGAGCCATGATCATGCCACTGCACTCCAGGCTGGGTGACAAGCAAGACTCTGTCTCAAAAAAAATAAAAGAAAAAGAAAAAAAGTTGTATCTAAAATAAAGGGTCTGCTGTCTACATGAGCCAACCACACTGTACTAGTCAGCCTAAACCAGGGGTACCCAACATAGAGGGTACCTGCAGCACAGCTCCTGGATCTTCAGATTCACTTAAAGCAAGGAAGGAAAGGGTTTTGTTATTCAACTGATAGGTTTTTTTTTTCTTTCTCTGAGACAGAGTCTTGCTCCGTTGCCCAGGTTGAAGTTCAATGGCGCGATCTCAACTCACTGCAACCTCTGCCTCCCGGATTCAAGCAATTCTCCTGCCTCAGCTTCCTGAGTAGCTGGGATTACAGGCACCTGCCACCACACCTGGCTAATTTTTGTATTTTTAGTAGAGACAGGGTTTCACCATGCTGGTCAGGCTGGTCTCGAACTCCTGACCTCAGGTGATCTGCCTGCCTCGGCCTCCCAAAGTGCTGTGATTACAGGCACGAGCCACTGCACCTGGCCACTGACAGGTAATTTAAAACACTTTTATGTTAATATAAACACAGAATTAGGAAACAATATACAAGTTTATTTATATATTTATTTTTAAGACAAAACAATGGACTATAAGGCCATTTTCCACCAATGACAATATGCTTTGGATAATACCCTAGTCGGGCATCTGGGCTGGCCTCTTCACTAGGGGCATTTTGGTGGAAAAATTTGGGCTTTGTATTTAAGCAGAAGTTTGTGCCCTGCTGGAAAACAGAATCACATTCCTTCTTATAGGGCCAAGGGCGGGAGCAGTGGTTCACACCTGTAATCCCAATGCTTTGGAAGGCTGAGGTGAGAGGATCACTTGAGCCCAAGAGTTCAAGCCCAGCTTGGGCAACATAGCCAGACCTCATCTCCACTAAAAATAAAAAATTAGCTGGACATGCTGGCTCATGCCTGTAGTGCCAACTACTCAGGAGGCTGAGGCTGCAGGATGGATTGAGCCCAGGCAGTCAAGGCTGCAGTGAGCCATGATTATGTCACTGCACTCCAGCCTTGGTGACAGAGCAAGACCCTGTCTCAAAAACAAAACAAAACAGGCCAAGGAACATCTGCTGAGGTATATAAGCTAAATAATTCAGTGGGGGAAAACTATTCCAATTTACTTTCCAAAACTTGTGGGGCAAGAGAAAGAAAAAAGTAAGAAAATACAGTATCGTTTGGAGCTTAAAGATGAGAGCCCCTCCCAAATGCTAAAAACTGTTCTTAGGCCAGGCATGGTGCCACATGCCTATAATCCAGCACTTCGAGAGGCCAAGACAGATGGATTGCTTGAGCTCAGGAGTTCGAGACCAGACTGGGCAATACAGCAAAACCCCATCTCTACAAAATATACAAAAATTAGCTGCGCATGGTGGCAAGTGTTTGTAGTCCCAGCTACTCGGGAGGCTGAGGTGACAGGATGGCTTGAACCCGGGAGGCAGAGGTTGCGGTGAGCCAAGATCACGCCACTGCACTCCAGCCTGGGTGACAGAGCCAGACCCTGTCTCAAAAAACAAACAAAAAAAAAAAAAAGGGGAAAATTTGTTTTTGTCTGGATGTGCAGAGACTACAGGCATTTCTGGTCTCTTCTTTCCATCTCAACTAATACAAAGCACCCATTTCTCAGAGGAGGCATTCTGCTCCAGAGCTTAAAGAAGCACTCTTGGGCTGCCAGGACTGCATTTCCTAGTCAACACATGAGAGAGACATGTTTACCACAGATTCTGACTGAGTATCTCTTACCTGAATCCAAACTTATCCATTGCAACAGAAATGTGCCGTGGCTGTGAAAAACACCTGTACGCATTATGGTCATTCATTGGAATGAGGTCCACGTCACTAAACACAAAGCAGGTGTAGTCATAGTCCTTCAAGGCTTCTTGAAAGCCAACATTGAGGAGCTTAGCACGATTGAACATAGTGTCTCCCGCCTGGTGCAGAAACAAAAACAGGGATATCAAATGCCTTAAAGCCTTTGGGCCAAACACTCACAGGGACTGGTGACTTGTCCACTATACATGGTCACTAGGAAACTCTTGGGCCTCACTTTTCTGCCGTCACTCTACAATCAACACAGAGTACCAAAACCTCTGAGTCAGCAATTCCCCTCTAGAAATATATACTGCAGAAGGACTTGCATGTGTGTGAATGACTATGAACAACATTGTCACTGTGGAATGTTCATCATAACAAAAGACTGCAAAAAACAGAATCAGTAGGGAACTGGTTCAATAAATCATAGTACATCCATACAATGGAATGGAACTGTTAAAAAGAGGCAGCTCTAAAACGAAAGGTGAAAAAGGCATTTAAATACATACATCATTTATTTATACACACTATAAATAAACTCCAGGAAAGGTATCCAGGAAACTGGTGACATTAGTTGGGTACCTATGAGACTTTTCACTTCTACCTTCCTTATATGGTTGACTGAGGTTTGATGACCACATTGTGTGCCTTCCATCTACCTGTCAAGCACAAACCTAGGCACCTGAGAAATACAGGAAATCCAACTCAACCTCTGCCCTCACAGTGCTCACCATGGAGGGTAGAAGGCCATGCCATACACACCAGGACAGAAGCAAGGTGCGCAAGACAGAAGAGGGACACCTGCTTCAGGGTGCCAACCACGAGGTCCCCAGGCACCAAGTGTGCTGGTGCAAGGGGAATGCATATTTTTATTTTTATTTTTTATTTTTGAGATGGAGTCTTGCTTCGTCACTGAGGCTGGAGTATAATGGTATGATCTTGGCTCACTGCAACCTCTGCCTCCAGGATTCAAGTGATTCTCCTGCCTTAGCCTCGCGAGTAGCTGGGATTACAGGCATGTGCCACCATGCCCGGCTTTTTTTTTTTTTTTTTTTTTTAATTTTCAGTAGAGATGGGTTTCATGTTGGCCAGGCTGGTTTCAAATTCCTGACCTCCAGTGATCCGCCTGCCTCGGCCTCCCAAAGTGCTAGGATTACATGTATGTTTTATTTGTTTTCTTTCAGTAAGAATGTAAGCTCAATGAAAGTTAGGATGTTTTGTTTTTTTTATTCACCCAGTTCCTTGAAGACTGCTTCTCACACAATAAGAGCTCAACAAATAGTTGCTGGTTGGCTGAATGAATGAATGAATGAATGGGGTTCAACATACAATGGCAGATGATGATCCCTTCTGGGAAGCTCGACCGAAGAGCCCTGTGAGGGGTCACCACAGGGATCACATTGTGGGGTAGAGTTGGGAATCTGGTCTTATCAATTCCCATGGCCCCAGGTTAGTAAGGACAAACCTAGCACTGACATTGCCACGCCTCACTCTCAGCAGTTCACAAAGCCTCCTGCACACATGCTGTCATCCTAACCGGAATCTTCACAACACCAACATGAGGAAATGAACTAAGGCCCAATACTTTGGAATCCTCATTCAATGCTCTTTCCCATCTCTCTTGGGATCAACATAGTCAGAGCCCTCTACTTTGGGGAAAAAGTGTGTCATAGGGGATTGCGACTGGTACACAATCTCAAAAGTGGGATGCTCAAAGTCTTCTCTCCATGCCCTCAAAAGATGACCTGGGCTGGGCGTGGTGGCTCACACCTGTAATCCTAACACTTGGGAGGCCAAGGTGGGCAGATCACTTGAGTCTAGGAGCTTGAGACCAGCCTGCTGAGCAACATGGTGAGACTCTGCCTCTACAAAAAATTACAAAAATTAGCCAGGCATGGTGGTGCACACCTGTAGTCCCTAGTACTCTGGAGGCTGAGGTAGGAGGCTCAACTGATCCCAGGGAGGTTGAGGTTGCAGTGAGCCATGACGGCACCACTGCACTCCAGCCTGGGCGGCAGAGTGAGATCCCCATCTCAAAAAAAAATAAATAAATAAAACCAAGACCTGGAAACTGGCACTCCAAAAGGCTGCCTGTGTGCGTACAGAATGCACAGATGTGCCACAGCCACCCAGACTCAGGTGGGGAACTCGGGGAAGCAAACCACTTAAGAGAAAGAGAGGCACCAGAAAGAGAATCAAGGAAACATTTTACACACAAGAGCTCCTTTTTTAAAGCCCCTGACAAAGTTTTCTAACCCCGCGTGGTGAGTGAAGGAGCCCAAAGGCACACTGTGTTTTTTGGCTGTCCCACAGGCTGAGTTGATTTGGAATTCTGCGTTCAGCTAATTCTGTGTAAGTCATGGGTTCAAAGAAATTCAAAGTTTAGGCTGGGCGTGGTGGCTCACACCTGTAATCCCAGCACTTAGGGAGACCGAGGCGGGCAGATCACTTGAGGTCAGGAGTTCGAGACCAGCCTGGCCAACATGGTGAAACCCCATCTCTACTAAAAACACAAAAAATTGCCGGGCACAGTGGCTCACGTATGTAATCCCAGCACTTTGGAAGGCCAAGGCGGTGGATCACCTCAGGTCAGGAGTTTGAGACCAGCCTGGCCAACATGGCGAAAGCCCGTCTCTACTAAAAATACAAAAATTAGCTGGGTGTGGTGGCGGGCGCCTGGATTCTCAGCTATTCAGGAGGCTGAGGCAGGAGAATCACTTGAAGCCGGGAGGTGGAGGTTGCAGTGAGCCGAGATTGCGCCACTGCACTCCAGCCTGGGCAACAGAGCGAGACACTGTCTCAAAAAAAAAAAAAAAAAAAAAAGTTCAAAGTTTAGAAATTGCATATGAAAATTATGAAGTTGTTGGAATTATTATAATATAGTGTGAATATTCACTGGTAGGGATACCGTACACAAGGCATGGATAAGTGTTTCAAATGGCATTTCATTTAATCATCTTGACAATCTTGTAACAACCCTCACCCCAACCCAGACTTACACTGTCAAACACAATTCAGCCCCGTTGAGCACTTTCCAACAAGCAAAGGGAGGTATACCAACAGAGCCTTTCTACATCTGTGCACTAGACCCCCAGGGCTGCCCAGCCCAGGACAATGCTCCCTTCTCTTGGTACAATCCCCAACAACTGCGGCAGAGGGCTCTTTGAGGCCATGTCTCTACCATAGGACTGGGCCTACTGGCCTTGGCTGTTTGATCTAAGCAGAGGCCTAACTGAGACTGAACTAAGCATTTTTCCTCTCCCAGGAATTGGAATTTTGGAACCACAAATGAGCACCTCTACAGCCAAGGCCCATGAGCAATGGCACCCTGGAGGAGAAGCCCAAGAAGTAGACCTGGTTCCAGCCCCTTTCACTGTGCGGGGTGCCACGGCCCTTTCAACGTGGTGAGATGCCCCAGTGTCCGGCCCAGACTTAAAGTTGGTCAGGCAGTTTTCCAAAATAACCTGAACTACATATCCCTCCCTTTCTCCCTCATCCCAGCCTGGCCTCATCTGTGGGATGCAGTGAGACGGAAGGGCATGGTGCACTTTAGCAAGTGCTATCACCTATCAGGGGCCGTGGGTACACCAGGCCAGCAGAACGGTGGAGGAGGAAAGTGTCCTCCCCCGGAATGATGGAAAAGTCAAGCATTTTCTAGGCTGCTTTGGGTGAAATGCTGTAACACCGGGGCACACACCTTCTTTGATAAGAAAGACAGGCCCTGGCAAGCTCACCAAGCCCCACCACTCGCAAGAGGTGGGAAGACGCCCAGCTTCACTCCTGCCCTCCTCACTGAGCCCACTCATCCATACCTCTGCCACTCCATTTGCTCAAGTAAACATCGATCAAGCACCAAATACACCACAGTGACAGAAACATGCATTTTTAATCCCAGGAATGCTGGCTTCTTTATTTATTAGCTATGTGACTTGGGGTACATCACACCTCCAGGCCTCAGTTCCCTCTTTTGTGTTATGGGGAGAGCATGTGCATTGTATTAAATGAGACAACATTGTCTACCAACATAAGATTAGGTCCACCCTTAAAAAGCTGGGTTTTTCAGAATTAAGAAGACCCAGCCCGGGGAGGCTGAGGTTGCAGTGAGCCATGACAGCACCACCGCACTCCAACCTGGGTGACAGAGACCCCATCTCAAAAATGGGGCCCCACTGCCTGAAAACAAATGTTGGCTACTATCATTACAGGAAGAGGCTTTCCCATCCATCTTGAACAGTCAGACCATTCCAAATGTCTCTTAGATATCCTACCTGGAGACTGCCTTCTGTAGTGTTTGCTTCAAAATTCCTCCCAAATTCTGCTTCTCTGATGAATGGGAAATTACTCAAAACATTTAAGGCTCAAGGGAATTAGCCTGTGGCTTACATGATTGGAGTTTCTCACAGCAGAAGAGAGTCAGGGGGACCTCTGGAGGCCTGTGAAATGCGTAGGAAGTCACGCTTGGTGAAGAGAAGCCAGCATGCTGGGTGCAGGTGTCCCTTTCAAAGACGCAGCTTTTAAAGGGTGGGCCTAATCTTATGTTGGTAGACAAGAGTTACAGTTATCCCTTCCTTCTAGGTCAACTGGCTGCTTTTAGAAGGAGAAGACAGGCCCCCAAAAGAAAGGCCAGAAAACATATAAAATCCCCAAATGATTGAGCAGAGACTGCTACAAGATGGGGACTGGAGACAGCAGACAGAATCGACCAGACGTAGACTCTGGAGGCGGTGCTGGGAGAGAAGGCACCGCCTTCTCTGTAGGAGCAGAGAAAAGCATGCATGGTGAGAGCATTTGTAAAGGCGGTAAGGAAAAGAGAACAGCCAAGGAACTACAAGAAATTCCGAATGAGTGAAGCCAGAATGAAACATGAAGGCAGCGATGAGCCAAATCACAGAGGCTGGGGAGAAGGGTTAGGTGCTTGTTAAGATACTTAAGCTTTATCTTTATTTAGGCCACAAGGAGCCTTAAACCATGGTTTGTATGTCAAGGAGGGATTTGTGCCCCAATCCAACTGAAGGCAAGGAGACCAGTTAGGAAGCTGTTGTATGATTCCTATGAGGCAACAACCGTGGGTAAGCAGACAGTGCCTCCCCCAAGGGCTAAAGGCAGGGGCTCCACTTCCACTTCCATGCCTCACCTGCTCCCGGTGTATGTGCACTACACTTGCAAGCAGCCTTTGTAGGGGCGGGGCGAGAGGTTCAGGACAGGTGCTAGAATCTGGTCTAATCCCCAAGAAAATCCTAACTGTGGTTAAGGAAGGCAAGCGTGGCCTTCCCCTGATTGCAACAGGGGACAGATGACCAACTACAGAAAGCCACGGGCCACTCTTGTCCAAGTCCCAACAGTTTCTGGAAGAACTGTTCTGTCCAATCACCCTGCCTTCCCTGGATGTCAGGTCCATGTGTGTATATCAGCAGACACATCCCTTATCCATAATGGCTTAGGGACCAACTGTGCCCAGCCTCTCCTGCACCAAAAGACATAGCAGCAACATGGCTGGAACCATCAACCCAAAGCCAAGACTCGCAATGAGTCAGAACTTCTACGTGATAAGAGAGACACTGTTGCTCCTATACACATGCCCTGGCTCATCACAGAGCCACACCCCTCCCCACCATGCAAGAACGCAGCACTAAGCTCTCAACACGACAGATCCGGGGGCAGGTCTGCAGCCAGTGGCAATGTTTGCTGAAACACCCTCTGTATGCTTTTCTGTGCCCACTGAGACAGTAAGAGGAAGGAACTAGGCCGAGTGGGTTGCATGAAACAGTAACAGATCAGCGGCAGCAGAAGCTCTGACTGGGCATTCCTATAGGCCTAAGTGTGGATCCTGGAACAGTGGACAGGCTGGGAGATGATCCCCAGAGAATTACTGGAAAGAGCCTGGGATTATACAAATGCTGAGTTTGTGGAGGGCTAATAATATCTACTCAGCCATGAGTTCACAGCAGTTGGGCTCTAGTTTTGCTTTTGTTGTTGTTGTTTTTTTGCAGGCTCGCCATGTTGCCCAGGCTGGCCTTGAGCTCCTGGGCTCCAGCAATCTTCTCACCTCAGCCTCTTGAGAAGCTGGGACTGTCAGCACGTGCCACCACGCCCAGCTGGGCTCTAGTTGTTAAACATTGTTAACTATTGTTAACCATAGCAATATGGTAGCTCAGAGCTCTCAACAAAACTTGGATCTGAGATTTAAACTCTTCACCCCAGTGAGTGAGAGAGATGGGCCTTCAAGGGTTAGGGACCAGGCTATGGGAGTGGTTCTTGGTCAACCAAAGACACCACTCTCAAGAGTGAGCATACCCTTGACCCCTGCCACACAGGAACACAGAATGGACTGAGGCTATAAAGTTGGTTTCAGAGAGAACTGAGCTCCTTGAAGAGCCCAACAGGGATTCTGGGTGAAGTGAGCACAGAAGAGACAGTTTTTGTTTGTTTGTTTTGTTTGTTTGTTTTTTTAAAACGGAGTCTCACTCTGTCACCCAGGCTGGAGTGCAGTGGCGCGATCTCGGCTCACTGCAAGCTCCGCCTCCCGGGTTCATATCATTCTCCTGCCTCAGCCTCCCGAGTAGCTGGGATTACAGGCGCCCGCCACCACGCCCGGCTAATTTTTTTTGGTATTTTTAGTAGAGATGGGGTTTCACTGTGTTAGCCAGGATGGTCTCGATCTCCTGACCTAGTGATCCGCCCACCTCGGCCTCCCAAAGTACTGGGATTACAGGTGTGAGCCACCACGCCCAGCCAGAGGAGACAATTTTAAACCCAGCTCCAAGGAGCCAGCGCAGGATGCCTGCCTCTCCCAGGGCCCGACACACTGAAAAGTGGAGATGTGGCTTTCCGCAGATATATCAAGACAGTGGTGCTAAGCATGTTCAGGATGTTTAAGATACAAGTTGGAGAAAAATACTTAAGAAAAGCTTCTCTTTCAGAAAGCAATTTGGCCATCTGTATTAAGAACTATAAAAATGTGTAAACCATATCTGAACCCATAATCCCACATCTGAAAATCTAGCCTGGGAAAATGATCCTAAATGTGGAACAAACCAACACAGAATAAACTTCAGACTCCAAGATGTCCATTATGGTATTACTTACGGAAAATTGGACATTACCTAAAGGACTTCTAAGAGAGAAAAGACAAGTTAATTATGATGGAATTCTACGATCAACTACTATGAAGGTATGGAAAGTGACAATGATGAAGACTATGAAATAACATGGGAAGATGCTGATGATAAATAATTTAAGGAAAAAGCAGGATACAAAAGTTTATACACACACAGCATGAGCTCAACTGTGGTTTAATTTAAAAGAAGTTAAACTCTCAGACCCTGTATGACGGGCTGGCTTCCAGCAACCTCAGCATTTCCGAGAGAGCCCACAGAGGCCCTGGTCTTGCCTAGGAGACCCCAGGGCCTGAGGATGGCACACTCATGGGATTATTTACATAGCCTCCCCCTGACCAGCAGGGCCCTGGCTCTGGGTTGATTTGAGGACATGTGAACATTACCAGGGTGGTGGTGGCAGCGGTGGTGGCAGCAGCAGTGGCAGCGGTAGTTAGGTCGGCATTCCTCTCTCTCTCTCTCTCTAGGAGGCGGAAAGTACAGAAGAGAAGGTAGGTGGAGAATAAGAAGCAGATCAGAGAGGAACTCCTCCTTCCACTTGCTTTGCTACAAACAGGATTAACAAGTAAAGGCAAAAGGCCCCTGCTAGAAGGAAAACAAAAAAGAAGAAAAAGAGAAAAGGGTGGATGCAAGGGAGAGAGGTGAGGAAAAGAGAGGCAAATGTCAAAGCTGCAAGGGAAAAGGGGCCCATTCTGATGACCACTGTTCCAATGCAAAAACAAATTCCTAATAAGCTGTCATTCCTTGTCACAGAGTCATGGGTGAGCAGAAAAAATGGCGTTTCCCAGAACAATGTCCATGGAAGCAATTCACCAGCAAATTGAGTCCCCAGAGAACAGAGACACACACAGACTAGGTGGGGCACACAGCAAAGGGGCAACACTCAAACAGTGATGGCGCAGAGACACTCCCTGGCCTTCCCACTCCCACTCCCCACCTCGGCAAGCTCCAAAGGGTCCAAGTGCCCGAAGGAAGGGGAGGCTACAGGACAGGACCAGCCCTACCCCATTCCTCCCAAGCTCCGTTCCCACACACATCAATCTGTGCACTGTCAGCTGAGGTAGAAAATGGAAGGCCGGGATGGGGGGATGGTAGAGATGATCAAGATAGAAACCAAACCAATGGGGCCATAAGCCCAGGCAGCTGTCCTCACTAATGGGATAGACCCAGGAGTCTGCTTCTCCCCAGTTGATCTTGACCTTGTGTAGGAACCAGCTGCTTGGACCAGTGACAGAGACAACTGCTGAGGTAGGGTGACAGATACTCTTGCTCACTGAGGGTACAAAGGACTGTCTCCAAATCCATCCTCAACCAGCCTGGAACTGCCACCCCATCATCCTAAAACAGTGCACAGAAGAAAAGGAAACAGGAGAAAACTTCAAAGCCAGACAGAGTCCTCAGGGCAGCCCTCCCTCCATTTCTCCACAGCCTTTCAGGCAGGCTCCAGCTCTGCTTCCTGGCCATCGTGTGCTTACCCGTGGAGGCTTCCCTCCACAGGAACAATCAGAAAACCATTTGCCTTACTCTGGGGGATGGGGGGGAGGTGGGAGGTTCAAAATTCAAAGTGAGACCATAAAGGTGCTGAGTCCAAAGGACCCTAAAGGAGTTTTGTGACCATTAACAATCACAAGGCTAAGGTATTAATAGGTTTTCTGCATTTTTCCTGATAAGGGAGGTCACCCCAAGGACTGTCACAGGCAGCCTGTGCTCTGGGCAGCATTGAGCTGGAAGCTTCGGGGAGAGGCCTAAGGGAGGGATCCTGCAAGTTCCCAAGGGTCAGGACCTGGCCCCACTGGGAATGGAGGCTTCACTTCCAAGAGGCACAGATTTAGGCAGAAGACCAGGAGTAGGGAGTCCTGAGACTAGGGATAAACAAAGGGGCAGGAATCCCGGAGAGAAGCCCCGTGCTCCACTCACTGACTGCGTCTGTACTGACTATGTACCAGCTGTGTGGTCAGGGAGAAAGAAGGGAGGCAGACATGAGGGACTCAGAGTCCGGGGGCTGGGGTGAGGCTGGAACTCAGATAATCATCCCTTTCCAGAAAGTTCTGAGCAGCCTGGGAGCAGCAGGGAAGGAGAAGTCAGCTCTATTCCAGGGGCTCCACAGAACTAATGAGGTTGGGGAGGGAAGCTTAAAAGATAGCCAGAGACACACTAGGAACACAGGGGACAGCATAAGCAAAGGCACACAGAGGGGAGAACAGAGGTGTCTGGGTGGAGATGGGGAGTCCAGTGAAGTGGAGAGGAGGAGGAAGTGGCTGGAGGTAGGTCAGGGTCTCGGATGCTAAGCTTGGGCCTTCCGACCATTTAGACCGTTGCCTGTAGGCAGTCGTGAAATGCTAACAGGTTTAAAAGGGGAAGTAACATGGTCAGAACCAGAAAAATCCTGGGCAGCTGAGGGAGAGGAACAGAGGTGCCAGAAGATATGCAATCGGAATTGGAGAGACCAGTTCTGTGTACTGGCTGTGGGGCAAAGGGCTGCCATGGTTGTGACAAACCCACCTGGCCAGCTGTGCCTGCATTCCTTACTCATTTTATAATTTTTATGATGGGCAATCCCACAAACATTCTGCATTCCTTAATTTAGGGCTAGTGCTACCAGGTGGTGACCTGCCCTCCCTTCATCTTGAGTGAAGTCTCGTTTCCAGGTTTGAGTATTAGGAAATGCAGCATGCATCCCTGTTTGCTATGATGTCTTCTCCTTCTGTTGCTTCTTTTCTTGCTGCCGTTGAAGTTGGAATGCTATATCTTGAAATCCACGTCTCAGAGTACAAGGAGCCAAATAGTATTCTCCCATGCTGGTGAGCTAAGGTCAGGGGTGGGAGGAGAGACCTTAAGGAAAAAGAGCAACTCTTGTTCTTCTATATCTCAACCAGGAAAGCCTCTCCCGGCTCATTCCTTCAATATCCTTATTTTAAGATATAAGTTAGTACAATAATTACAGAGGCATAAGCCAAATGGGAGTGGTTAATAGCTTACTATAGACAGAGTATGAGTCATAACAACTTGTGAAAGTTCACTCCTGTGTGTAAAGCTTGATACGTGGCCCTATTTTGAAGAGGCTTATAGGCCCGGGATGGCCTCTGAGATTCTGCCACCTGGCTCACTCCACTATCCATTACCCTCTGACTCCAAGGAGTTCAAACCAATAGGAGGAAGGGTCCTGATGCGGGCCCTGAGTGGGGGTGCAGCAGGAGGCGGTGGGAGCCATGAAGAATTCACCACCACAGAAGCAGGCAGAGGAAGCAGGCAGAGGAAACAGGCAGGATGAATGGAGAGTGGAGAGGCAGGAGTGGACCCTCCTAGTAACGGCTGGTATTTACTGAAGGTTTACCATGAGAAGGATGCCTCATAGCCCTCCCCACCAAGGAGGAAACTGAGGCCTGCAGAGCTTAAGTAACCTGCCTGAGGTCACTGACTGTAAAGTGGCAGTGCCAGGACTGAACCCAGGCAGTCTGAGCACACAGCACACTCTCAGCCCTGGATACCAGACTGTGAGCAACATTGGCGGCACCCTGGCCATGAGGAGTGTCACTGATGCCCTGAGAAGGCACTAAACCTGGAGTCAGACGCTGGGGTTTGAGCCGCAGCCCTACTGTTGTCTATGTGACTTTCGGAGCCTGTCCCTCTCTGAGCCTGTTTCCTCACCTGTGACATGGAGCAGAAGTTTCTACATTGTCTGGCCTCAGGGGTCTAGGCAAATCCTAGCAGTGACTGAATGGGAAGCTAAGGAAGTGGAAATGGGACATGGCCCCTACTTCAAGTAGAATGAAACCCTTGTGACCTGCTGTAAGCGGAAGGTTGTGTAGCATTTCAATGGGGCAGAAAGAAATCTGATACTGAAAAGCCTGTTTGGGAACCCTTGGACTAAATGTCTCAGAAGCCACTCCATTTTGAGCATTACTTCTGTCTAATCTTAAATGGTATGTGTGTGTGTGTACGTGTGTGCATGTGTATGTGTGTGTGGGAATGAAAAGTCAAAATGACAGCTGGGTGTCTGGGCCAGGGACAAGCTGAGAGGCTATAAAGAGGGCTAACAGCCCATAAGGTTTATTTGCTCAACAAACAGTGCAGAAAGGTCAAAACCAGGTGCTACAAAATCCCTTTCTTCTTCTAGAATATAACCATAAAACAGATAACACAGGCAGTTCCTAATTTGTAGACAGGATGTGCTCCAAATGTTTCTCCTTCCACCTCTTTTTTTTCAGGGTTCAGGTTTCCCATTACCATTTTATTATTTATTAGGTAATATTCTTTACTGGAAAGGTATGGCAGAGTTTAAGCATTTCTCAACTTAGTTATCTGGACTCTGACCATATTTTCCCAAAATGATCAATTAGGGTGAGATTGGAGCAGATGATAAGAGAGTAGCTGGGGAAGTGGGAGAAAAAGCGGAAAAGATTCTCCTAAGGTGGAAAGTTAACCCTTGGAGAAGGAAAGGATGAAGAGAAAAAAAAGTATGAGGAAAAGCAAAGAAAAAAAAAGATGATATTGACAAGATAAGAAAAAAGGAGGTATATATGTTTGAAAAACCAAAACTAAAATATTCCTGATGCTAAGTTGTGAAGTGGGAAGAGGAGGGAGGGAGGGAGGATGGGCAGTTCCTAGTGTTCCAGGGAAAGCAGGGAGGCAGTTGGGAGGAGATGCTAACTTAGGCCCGCTTTCCCCAAAGTGTGACTCACAAAACACTCATCACTTGAGACGGTTCTTGGAAAAGTTCTCTCGTCAGGCAAGCTCAGGAAACACTTCTGGGGTTACAGTGTACACCGGGGTACCAAAGGCTCTGCGGGAATGAGACCTGCTTTACATGGTTCAACCCAACATTCCTCAAGCGTATTTGGCTCCATTTGGGGAAGCACACTTTTGGAGGAGCACTCCCTTAGGTGGTGCGCAGTGTTAGCCAGCACAGCTGTGCCACCGGTCTGAGCTGGCTTGGTTAGTTGTTCCATCTACTCGGATTGAGGTGGGCAGGAGCATGTAGCTGGCAGAGGACATTCAGAAATCTACTGTGTTGAGCCTGGGGAGTATGTAAATTGTATCATAGGAATTTAAGCTGATGGCTAGATTTTACTGGTCCAATATTTGACTTCAAAACAGGGAAGTCTCACATTCACCTAAACTGCAACATATCTAGACGTAGCATCCCACCCTCCAGTCTTCCTTGAAAACAGCCACCTCAGTTCAAAAATTCAGCATCATCGCTAACTCTTTTATCCTCTTTACCCAAGTATATATTTTATTTATTTATTTATTTTATTTTTTTGAGACAGAGTCTCACTCTGTTGCCCAGGCTGGAGTGCAGTGGCATGATCTCGGCTCACTGCAACCTCTGCCTCCTGGGTTCAAGAGATTCTCCTGCCTCAGCCTCCCGAGTAGCTGGGATTACAGCCGCCCACCACTATGTCCAGCTAATTTTTGTATTTTTAGTAGAGACGGGGTTTCGCCATGTTGGCCAGGCTGGTCTTGAACTCCTGACTTCAAGTGATCCGCCTGCCTTGGCCTCCCAAAGTGCTGGGATTACAGGCATGAGCCACTGCGCCTAGGCCCAAATATATATTTTAACCTACCTATATGGCACCCAGACCACAGCTGTGTGTCTTCTACTCAGGCAGATTTGTGGGATGCTATCAGATGCCCTGCTGAATAAGATATGACAGCATTGTATCCACAGTACATCCCTCATCTACTGGCATAGCAACTGTCAAGAGAGAAACGAGATGCAGCTGGCACGGCTTGTTATTAGTCATCCCTGCTGGCTCCTGGTGATGGTGGCCACCTCTTCCAGGTGCTCGCTGCCACTGCTTTAATAACAGGCTCCTGAATCTTGCCGTCATTGGTATGTGCTAACTGGCATCAGACAAATGTTTCTCGATCACAGAGCTTTTCTTAAATGAATATGTGTTGGGTTAAAGTGACCTGCACTTTGCAGGACATTTACCTGTTCTCTCTTGCATTCTCCAATATTCTTCCAAGGTGACCCACAACTGCGTGGCTGTCTTGCTTGCAGGTGTTCATAGGGCCCTGGTCTGTACCTCACTTGGCCAAAGAATTCAAACAGCCTCAAGGGGTTTGCCCACCACCTGCTCTCCTGCTTCAGTTTCCTTGTAACAGGGCTTGTTCTGCTCTCTCCTGCCTCACAGGCTTAACTCTGACACCTGGCCCCAGAGCTTCTGGTGCTTTCCTACCCCAGTGGGCATCTCAATTTCCAGGAACATGCAAGGCTCCTTTCTGCCTTGAGGTCCCTGCTCACTGGCCCCAGCTGAGAAGCCCATCTCCCTGCAGACTTTAGAACCTAGTTTATATCCTGGTTCTTCCAAGCCATTGCTCTCTCTCCTTCCTCTGAGCTTCCAAAGCATTTGGCAGCCACCATCCAATCACAGGATATTTGAGTCTGTTAACAAATTGTTCCCTGGGAAGGTCCCACTTGCCAGAAGTGGGTCGGAGGCTTCGGGACAGGGCAGGACTGAGACCTTACACTTCTTCAGAATCTCCCTGCAGCAAGTGATGCAGCACAATGCCACAGCAGTCCTCGAGTGCTTCCCCTGGGGTCATAGGGAAGGTGCACAGAGTTCCTTGACCTTGATGGAAGCCGTAAACTGCCAACAATCCTCCTACCTAAAGCAGAGTTTATCTCGAAATGAAATGGACATTGGGCCTTGTAGAAATGGGCGTACTCAGACTCTTCAAATGAATTTCAATGAAACTGGGCGCTTAGATAAGTTAGATGTGTCATTGCACCTAGGAGGTTATAGTCTAAAAACATGAATTTAAATGTTAGGGGTAATCTTGAAATATCAAAGTTATACTCTTGGGAAAATAATGCTCCTCAAATAAACTGAAAAATTTATTTCAATAAAGATGCCTCTTAGATCAATCTGATTCTCCATGCCATGGTGATGAAAGTTGACCTATCCTTAGCATTACTTTCCTAAGCAGGGCTAAAGCCCAACACATATGGATCAGACGAGCAGTGAGAAACTTTTTCTCAGACTCGGCCCAGTCCACATAACTCTCAGATGGCCCACGAATCAGACTTCTCCAGATATTTCACCAGGGACTGGCATGTAGGCATGTGGCCTGAACTAAGGGCACTGTCTCCAGGTGCCCCAGGAGACACACTCTGACTGACTGGATAAACTTTTAGTTACCTAAAAGTCTGACATCTAAATGGTGGTTTTATTTTTAAAAGGAAAATACACAGCTACACAAAGCCAGGGAATAATCAGTGTGTACTTTGGAATAATTAGGGTTGTCTTTTTTCCCAATCTTGCTGGAAGGCTACTTCCAGAAAACAAAAACAGAACAACGAAAACACTCCAGCATTTCCCTTGGCTATAGAGTTGACAGCAACAGGCAAGCACACTGTTTGGCGTTTACCTCATCTGCACTGGTGGTGGCTGGGGGGCTGGTTCCTCGCTGTAAGTGCCAGGTGTCTGTGAAATCACTCCCCTTCCCCTGCCCTCATTACACACACATCTGATACACATCTGCACGCACACACACCCTCTCTCATTCCACCTTCCCAGGCCTCACCTGGTTGATAACATAGATGCCATAGTCCAGCTGCTGGCGCTGCAGGACTGGGTGCAAATAATATAGCCAGTACTTGAGGTGCTCCTGCCGGTTGCGGAATGGAATGATGATGGCCACCTTGTGAGGAGAGACGCAGTCCCTGGGGGCGTAGCGGCCACCCATCTTCACATTTGGGTTCTGCTTTGCCACGAGCTCCAGGTCCACAGGCATGTTAAACTCAATCAGCATGGGGCCCACTAGAGAGGTGGAGGGAGGGAGAAGTTAGCAGGCCACAGGACTCGCCACTGCTCCACAGGCTGCATCAGATGGCCAGGCTGCAGCTGCAGAGGAAATGTCTCCTCCTGGGAGGCAACGTGGCCATGGAGAGGGCCCTCCTGCCCAGCATCAGGCACCACATCCAGCATTAGGGTGACCAACCATCCCCAGAAACCCCCTTCAGTGCGGGGCAAACCTAGATGGTTGGTCACTCTGTGAAGCACTCGCCTGCCCAGGACCCTCCCCGCTCTGACTCCACTGTAAAATGGAAGTAATTTCTACCCAGACTTCCTGACAGGCTGTTGTAGAAATCAGTGATCACGGATGAGAAGGCAATTTCTCAAAACCCCTGAGGTTGAGACTTAGCTCTGCCACCTCCCAGCTGCGTGGCCTTGGACAAATGGCTGACATCATCTCTCTGATTCTAGCGTAACTGGGGAAGGGTGTGTGTGTGTGTGTGTGTGTGTGTGTGTGTGTGTGTGTGTGTGTGTATATGCATGCATGTTGGGGACGTCAGTGTGGAGGGAGTTAGCTTCGAAGTGGAAGGTAGCAGGAGTGGCATGAGTGCCCATGTCCCAGGAAGGGACTCGACGGAAGGTGAACCAAGGTCTGGGAGAGATGGAGGCAAAGAAACCCCAAAGGAGACTGAGGGAAAATAAAAGAAATAGCTGGAAACACAGAAGAATGTTTAGTAACAGAGGGGATAAAGTAACAAAGAGGAAGAAGAAGTAACAAAGAGGGAGGGATGACTCCCAAGTTTCTGGCCTAGAAGAACATGGATGCAGATGAGAGAAGTAAGTTAGTAAGAGAGTGCTTGCCTCAGAAGAAAAATGGATGAGGTGCAGATTGTGGATTGTGAGGTAACGGCAGGTGGGAAGAGGGATGAGGAAAAGGTCACATACCGGGTATGTGGTACACGTGGTGCAGTCCAGGCAACACAGGGAATCAAGGCTCTGCTGAGAGTCAAGAGCCAAGACTTGAACCCAGGCTCCCCATACTCTCTGCAGACCAGACCGCCTCAAAATGGGTTCCAGAAAACATCAGACCCAACAAGATGCTTAATGGAAAAACATGTCTCGTGGTCAAATAAGAACGGGAATGCTGCGTATTAAATCCTGCTTCTGCAAAGTCACGACACACACCAAAGGCTCTGAGAAGTTGTGCAGTTGAAAAACCCCCTTCGTTATATTTAACCCACCATTTCCCAAGCTTATTTGGCTACAGAACCATTTTTCCAGGGAACACACTTTGGGAACTGTTACTCTAGTGTAACCAGCTTCACCTGTGAAGCAAATGAGCCACAAGAACAAAGGAAGGAACCTAGAGAACAGGTAGGAACACCAACCATAAGCACAGATCAAAACCTGAAACATGCTGGTGAGAACCCGCCCAGGGCCAGTGAGCAGGCTTCAGCCTGCCCTGTTTATCAATAACGCGTGGCTCTCCAAGCACCCCCTACTCCCGGAATCACTCGCCCTTCTGAATTGAACAGCTTGAGAAAAAAAGCTGTGGGCCTGGTTCTTCTCACCAGATAGCTGCCACTTCCATCCCCTTCCCCAGTACACATCTCACATCCTTCCTCCCTCCGTAGCTGACCCAGGTCCACCATCACAGGACCTGTTCCCATTAGTTTGTTTTCTTCTGAGATACAGCCCCGACCATATTACTTTCCCACTAAAACCTCCAGTGGCTCTAAGGCTGTGTGGCCCTGCACAAGGGAAGGCCAAGGCCCACAGCTGAGCAAAAGGCCCTTCACTCTCAGCTCTGTCCGTCTCCCTCCCCATCCCTTAAGCCATGCCTGTCCACACTTTTCTCTTTGCCAGAAATGCCCTTTCCACTCTCCTCTTAACTAGCAAACTTTTGCATTGAGAGATAGGCCTCAGTCAAGCTTGATCCTTTTACTCTCTGCGCTATCACAGAGCTCAGGCAGCAGACCCTCTGGGGCAGGGAAGAAGATCCTCAGGCCTCCCTCTCTGGTCATGCACCTCCCTCCTGGAGGGACAGAGGCCTTGAAGCTCAGTCCCTTATAAGACTGCCTGCTGAGCCAGCTCCCACCTCCCAAGGTGCCCTAAAGTGAGCAGGCACTGTGCTCTTCAGAGAAGACCAGGACTCAGTCAGTGGTCACCCTGGACAAGTTTTTCCCAAACCTATCACCAGAATTGCTTGAGGAAGTTAGTACAAGTACAGCATCTCGGGCCCTTCCCTTAGAGAGTCTGTGGATTTTGGGAAGGACCTAAATGGCTACCTAACAAGGAGCCCAGATGATTCTCACTGGGCAAGCTGGGTAGTAGGGCTCCGATGGACCATCTGATGGGCATCTGATGTCAAGGCTTAGGGCTTTCGGGCAAAGAGGGCCCTCGGGGATTCCCACCATTCACACCCTTCCCCACAAGGTCAGCCAGGCCTGGGCTGCCCAACACCCAACCCTGGGCAAAGCCTACTGGGGGGGCCCTGCTGCACAGTGAACTTGTGAAAAACATGAAGAAAAGATCTGTCACAGGGCTCTTTTCACTTCAGAGGGCCCCCACAACATCTGCAGCCCCCACCCCACCTTTGGTTCTGAGGATGCTGCTAAACATAACCGCATTTTGGGGAACCCAAGAAGCACCTGGGCTGTCACCCTGCCGACTTGCTCGTACCTTCTGAAACCCACCCAGAAAACAGGAATTCACACGTGGCCTGGCTCGCTTCCGCGGGACAGACACCTGCAGGCTGGAAAGTGTCCTGGTGTTGCCCCATCATGGGTTTCAGAAAGGTGGTCCTGAAGTCAAGAGCCCCGGACAGGAGAAGAGATGCCTGGGCCCCGGTCCAGCTCCACCAGTGACTTTCCAGATGATCTTTGGTATCCTGAGAGTGGATAGTACAGCCACTCTCAGGGTACTGGTTTCCTCATTTGTAAACTGCAGGGACTGGACTGGATGCTCTCTAAGGTCTCAGAACGCCCTGACGTGTCCAGTGACACTTGGTAAACCAGGAGGAGTGCAGGGATCCAAAGCAAGATCTTTAGACAAATCCTTGCTCCCACCTTCCCTGCCCTCAGCATGAATTTCCAAGCAGACAGGAGACGTGAGTGTCCCGCATAGGAGAGGTGGAAAGAAGCCTTGATCACCAAGCGTCACAGTTACCTATGTCTCCTCTTACCTCAAATTCCTAGGCTTTCTCAGCTTC
Organism: Pan paniscus; assembly: GCF_029289425.2. Taxonomy (NCBI): domain Eukaryota; kingdom Metazoa; phylum Chordata; class Mammalia; order Primates; family Hominidae; genus Pan; species Pan paniscus. Next base: position 91,464,855 of record NC_073260.2, on the reverse strand, counting down.
TTTCTTGGATGTCCATCTTTGCCCCCTTCTCTTCTCACTCTCCCTATACCCAGGTCTTTGGTTTAAGCACATGACAGTTCCCAAACCTCTGTTTCCATCTCATGTCTCTCTCCTGACCTCACAGCCAACAGAACATGGCTAGCCATATGTCATGGGCACCTCAAACTCAACCTGCCCCAAATGGACTCTCATGCAACCCCACCACCATCATCACCTACAGCCAGACCTGCTTCTCAGGATTCCCTCAGCAACTGACACCACCATCTCCCCAGGGCAGAAGCTGATACCCGGGTGGTCCATCTTCTATTCCCCCTCCTCTCTCCCCAACACCAACACACACACTAACGCTCTCTCACCCTCACATACACACACACACGCCCACTCACTCCCATGCCGGGGCTGTCCACAGCATGCTGACAACCCACAGAAGCCGATCGAGCACCAAGCCAGAGAGTCTTTACTCTGAAATGTCTGTTAACTGCAAACTTGCCCTGTGATATGTATCAAGACCACTTTCAATTTGTTTCAATTGATACTTTCTGGGTACCTACTGTGTGCCAGCCCAAGGAGGAGTGGGTTGAGGTAGGGAGGGAGGATAGACAAGACAAATCCTGCCTTCCAGGAGCTCCCTGCTGAGCGTGTGGCAGAACCTAAATGAAAATTACCCTGGTTTAAGGATGGTCAAGGAGCTTGCTCCTCCAATGGCTCTGTACAGAGCTTTATCACTGAACAGCCTCTTCTCACTCTCCTGCTCCCTTCTGAACTCGCTGTGCCCCTTGCACAACCCCCATCATGCTTCCAACACACTGAGACACCTTGACCCCCAATCCTGCCCTTCTTGCCAATCTGGCAATTTTTTCTCCACAACTCTAAGGATCTTGCAGCTCACACCTTTGAGACAACAGACAGCAGCCCCAGACCTGGCGTTGAATGACTAATTGGGTCGAGTGCCAGCCAGGAGGCCTCCTGAATGCCCTGCACACCTCCTGCCATACTGCAGGGACCATGCTCTGCTACACACCTGGCTCTGTCCCAGTGAGAAACTCCAGAGAGCTCAGACTCCAGGAAGGCAACGACTACCTCTGTTCAGAATCATGCAGACCTGCGACCAGGTTTCAGAGCCACTGCCTGGGGTGGTGGGGAGAGGCTCTGGGAGGAGGCAGAGGGCTGAGGGCTTCATGACAGGCCTCAAGCCGAGCCAAGGCGCCCTTGCTGTGCGGCGCATGGCGTGTGCTACCACAGGCTCTCGGCCCCGCTGGGCTGGCTTGTGTGTTTTCTTGGCTCTGGAAGCTGGGAGGCAGGGTTACGTAAGCAGATGAGCAGATGTAAGCTGTCCTCGGCTCCCCCAGCTCAAGCCCCGCCACGTGGGCCTCTCGGCTGGGAGTCCAGGTCATGGCCTTGCATGTAAGTCGCTCAACAACTTCAATGTGTGAGCTCAATTCAGACAAATTCCACTGCTCCCCTGCCTGGCACAGCAAACCCAAACACATACATGTCCCTGCATCAAAGGCCCTGCTAATCTAAGCCAACACCAGCACGGACTCCTGACTGGTTTTCATGCTGGCTGAAGCACTAGTTCAATCCTTTAGCCTCAGCAAAATAGGCTGAAACATCTAGTCACTGTTTGTCAACTGATTGGCCAGTAGGTCGAAAGAAGCGTTGGCCTGATGCTTTATTGTGACAATGTTTCACTAGCCCAGGAATGAAATCACAGAAGTAAAGACCATGTAGGTGTTTTTTCATTAAACTAAAGGTAATCAAAGTATAGGAATGCCCTTTCTTCCAAGATTAAGTGCTTCTTACTCTTTGAATATTAAAATGTCCTTTCTCTTATGAAATCATCATAGATTTTCATGCTGGACTGATTTTTAAAATTTAATTTAAAAAAAAATCCTTCCTTGGCAGCCATGGGTCAGGCCTCTAAGTTTCTTTTGAAAATTCCCTGGACAGGAAATTCAAGTATTCAGGAAACATTTGGGAACACGTGGAACTAGGCAGTGCCTAGAACTCTGTGATTCTGAGAGTTGGGATATTGGAATTTCTTCCTGGGTCTCAGACCTGACAGTACACTGCACAGCCCCTCTTCACAAACCAGCTCCCCCACCCGTGCTGTTCCACAGGCTCATGTGGATGGGCCGCTTCTCTCTGTACCAATCTTCCAAAGGCCAGGTGCGCACCGCAAGCTGAGCCACGCATTACCACCAAATTCCCCAGCTTGAGAAAAGATTTGCTTGCAGCATTCTCGTGAAATCACGGTGCCCCTTGAGGCCCCTTGGGCTAGAAATGAGAAGCACCATTTACTGTACGTGGCTCACTCGTCATTCTGGGAAGAGCACAAGCTCTCTAAGTCTGCAAGGGCTTCAATCTAACAAATCTAACAGCTGCCTGGCCTTAGCTCAAACACCACCCCCCCAGGAAGCCTTCCCAGACCACTCAAGGTTGGTTCTTAAGCATTTCACCCACTTCCCCTAAGCATTCACAGCACCACATCCATTCATATTCAAACATGTACCCAGTTAGTATGTATCATGTGCCAGGTGGTATAGGGCATGCAGGGGTTGGTGGGGGAGTGGGCGGCAGGGTGAGCAAGTAAAGAAGAGGTCTTTCAGGCCGGGCGTGGTGGCTCACGTCTGTAATCCCAGCACTTTGGGAGGCTGAGACAGGCAGGTCACCTTGAGGTCAGGGGCTTGAGACTAGCCTGGCCAACATGGTGAAATCCCATCTCTACTAAACCCCATCTCTATTAAAAATACAAAAATTAACCGGTTGTGGTGTAGCTGTAATCCCAGCTACTTAGGAGGCTGAGGCAGGAGAATCTCTTGAACCTGGGAGGTGAAGGTTGCAGTGAGCCGAAATCACGCCATTGCACTCCAGCCTGGGCGACAGAGCAAGACTCTGTCTCAACAACAAAAAAAGGTCTTTGCCCCCAGTAGTCAAGGAGATCAGCAAAGCCAACAGTACTGCTGAGTGTGACAGGTAACAAACAACAAGCTAAAACTAGCACAGAAGGGGAATCAACTAGGGGACAGGAAGAGAGTCAAGGAAAGCTTTGCAAAGAAGCAGCTCCTCCATCAGGGCCCCTCAGTTCTCTTGGGAGGATTCATCATAGAGTTGTGTCCACTTGGCTGCCATGCACATGGGAGTACGCCAATAAATCCTAGCTGTGTGGGTGGCGTGCAGCTATCCTCTCTGCTTCTCTGCCACCTGCACAAGTAACAAAGGTTTCCATAAACCTACAAGAAAACCTGACAGAAGAGCAGGGGATGGAGAGCCACCAGAAGGGACTCTCGATTCTCACGTGAAGCATTTTGCACTGTTTCAAAATCTAACTCATGAAGGCTTCGAAGGTGTAGGAAATGATTTCTTTCTTTTTTTTTTCTTTTTGTGACGGAGTCTCACTCTGTCGCCAGGCTAGAATGCAGTGGCACAATCTTGGCTCACTACAACCTCCGCCTCCTGGGTTCAAGCGATTCTCCTGCCACAGCCTCCCGAGTAGCTGGGACTACAGGCACACACCACCATGACCAGTTAATTTTTGTATTTTCAGTAGAGACGGGGTTTCACCATGTTGGCCAGGATGGTCTTGATCTCTTGACCTCATGATCTGCCTGCCTCGGCCTCCCACAGTGCTGGGATTACAGGCACGAGCCACCGCGCTCGGCTGGTTTGTTTCTTAAATCAGATGTTTGTGGTATTTTTCTTTATACCTTTGGTTATATCTTTAAACTTGAACAATAAATATTTTAAAATATGACCCACAGATGGGAAAGGTGACCCCCTCCCTATCCCATTCCTAATAAGGAAGTATCTTCCAAAATAAGGATGTCAAAACATATAACTCAGTGACCAGAAAACAGGAATAGTCTATTCTTAATGCTGACATGATATGTCTTGGGTACACCACACACAAACACAAGTTCAACACCCCCAACACCCACTGTTCTTTCCACCAACTCACCATCCAAGCCACTATTTGTTTCTTTCCCTAGGACCTCTTTTTCTTTTTCTTTTTTTTAAGAGACAGTTTCTCGCTCTGTTACCCAGACCAGAGTGCAATGGCATGATTATCGAACTCCTGGGCTCAAGCAATCCTCTCGCCTCAGCCTCCCGTGGGACTGCAGTGCATGCTACCACACCCAGCTAAGTGAGAAACATTTTTTCAACAGGAAACAGAATACATCTGTGGTCTCAGTACCCTGCATTTGGGAACAGAGAGAAAAACAAAGAATTTGCTGAAAAAAAATAGGCCAGGTGCGGTGGCTCACACCTGTAATTCCAGCATTTTGGGAGGCTGAGATGGGTGGATCACCTGAGGTCAGGAGTTCGAGACCAGCCTGGCCAACATGGTAAAACCATGTCTCTATTAAAAATACAAAAATTAGCTGGGCGTGGTGGCACTTGCCTGTGATCCCAGCTACCTGGGAGGCTGAGGCAGGAGAATCGCTGGAACCTGGGAGGTGGAGGCTGCAGTGAGCCGAGATCATGCCACTGTACTCTAGCCTGGGCAACAAAGCAAGACTCCATCTCAAAAAGAAAAAAATAATAAAAAATAAATTAAAGGAGACTGCCAGACAAGGTCCACACAGCAGACCCTAGGTGGCCAAGTGGGAAGCTAGACCAGCTGGGCACAGTGGGGCCAGTTGTTCATCCATTCATCTGTGCTCAGAAACAGTCCTGCCACATGCCTGACCTGCCACACTTGGTAGTTCTTCCAAAACATGACTTAAAAGTGACTTCGTCAGCAATGAACCACTGACTGACCTCAGTGGAACTGCCATTTCTCATGCCTTGCTCTCTCCCTCATTAAAGTCCCACTCAACCTTCAAAGGCCAAGCACTCAAGCTTGCTTTCGCAATGCTGGTAGCTTTCTGTCTATTGCAGAGGCTTTCATGCTGTGCAGTGCAAGAAGAATCATCTGCAGAAGTATGTGAATTTACAGGTTCTTGAGTCCTACTCACCAGATTGATTTGATAAGCCTGGGGCAGGGGCCCGGGAATCTGCATTTTAACAAGCACTGTAGGTAACTGCAATTTTGATGCAATTCCCTGGACTACATTTTGAGAAACGCTGGTTTACAGGTTCACTTATTAACTACCACTTCCCTCCCACCCTCATGAAGCTATTTAAGAATGAGGTCAAGAAAAACAACTTACACTCAGGAACTACTGTGTATTTTCCTCTCGGAAAATGTGTAACATGTTTTGCTTTCAGCTTTTGCAAATGGTCAAATATAATAACTACGTTGGGACCCATGGTTTGAATATCTATTTTCTTTTTTTTAAACTGGGTCTTGCTCTGTAGCCCAGGCTGAATTGCAGTGGTGCCAGCTCACTGCAGACTCAAACTGCTGGGCCCAAGCGATCCTCCTGGGCTGTGGTCTCGGCCTCCTGAGTAGCTGGGATCACAGTCACGAGCCACACAGCTCAGCTAATTTTTAAATTTTTTGTAGAGATAAGGTCTCACCTGAGATGTTGCCAGGCAAGTCTCAAGCTCCTGGTCTCAAGAGATTTTCCTGTCTTGGCCTCCCAAAGTGTTGGGATTACAGGCATGAGCCACTGTGCCTGACTAAATATCTACCTTTTCACTCTTCCTCTTAATTTTCTAAGTTCCATTTTCTCTTTATTTATTTATTTTTGAGGAGGAGTCTCACTCTGTCGCCCAGGCTGGAGTGCAGTGGTGCGATCTCAGCTCACTGCAACCTCCGCCTCCCAGGTTTCAAGCGATTCTCCTGCCTCAGCCTCCCAAGTAGGTGGGACTACAGGCATATGCCACCACACCCAGCTAATTTTTTGTATTTTTAGTAGAGCCGGGGTTTCACCATGTTGGCCAGGCAGGATGGTCTCGACCTCCTGACCTCACGATCCACCCACCTTGGCCTCCCAAAGTGCTGGGATTACAGGCATGAGCCACCATGCCCAGCCCATTTTCTCTTTTTCTGATTTTAAATTTATATTGGTCCTTTTTATGGTATGTGTTCTTATAAGCCACCTCAAAAACTTCAGGAAACAGGTAAAGCAACAATTTTTTGGAGTTCAAACCAAATGTCATCCCCTCTTCAGAGCTTTCCCCAGTCCCCTCTCGGGATCAATCAGTCCCCACTCCATATGCCTGCAAAATCCTTCACAAACCTTGGCTGGAGCCCTGCAGAGATGAGGCACCAGTCGACCTGCCTGCTTTCTCCCTTAGAATCTTCATGGCAGGGATTGTGTCCCATTCCTTTCTATGCTGGGACAGTTCCTGGCAGCAAGAGCAGCAATCATGTGTTGACCCACACTGCACTTGTTCAACTAAGAGGTGAGAAGCTGAGCTCACAGAGCTGGGAGCCATCTTGCCTTTGATGTTTTAGAATCTAAGATTTTAGTCTTAAATTACAGTTAGGATCAAGGTGGGGCAAAAACACTCTCATTTCTGCCAGACGAGGTCTTCACAGCAAGCCTGGGTGGCCAAGTGGGAAGCTGGACCAACTGGGCAAAGTTGCGCCAGTTGCTCATCCATTCATCTGTGCTCAGAAACAGTCTGCCACGAGGCCTTTTGTTTCTAGGTTTAGCACCTGATTCATGAGCTACAGCCACCACCCCTCAACCCCTCCAGCACCCCATCAATTTTAAAATAAGTTTTCTCCAGGCTCTAGGCCTAGCATCTGACACTTTGTGGCAATGGATGTCCTAACCTCCTAATAAAAATGGTGCATTTTCTTGGCTAAGCCTCACATAGCCACACCAAACAGGCTCTTCACCAAATGTCACTATTTCCTTGAGAGAATAATCCCAAAGCTCAAAGTTTTACATGGGTCACAAAATCACCAGAAAAACCTCAGGTGGTCACTCAGCCCAGGATGCTCTCGCCAAGGGTATCAAGGCCTAAATCTAAGGAAACAGCACCATGATCAGATTCTGCCACCTCAAAGGGCCAGGATCCACCTCGAACCAGACCCTAGAGAATCCTGGCAGACAAGGGCCAATAGAGCTGTGGGAATTATGTGTTGGCCCCATGGTTACACAGGAAAGAAACTGAAGGCCATACAGGAAGACAGACTTCCTCAAGAACACCCTTGGATTGGCAAAAAAGCTGTCCTAACTTCCCCTTAAATAATCTTCCAGGGTTCTGATATTCCTGGATGCATCCACACAGTGGATAGCAAATCACAGCACACGTGCCTTTACTGTCCCTGCGCTGTACCCACGGGGATTCTGTCTCAGAATCTTTTCCAATTTAGGGGCCCGGGGGGCCTTCAACTGATGGAGGTGGCATAAAAGTGAATCTTATTTGACATCACTGATCTAAACCATTCTCAAGCATTAATTCTATACCATATGTGGTCACAGATCCCCAATTCTGTGGGGCAGTAGAAGCAAGGAGAGGACATGGGGAAACCTCTGGGAGACCCCAGAACAGGCAGCATGACAGTTCCACTTCTGTCCAGTGGGGAAGCCACAGAAATGCAAAGCCTTGGGGTCAAGAAAGAGTGACTGGGGGTCACAAGCTTTTAAAGCCCAGTAAATAAGCTCCCAAGTGTTTGGTCTCTGGAGGAAAAAGTCCCAAGAGGAATTTCTGCTTTCTTTGGTCCTCACTCAAGGGCAGATTCCTCCTTCTCACTCCTTCTGCTGGAATTTCTGGAAAGTGGGGAAACTGTGCCTGCCCACAGATATCACTACCAGGGAAAGGCTCTGAGGCCTACTTGCCTATAAACCCCATATTAGCCCCAGGAAGATCTTGCTGTATATCTGTCCTTTTAGAACTAGAGCGCTTCCAGAAGGGATGATTTCAGCTTCTCAGAAAGGATTAGAATGGTCTAGGCATCTGGCATTTTATTTTAAGACTTTCACCTCCAGGCTGGGGCAGCCACCTGTGTCCTCTGGGCTCTCCTCTCAATCTGGAGCCAGTCACTGACAAGTAGCCCAGGAAGAACTCCAGAGTCACACTTACCACTACTCCCTCCAGGGTCCCATGCCTCACTGCCAAGTCAGGATGCTGGTGAGGATGCTTCGCTTTGCACCTCCTTAGGCCATTTGTTAGAAGAGATTTAGACATTTGACACACAGTCTACAGGAACTAAATGCAATTTTCTTTCTTTTCTTTTCTTTTTTTTTTTTTTGAGACAGAGTCTCACTCTGTCACTCAGGCTGGAGTGCAGTGGTGCAATTTCAGCTCACTGCAGCCTCTACCTCCTGGGTTCAAGTGATTCTCTTGCCTCAGCCTACTGAGTACCTGGGAATATAGGTGCATGTCACCACACACCACATCCAGCTAATTTTTGTATTTTTAGTAAAGACGGGGTTTCGCCATGTTGGCCAGGCTGGTCTTGAACTCCTGACCTCAGGTGATCCACCCGCCTCAGCCTCCCAAAGTGCTGGGATTACAGGCGAGAGCCACCACACCTGGCCCCCAAATGCAATTTTCAAGGGAAGGCAACACAGTAGGAAGGAATCACAGGAGGAAGGAATTACAGCCTAGGTTTCAAATCACTCCTCCCCCTCTAAAAAGCTACAGGCAAGTTTTATAACCTCTCTAAACTTTGTTGGTGATAGCACAGTTCCTAACACACACTAGGCCTATGACATACATTTGCTGAATACAAGAATAATATTTGTATGTAGACCTCACACTCTAAGAGGAAGACAAGTCATTCTTTTTTTTTTTTTTTCCCCCTGAGATGGAGTCTCTCCATCACCCAGTCTGGAGTGCAATGTGCCATCCTGGCTTACTGCAACCTCCCCTTCAGGTTCAAGTGATTCTCCCGCCTCAGCCTCCCAAGTAGCTGGGATTACAGGCACCCGCCACCACGCCCAGCTGATTTTTGTATTTTCATAGAGACAGGGTTTCACCGTGTTGGCCGGGCTGGTCTTGAACTTCTGACCTCAGGTGATCTGCCCACCTCGGCCTCCCAGAATGCTGGGATTACAGGCATGAGCCCCCATGCCTGGCCAAGTCATTCTTGATAGAGAGAATTCAGTAGAGGATAAGGTGTCATAAAAAGAGACTGTTTGCTGAGGAGAGTCAGCAGAGTTCAACTATACCAGCATACCTAACATATGGAAGAACAAAGGGCATTAACACAGTTACAGAAAAAGAAGAGTGCTGGTGAGAGACTGCACAAAACAATGGGAAAAACAGTTTTATGTTCCAACAAAATACAGCATGAGCAAAGTGAACATATATATAATAGATGCAGGAGGCTGAGGTGGAAAGATTGCTTGAGGCCAGGAGTTCAAGATTGGCCTGAGCAACATATTAAGACTCCCATCTCTAAAAAATAAAATAAAATTAGCCAAGTCTGGTGGTGCATACCTGTAGTCCCAACTACTCAGGAGGCTGAGGTGGGAGGATCGCTTAAGCCCAGGATTGCGAGGCCACAATGAGTCATGATCATACCACTGCACTCCAGTCTGGGTGACAGAGCAAAACCCCAACTCTTAAAAAAAAAATTGTAAATAAATAAGTAAATAACAGATTCAGAAGATATCTGCAATGTCTGAGACCAGGAAGGGATTAATATCTAGGATGTATAAGGAATTCCTGCATATCTTCAGGAAAAATATAAGAACTCCAGTGAAAAACAGGCAAAGGATTATAATGAATAAGCAATTTACCTAAGAGGAATCCCAAAGACCATCAGGCATATGAAGAAATGCTCCAGCTCATTGGTAATCAGAGAAAAACAAGTTAAAACAAAGAGTTATCCTAGCACATCTATTAGTTTGGCAAAAAATAGGAAGCTGGTTAATGCTGATTATTCACGGAGACACAGAGCCTGTCATGCTCTGCTGGTGGAAATGTAAACTGAGGCAGCCATTCTGGAGCTGTGTCTGGCACCCCTGAATCAACATAAACATGCTCACACGTTGCCCATAAAGGAAACGTTTAAGGATTTTCCTCACAGCAATATTTGTGAAGGTAATGCTGGAGGCAGTCCAGGAGTCCCTCATTACAGAAGGGAAAAAGAAACACTGGGATGGATGACAATCATGAGGTATTATTCAGCAGTTAGAATCAACATGCTGGACATATACACGGCAACGTGGATGGACCTTAAAAACAAAGGTGCACCCTTGGCACTGATTCTTGTTTTCTAATTATGATTCTCTACTAAAAGGAACTAGAGCTCATTGGAGAAGTGACTGCCTCTAGGGCTGAGTTGGGGAAAGACCAAGAGGACCATGGAACTTCTTGCTGTGCCTAAAAGTAAAAAAAAAAAAAAAAAAAAAGCTCAAAGAGTAATAGGATATGTCAAAAGAAAACAGGAACCAGGAACCTCTAAAGAGGAATCCCAAAGACCATTCCCCTGAAGGGGATCTTATTGGCTAAATCTGGGATAGTCTGAACATCAGAATACATAATGATAGTAAAGGATTATGATTTAATGAAGTAAGAATGCATAGGTCTGCATTAATATATGAATTAATAGGGAAAAAGGGTAAGCTCTTCCTTATAGAAGAATGCCAAAATTAACAAACATAGAAGGAATAATGGAATTAGAAAACCATCAACTACCATAATAACTGATTCAGGCAAGAATCATTTGTAGATGCTAAAACCCAGTGGATATCAAGAAAACGATGAAAGGTAAGAAAAAAAATTAAAAAAAAAAGTGGATGAAAGTTTGAGGAGTAACAGGATAAGTATATGCCCATAAGATACTTAAAAATTTTTTTTTATGTATTTACTTTTTTTTTTTGAGACAGAGTCTCACTCTGTCACCCTGGCTAGAGTGCAGTGGCGTGATTTCGGCTCACTGCAACCTCCGCCTCCCAGGCTCAAGCAAGCCTTGTGCCTCAGCCTCCTGAGTAGCTGGAACTACAAATGTGCCACCACGCCAGGCTAATTTTTTGTATTTTTTATAGAGATGGCGTTTCACCATGTTAAGTTGGCTAGGATGGTTTCAAACTTCTGACCTCAAGCAATTTGCCCGCCTCAGCCTCCTAAAGTGCTAGGATTACAGACATGAGCTACTACGCCCGGCCAGATAGTTTTAATTTAAAATGGTAAAATAGTAACTATAATGGAGTAATGCCAAATGCCACTACAATGAAATCCTCAAGGTTCACACTGCCAATAAGGAACAAACTGACAGTGTGTGTCTCTAGATCTCGTTACACTGAGAAGAACTCAGCATCATTTCAGTGGTATTCCTGTCAAAAGTGAATAACCTGAATCTGATCTGGAGGAAACATCAGACAGACCTAAACTGAGAGACCTTCTACAAAATAACTGGCCTGTACTCTTCAACAATGTCACTGTCATGAAATCCAAACGGCTTGGGAATTATTTCAGATTACAAGACACTAAGAGACATGACAACTGAATACAACACATGGTTTTCTTCTACCATCAAGGCTATTATTGGGGCACCTGACAAAGTCTTCCTAAGGCCTGTAGATGACATAGCAGAAATGTTTCAATGTTGATTTCCTGATTGTTAATTATACTATGTTTATATATATATTTTTAAATCACCTTGTTGTTAGGAAATATACACTGAATATTTAAGGGTAAAAGGAGATATATATAGATATAGATATAGATATATACACACATACGCACACACACATATATATGAGAGAGAGATCTAGATACATCTATCTAAAATTATATTAATATCTATCTATCTACAGGTAGATACACACACACACACACACACACACACAGAGCGAGAGAGAGAGAGAGAGAGAAGGAAAAAGTAAATATAGTAAAATGTTAACATTTAGGGACTCCAAAGGATATCCAGGAATTCTTTGTATTAGTCTAACAACTTTTCTGTAAGTCTGAAGTTATGTCAAACTTTTTAAAAATAAAAAAAAAAACCAGAACTGGATGAAAAACATATAATCAAAATGAGCTATAAAATGCTATTTACATATGTTTAAAAAAATGTATATATACTGTGTGACTCCATTTATGTGACATCCTCAAAAAGACAAAACAATAGTAATGAAGAATAGATCAGTGGTTGCCTGGGATTAAGGGTGGGAGGAGAATGTGACTACAAGAGGGATTTTTTTGGGGTGATGGGACTGTTCTGTATCCTGATTGTGGTGGTAGATACACAAAAATATGTATGTGTTAAAATTTATAGACTATATGCCAAAAAGCCAATTTTATTGTAGGTTAATCTAAAAAAATTTTTTTTAAAGTTAAGAATACATCTATGTATAAAGCAGTGGCTTCCATTTTGGCAAGAGCAAAAACAGATACACAAACTATAAATACGTTAGAATAGTTGCCTATGATATACCTGGGAAATAGAAGTGGGAATGAGGACAAAATAAAACAAATACATGAGGCAAGAGAGTCCATGAGTAGACCCCAATGATGATTATTGGCCATGAAAGGAAGCTTGATGGCTGGATGGAAAGAAGGAAGGAAGGAAGGAAATAAGTAAGGGAGAGATGGCGGATGGAGCTGGATGTGTCCTCCCAGGGCTGTACAAAGGAGGGGGACCCCAACCCCTAGTCCAGACAAAGGTCCCTAAGGCAGGTGTACAGTATTGTGGGGATGAATTCATCAGCCACGAGAGACTGACCCATCTAATGTTAAATTCACTTCCCTGCTCTGACTGCTGACTCACCAGCAGTTAGCTTATCCTGCGGCTTCCCTTGCAGTGAATTCAGCCAGAGATTTCTAAGCTACTCAACAACAGTTCTAATCTTCCCAGTAAAGCTGCAACTTTGCATTCCAGTATGTAAGTAAGTCTCCTGGGAGTTTTATTACTGAGTCAGCTGCCCCTCTAATCAGTTTTGGAGCCCCAGCAGATTTTCTGGAGCTGCGGTGCTGACTACGAGCACATCCTTCTCTCTCCACCTAGAACCAGACCTTGGACTGTGGAGGGCCCACTACTCCTATGGGCCATCTGGGCCCTCAGCCAGCCATGTACTCCTGGCAATATCTCTCTGGTGTCAGGACTACTTTAAATGTAGCCAGCTCCAATTTCCTTCTCTAAGGAGTGGGGATAATTATGCCTTCCTTTCAGATGTAAGTGAAATAATACATATACATACTTATCGCATGTTCTTATTGAGCTAATAGATGTTCAATAAATGTTACTTTCCCTTCTCCCCTGACTCCTTAGAACTTCAAAGCTTACAAATTACTACAGCTCTATCAGCACACATGGCTAAATTTTCACATTTCTACTCTTAGCCACTAGAATCACTGATAGATTTGGAAGAAAACTCTGGGACCTTAAAGGGTCCCTGGAGTATTACATAAAGCTTCTTGCAGCATGAGAGTTGAACAGAAATTCTGTTCATCTTTTGCTGTCGAAGCCAAGTTGGTGGCTTCTAAAGAACCAACTTAGAAGAAAACTCAGGAGAAAAATTTTATCATTTTGGGATGGTGAAGACCTGCTTAAGTATGAAAGCAACCTGAAGTCATAAAGGAAAACATAGATTTAAACACATAAAAATTCAAAACTTCTGGCCGAGTGCAGTGGCTCACGCCTGTAACCCCAGCACTTTGGGAGGATCATTTGAGATCAGGAGTTTGAGATCAGCTTGACCTACATAGTGAAACCCCGTCTCTACTAAAACACAAAAATTAGCTGGGTGTGGTGGCGGGTGCCTGTAATCACAGCTTCTCGGGTAGCTGAGGCAGGAGAATCGCTTGAACCCAGGAGGCAGAGGTTGCAGTGAGCCGAGATTTCACCACTGCACTCCAGCCTGGGCGACAGAGCAAGACTCCCTCTCCAAAAAATAACATAACATAACATAACATAACATAACATAACATAACATAACATAACAACTTCTATATAGCTAAAGAAACCAGAGATAAAGAAGAGTGACAGATGGAGAGACCATATTTACAAATGATATGTAATAAACAAGAAAAATCCACAATATAAAAAGCTCCTGCAAACATATTTTTAAAACTAATAGAAAAATGGGTTAAAAGAAAAAGGCTAAAAAAAAAAAAAAGGAGTTAAAAAAAAGAAAAAAAAAGTCAGCTGGGCACAGTGGCTCACACCTGTAATCCCAGTACTTTGGGAGGCCGAGGCAGGTGAATCACTTGAGGCCAGTTTGAAACCAGCCTGGCCAACATGGTGAAACCCCATCTCTGCTAAAAATACAAATATTAGCCAGGTGTGGTGGCACACACCTATAGTCCCAGATACTTGGGAGGCTAAGGTGTGAGAATCACTCGAACCTGGGAGGCGGTGGTTGCAGTGAGCCAAGATCAGACAACTGCACTCCACTCTGGGGGATGGAGTGAGACTCCACTTCAAAAAATAAGAAAAAATACTCACATAAGAAATACAAATGGGCAAGCCAGCCATGGTGGCTCACGCCTGTAGTCCCAGCTACTCAGGAGGCTGAGGCAGGAAGATCATTTGAGCCCAGGAGTTCGAGTCCAGCCTGGGCAACATGGCAAAGACTCCCATCTTGAAAGAAAGAATGAAAAAAGAAAGACAGATGGCCAATAAACACGTGAAAATTTGCTTAACTTCATCAGTAATCAGAGAAACATATTAAAACAAGATACTATGTCTGAATATGATACTGGCAAATATATAAAGGTTAGTAACACCCAGGGCTGGTATGAGTGTGAGGAATAAGCACTCTTATACACTGTTAATGAGAGAAAGCCAGAGGGCAAACTGACAATATCTATCAAAACGTTTAAAGAGCATGATCTTTAAATCTCAAATCAGTAACCTAACCTTCTACCTTAAGACACCAGAAAAAGCAAACTTAACCAAAAGCAAGCAGAATGAAAGAATAAAGATTAGAGAAGTTAATGAAGCAGAAAAATAAGAACAAAGAGAACAAATAATGAACTCAAAGTTGGTCCTCTGAAAAGATCAATAAAAATGACAAGCTTTTGGCAAGACTAAGAAAAAAAGAAAATTCAAATTATTATAATCAGTAATGAAAGAGGGACTATCCCTACACCAACTTTAACGGAAATAAAAAGGATCATAAGGAATCACTATGAAATGTATGCCAACAAATTAGATGACTTAGATGAAGCAAACTCCTTGGAAGACACAAACTATCAAAACTGACTTAAGAAAAAATAGAAGGTCTGAATAGACCTATAACCAGAAACTGAATTAGGAATCAAAAAGTTTTCCACAAAGAAAACATCAGGCCCAGATGGCTTTACTGGTGAACTCTACCAGATATTTAAAGAAGAATTAATAAAAACCGACCACAAACTCTCTCAAAATACAGAAGAGGAAGGAACACTTCCCTACTCATTTTTTGAGGCAGTATTACCCTGATACCAAAACCAAACAAAGATCTCACAACGAAAGAAAACGAACAGACCTTTTCTGACAGTGGTAAACAACTATGAAAGAGAAGAAAGGGAAGGGGAGGGGAGAGGAGGGGAGAAGAAGGGAGGGGAGGGGAGGGGAGAGAGAGAGAGAGGAAGGAAGGGAGGGAGGGAGGGAGGGAAAGACTACAGACCACTATCTGTTATGAATACAAATCAACAAAATACTAGCAAACTCAATCCAGCAACAAATAAAAAGAATTATACACCATGACCAAGTGGGATTTATCCCAGGTATGCAAGATTAATATCTGAAAAATCAATGTATAATATACCATATCAATAGAATAAATGACAAAAAAAACATGATCATCTCAACAGACACAGAAAAGCATTTGACAAAACCCATCACCTTTTCATGATAAAAATACTCAACAAACCAGGAATAGAAAGGAACTTCCTCAACCTGATAAAGGGTACCTAGGAAAAACCCACTGCTAACACCATTCTTAATAGTCAAAGACTGGATATTTTCCCCCTAACAAGACACATATGTTGTCTCTTAGCATATCTATTTAACATTGTACTGGAGGTTCTAACGGGGCATTTGGGCAAGAAAAAGAGCTGCTGTGAGAGTTCATGAAAACAATGCATCTGAAGTATTTTTCCCATGGTTGGCATGTAATAAGTGCTGAACAAGCATTATCTTTTGTTCAGTGATGTAGGTGGTTGTTGATGGAGCCTAGAACCCTGCATCTACAGTGGCTCCCACCAATTACTTTTTCACACTGACCAACTTATCTATTCATCTTGACTTTTGATTTCCTGTTTAGAGACTAGAATTGCTCGGAGGTCTAAAGCAAGCATGTCCAACCGATGGCCCATGGGCCACATGCGGCCAGGATGGCTTTGAATGCAGCTCAACACAAATTCATGAACTCTCTTAAAATATTGAGTTTTTTTTTTTAACCTCATCGGCTATAATTAGTGTATTTTATATGCGGTCCAAGACAATTCTTCTTCCAGTGTGGCCTGGGGAAGCCAAAAGATTGGACACCCCTGGGTCTTAAGTTTAGGTGGATGTGGATTTCTCCAGTAAGACCAATCCTGGCTCTTAGGGCCCAGTGACAGCCACCCCAGCATTACATAGCTGGCCCTAATGGAGGCAGCACTCAATGGTCCTACCACAAAGCCATTTAGCGATGCTGAGCAGGAGTACATGGCTATGTCAGAACTCCAGGCAGGAAGAGACTCCAGAGAGCATCCAAGCCAATCCTTCATCTCATTTTATACATGGGCAAACTGAGGCCCAGAGAGAGAACATGATTTCTCTCGGATTATTCAGTAGGTTGGAAAGAGAGCTGGACTTTAGGG
This sequence comes from Pan paniscus, assembly GCF_029289425.2. Classification (NCBI taxonomy): domain Eukaryota; kingdom Metazoa; phylum Chordata; class Mammalia; order Primates; family Hominidae; genus Pan; species Pan paniscus. Next base: position 91,448,268 of record NC_073260.2, on the reverse strand, counting down.
TCTGGCATCCTGGATTCCAACACCAGCCCCGAGGTAGAATAAAGCAGGTTATCTACAGGCTTGTGCTTTAGTTTTTCTACCAACACACCAGGCACACAAGACTGAGCCCGCCTACATCTATCTTTTTGTTTTAATGATATACTTTCTCACCTAAGACTCAATCAAACATCTAATGCTCCCTCTTCAGCTCCTCTTCCTAATCACTCAGCTGTCTGTGGTTTATGATGGCCTCTTGCCCAGGATACTGATGAACAACGTCCACCTGAAGGGACGAATGTGAGCAGCCATAAAATTCCAGTGTAACTGACACAGGGGAACACACACTCCAAGTTTCCAGTGCTGTGGATTCAACAAGATAGCGGCCTTCTCCTTGTGGCCTGGGGTACTCGCTTTGGGCTATATTCTGTCCCTAAGTTGTGGTCAGAGCCTCACGCCTCTTCCTCTTCTTTCTCTTGACTCTGCCCCAAGGCAGATGAAAACCTGCATTTGGAGGAATTTTATATGTGGCCTAAGGGTGCTGACTGTATGCCTTTTGTGCCCAAGAAGATGAGTTAGGCATTGATCAAAAGACATTCAGAGTACTGATATTACCATATAACTAATCTCATTCACTCCTCTTACCAACATCTTGAGGTAAGAAATTATCTCCCTCATTTTATGTAGTAAGAAAATCTTGCCCTAGGTCTCTAGGAACAATATACTACTAGCAGCTCTGACCTAATTCAGTGGGCCCAGAGTGCCATATTAAGTCACAACTGACTGCTGCAGAATGCAGTCAAAGGAGAAGACATATGACATAGCTATAAGGTGAAGGGAGTGGCTGTCACAAATTGAATATGCCCCATCTGCTGGATCTGTAAACTTTTTTTTTTTCAGGGGGCAGGGGAGGTGGAGACAGAGTCTCACTCTGTCACCCAGGCTGGAGTGCAGTGGCCTGATGTGGGCTCACTGCAACCTCCGCCTCCCAGGTTCAAGCCATTCTCCCACCTCAGCCTCCCAAGTAGCTGGGACAACAGGTGCATGCCACCACACCCGGCTAATTTTTGTATTTTTAGTAGAGACAAGGTTTCACCATGTTGGCCAGGCTGGTCTCAAACTCCTGACCTCAGGTGATCCACCCACCTCGGCCTCCCAAAGTGCTGGGAATACGGGTGTGAGCCACTGTGCCCGGCCAGGATCTGTAAACTTTTAGTCACTGAAATCACTAAGTCTAAAATCATTCCATCATTTATGCAATTCAGTGGGCTTCTGAATCTACAAGAGTCTACAAAAGATGCAGGCACATGGTGGATGACTACAAGGACAGAACTGGCAATTCATATTTGCAGACTTTGGGCTATTGTAACAACTTATTTTTATCCAACATAATTTAAAAGCCTTTCTTCATTAGGGCCCTGTTTCTGGATCCCATACACCAGGGCTATTACATAGAAGTTCATCCACATGAGTTAAATGATCAGGCGCCCAGGCTAGCCCAACAGAATATAAGTTTCTATGGATGGCTACATGCAGTGTTTCCAAAAGCCGATCCACAAACTTTTTGATCAACACCATTATTTTTAAGTCAGGTTTTTAAAGCCAGAGCCTGCCCCATGCTATAAGTTTAGCGCCACATATCAAGGAAGAAGGAAAGAATGTTCTTACTTTCTGTAAACCAACTTGGCAAAGGTAGGTGGATGTTGAAAGAGCCACAGTAAGGCTCCTTTTGTGGACACAGAGTGAATTCAACAGGAACTGCTCTGAGGCAATCACAGGAAAACCCTAATGTCCAGAAAGGCCACATGGTGTCCAGCATAGGGAACTACACACACACACACACACACACACACACACACACACACACACACACACACGGTGTCCAGCATAGGGAACTATACACACACACACACACACACGGTGTCCAGCATAGGGAACTACACACACACACACACACACACACACTGGCTGGAAGTGTCAGTGTGAGGCTCCAGCTAGATCCAACTCGCCCTTAGAATCCACATACTTCAAAAGCCAGGATTTTCCAATTTAGAACCTGTGAATGATTCCAAACCTCTTGGAAAGCAATGCAGCAATGTGAATCAGTATTGTCAAGATGACCATATCCTCTGGCCTAGAAATTCTTCCCCAGGAATTTATCCCAGGAAAGTAATTCAACTGACGCAAAGAGCTACACACTACAAAAATGTTCATATCTAGATTATCTACGATAGTGAAACCTAGAATAGTGTATGCTAATGGAATATCTATAAGGATACTAGACAGCAACAAAAGATAATTAGGATAATCATAAACAACATAACATTTTATAAGATAATGTTGGATAAAAATGGCTGCATGCAAACAGTTTCACTCTACAACTGCATTGGAATATATGCATTGGAATATGTATGCATTTGAAAAGTAATAGCAAGCTCTGTTACAGGAGTGGGAGCATGTTCTGTTACAATGGTAAGTAGAATTTTTTTTAACATTTAACATGGTAACATTGTATTTTCAACTAAAAAAAAAAAGGTCCTATAAAGCAAAAGCCAAAATCTTCACAAATAAGCATTATACTACCAATAATAAATAACATATATTCACAACTTATTCTGTGTTAGGCACTGTTTTAAGCCCTTTCGTGGCTACTACCTGTATTTCATAACATCTATGAGGTGGATACTGTTATTGCCATTTTACAAGTGAGAACACTGAGGCACAGAGAGGATAACAACTTTCTTAAATCAAATACCACAGTGTGACAGAAAGAAACATTCCTTGTGCCATTTCTACGGGTCATCCACCTGCTAAAATTTTTATGTCTGCTTAGACAGACATGATGAAATCCTTAGCAGAAGCCTCATGGGTAGTGAGCTTCAAAAGGAATTCCAGAGGCCTTTCATGTTGCATATACAACCAGGTTTTCCCCCCCACTCGCCAAACTGGAATCTAGGAGGTAGAGAAAGACAGAGGCTAAAGACCAGCAGGCCCAGCCCACTCAAATTTCAGAAAGACAACAGAGACCAAAGGAGTTAGGACTTGCCTAAAATGATGTAATGAATTAGAAAAAGAATAAAGACCAGAGCTCGGAATCCTCACTCCAGCAGCCTTCAAGGCTTGCTCCTACCCTCTGCAGACCAAGAAATCCCTCTCTGCAGCTCTCTTCCCTTTCAACTGCCTCCCTTTGATCCCTCAGTCCAGCTACCCTCAGACTTCCTCTGTCCATAACAGTCCAAACTGCACCACCTTCTCTTTCTTTTATCATCTTCAGCTCACTCTGCCTCCATTTCCTTTCCTCTCCTGCCCTGCTGGTAAAGGTGTGCAACTTTTGGAATTTCAGCTTTAGTATTCTTTCCACATGACAGCAAGTAGAGGAAATCGCAGGTTACTTTTAGCAGTAGACTCCTGCCCTTCCAATAAGGGAGACTGTTCAAACATACTGAGAGACAGAGATGCTAAAATCAACGTCTGGAAGAGAGGTCCTTCATTCTGACTCTGGCCCTGGCCCAGACCACCCATTTGGCTCCCTGCACCTCCTCAGTACCCTCAAAGCACCCAGGCTTCCTCTCCCTGACCACACCATATTGCCAGAGTCTATCTACTACTACTAAGGGACTGCCCAAGAGTGGGGGCCTCTCTTGTTCATGTCTATCTCTCACACTTCATATAGTGTAGTTACCAATAAAAGTTTGCTGAATGAGGAAATGAGTCCCGGTTCATTCTCTTCCTGGGGGGAGGGGGTCTCTCCTGACTTTGGTGTGAAGACTCAATTCTACCTATTCTTGGGCAGGCAGCGACTCTGCCCAGAGTACTCCTCTAAATGTCAGGCGCTACCCAACACCTTAATACCACATCCCCACAACGCATATACCCATAACATCCCATAACGCAAATACCCACATCCCATAACGCAAATACCAGCTTCCCTAGGCCGCACCCTGAACTCCACATCCTTTCCTGTTTCTTTTTTTGTTGTTGATTTTTTTCAAGCTGGCAGTGTCCTGCAACACCAATGACAGCTCTGCGGTTTCAGGATGTCAAAGGCAAAAGGCCATTATGCAAAACAGGAAGAAACTTTGAAAGAAAAAAACTTAAGGCAATTTTAGAATATACTCTGTCATGGGGCCAAGCAATGATTGAATCCCCTGCCAGGGACCCTCCCCACGACCTCTAGGCCCCCGTGGTGGGGCAGGAAGGAGCCTGACCTCACACCGTATCCGCCACACTGCTGACATAATCCTGCCCCTTCCCTCAGTGCAACCTCGCCCTAGCACTCCAGGCTTTGGGCCAAATGACCCCGGCAGACAAAACTGCTCCTCAGAGAGAATTTATCTCCACTGAGGACATTCTAAAGGGAGTAACTTCAAAGTATACTCCTTGGGAATAGCCTGGCACACTGGCCTGAGGCTTTATTGATCTAACCCACCTGAATCAGCCCCAACTGAGAACCAGGTTCTGCCTCTCCCTAAGAGAGCTTCTCCCTAAGAGAATTCCTAGAAACCTAAAGTTTCTCACTATGGCTCCTCCCTAGATCTCAGGACCACCTGGAGGTGGGAGAGCTGTGCTATATGTTTCAGAATCTGATTTGCAAGCTTGCTCCCACCTTCCTGTGCGTCACATCTCAATGATGTCAACAGCACTGGTTTAGCTAGCTGTTGTTCACCCACCACCACAGCCCCAGAGCCACAGTAGTCCACAGAAGTCCAGCACAGGGACTTAGCTGCTAAAGAAACAAATGGAGAAGTTACTGAGAAAGCATCACCCCCACCGATTCTGTTCACAGCAGATTTCTGCTCAGCCAGATCCTAAGAGCCTATCCTGCAGCCTGGCCCTTTGCCCCTGCCCCCAGGCACTTCCTGGACCTAGTTTCTTTTTTAATCAGAATTCTAGACACATTGTTCAGCAATAAGTGATACTCATCTGCCAGCACTAAGCAAATCTGGAATTTCCAATGAGTCTATCCTTTTGTAAGACTGGCTTGACAATCTAGCCCTTCTCAAAAAACACTCAACACTTTTTTTCCTTTTTTAGAAAGCTCTCCTACAGAAACCATCCAAAAAGTACATAAAGCTTTCTGCACAAGCATCACTACATCACTAAGAAAAAACAAAAACTATATATGTATATGTGTGTGTTCAGCAACAGTTGAATGATTTTTTTTAAGTTATGGCATATTCAGCTGACAGACTATGATACTGCCTTTGTGATTTTTAAAGGTATAGGGTCAAGTCTGTGACAGAATCTTAAATGAAAAATGCTGAACACCAGGCTACCTACATGAATCTATGTCAATCTATCTGTCCATCTATAAAGACAACAGCTATAACACTGGGTGTGGTGACTGACACCTATAATCCCAGCGCTTTGGGAGGCCAAGGCAGGTGAATCACTTGAGCTCTGGAGTTCGAGACCAGCCTAGGCAACATGGCAAAACCCCATCTCTACAAAAAATACAAAAATTAGTCAGGCACGGCGGTGTGCACCTGTGGTCCCAGCAACTCGGGAGACTGAAGTGGGAGAACCGCTTAGCCCGAGAGGTCGAGGCTGCAGTGAGCCGTGATCACTGCACTCCAGCCTGGGTGACAGAGCAAAAACCCTGTCTCAAAAAGAAAAAGAAAAAAAATATATCAGCTATATTCTTAAACATGAAAAAGACTAGTAGGAAATATGCCGGTATGTTTCTTTTGGGTGATAGGAATTTGGGTGTGCTTTTAAATCTCTTTCAACTTTTCAAATTATTTTCAATGAGCCTGCATTATTTTTTACTTTTAAAATGAAGGAAGAGATTATCCCCCCTCAAAAGGCAAAAGCAAAGACCCATACCCCTATCCCTATCCCCAACATCTCTGTGAGGCAAGTCATTCTCTCTCTCTCTCTCTCTCTGCCTGGGCTTTGTGAGGGGCTCTGGAGAAGCAGCGGGTGTGGGGAGTGGATAGAGAAGCAGCTACATAACACACCCAGACCAGACTTTAAAATCACTGCCAAAGAATTCAGCAACAGCCAATTATATAGCCCCTGGCCTTCATTTGTGCAGGGAAGGGGCGGGCTGAGGCCAAGCCGCAAAGTGGAACCTGAAACACTGAGTGTGTGACTCACCCCTCTGTCTTCTAAGGACAAATCCCTTTAGGCCACATTCACCCAGAACCAGCTCCCCACTAAACCCTGTCCCCCACCCCCAAGCCCCACTCTCCAACCTGGAGGTCTCTGACTTACAGAACAATATCCTGAGATCACTCCTTGAGCTAGTGACCGCCTCAGCTCACCCGGCAATGGCCCAGATCAACACAGAGGCCCCTACAACTCAGGTCTCAGGTCTCTACAATCTCAATCGCAGTCTGGCTCCCAGGAACCCCTACCAAGTTTAGGGACAGGAGGGACCCTGTGAGTCTAATCCCATGCCTTGTTAATTCCCCTAGGAGCCAGGGTCTGGCTAGCTGGCCTTACAGTGACCTCACTGCCCAGGGACCACACCAGTCTATACCAAAGCCAAATGTAAAACTGTCACCATGCCAGGCCCTCAAAGGATTTAAGCTTCAAGGGCAGACCATTTGTCCTAAGACAACTGGATTGCTGCTCCACTGGATAAGAAAAACTGGAATTTCCAGGTAGATGTGGGTTCAAGCAGAATTCCAGTCTCTGCTTCTTCACAGTAAGAGCAGAGAACAAAGAGTAAGAAACAAGGTACAGGAGGCACTGGGTAAACAGATAGCAGGGAAATCAGCAGGTATGACTACTGAATAAACCTCTTTCACAAACACACACCCATAGCCCAGCTGAGTGCAAAGGGGATGAGCCTGCCGGCCCTGTTCCTTAAGTCTGGATGGTCCCTAGGGTGGAATCTGTGGAAAGCTTGGACTGCCTTGCTATTAACTGCCCCATAATTCCCAACCCATAAATTAGCTTAGTCCCAGCCTGGAAATCCCTACCCTGCTGCTACCCAAAGACCATAATACCCAGTGATATCTCATTATAATCATTATAAAGCAGCAAGTTAAAGATTACTCAGCAGAACTAATGCATAGCTTCAGAAATTAGAGGAAAATTTTCACACAACCAAATAAAACCAGGGCTGGAGAATTTTGATATGAACTTGGAGTTTCTGAAAGAAGAAAGGAAGAAATGAAGGAGGGAGGGCAGTGATAGGGAAGGGGATAAATACACACTTTGGTTCCCCTAGATGACCTCAGCACTGTTCAATTATGCCTCCCCTGCCTAAATTAAGAGTTCCTGAAGAGGAGGCACTTTGTTTTCTTCTTTGTAGCTCTAGTGCCCAGCATAATACAGGAGCACTGCTGGAACTGAAGGAATGAAGTTATCAGATGCCTTAGCCATCACGGATATCCATACAAGATCACCATACAAGACCCTTCAGATGGACCAAAAGACACACCTTGCAGGGATCTTCTTCTGAAACGCTAGGGCATATCAGGTCACCCCTGAACCTGTGCACTAGCCAACTATTGAATAGTAACCTCCAGGAAGAGCACTAGACAATCCCATCGTGGAATGCTACAGTTCTAAGAAGCCGCAGTTTAAGTCCAATCCCACATTTGGCTCTTACTCCCCATTCCCCAAGGAGTTTCCATTTGGTTCATCAGAGGCTCCACTGCAGGTCGAGGAGGTGCCTTGTGTTTGCTCAAAGTCTGGAATGAATTACAGCAGCCAGGGATCACTCTTTTTGCCATAGGCTGTGTCTAAGAAAGCGACCAAGTTTCACCATGAAAGCAAACCAAATAGTCATGGAGGGTATTTCTCAATCTCAGACTGTTAGACAAAGAATGTCTGTGTATACGTCAATACATTATTTTCCACGAAAAAAACAACAGGACAAAACTGGCTTACAGGACTAGTTATCTGAGCCTAAAGCTTCAACCCCCAGGATGAAGCTCCACCCCAAGCCGGAAGGTGATGAGGTTCCAAGGCTCATCCCCAAAAGGGCGAGAGAGAGTTATTTCCCAAGCCTCAAAGTACACTCTGTCCTGGGCAGCCTGCTTGTGTCCACATGTGTGCATATGAGGGAGGGGGAAACGTGCTGGTAGAGAAACACCTGAGAGCTGAGAGCCCAGCAAAGACCAGCAAGCGCTAGGACACAAACCCTGGCAGACGCTCAGCAACAGCCCCCATAAAAACCAGGGAAACCGGCTCAGGAGCAAGTGCTCCTCGGGTGCCCTGGCTACCTGTAGCTGCTGTTTGCTGGTCCAAGTGCCCATCTCTAGATCAGAGTCTTCCCTTTGAACAAATGAAGAGGATCTCCTCAAAGCATAGGTGGGCAAGAGCGGCCTCTGAGGCTTAAGCAGTCTAACACTCACTCCCCTACCCCCCTGAGGGGACTGTACCAACCATCCCAGGCCCCAGCTGAGCCCCCAGGCCAGCCTGCCTCTCTCACCAGTTCAGCTTCAGGTACTGCCCACCTCCCCCCATCACCCTACTCATCTTCAGACTGGCAGTGCCACAGCTGGTCAAGTCCCATTGAGCTGCTGCCCAATCTGAGCAGAGATAAACATGACAGGGGGAAGAAGCCCAAGGCCACTGTTCCTCCCATCTCAGCAGGCAAACACCCAGGTAGCCAGAAAAGAGGGCCTCGCTGCAGGGTTATAAGTGGATGCTGCATGGCCCCGCTGAGGACCTGAGACAGGGTTAGGAAAGAAGGATAGCATAGCACCTGCAGGCCTAAACTACGTGGGAGGATTCCCTGGAGAAAGCTGTAGAATCCTCAGGAAAGGCCCCCCTTCCCACTGCATCACATTAGCCCACAGCAGGGTGCCCGGTGTGCGGGCGGGGGGTACTATGGCTCCAAACCTGCAGCCTGCCCCAGGTCACACTAACCCAAGTCTATCTGAAGACTATTCCAAGGCCCTGACAACTCCAACAGCAACCCATCAGCAGTGCCTTATGTCCTCCAGGGAAGGGTTTGCCCATAACCCACACCTGTCAGCTGAGAGGAATCTCAGCATCTGGCCCAGACCCCTGGACACCAGAAAGTAAAGCCAAGTCGGGGAAAGGAACTGCAAGTAGTGAAAAGGCCACAACTCTAAACCCCACGGATGCTTTCTCCCACCAACCTCAAAACCACCCGCAAGGGCTTTGGCTGACACCTGCCCATGAACAGATGGGCTCGACTCCCCCCACCCACACACTCCCAAGGAGACTTTCAGCTTTCTCAAGGCCTCATAGCCAGGAACCTCCACTCTGAGAACTGTACCTAACCACCCAAACCTACAGACCCTATTAAAATGAAGAAAAGACCTCTCGGCCCCCATTTCTGGGGCTGCCTCAGCAGCAGCCTAAACGTCATGGTCCCTTGCATGTCACATGAAAGCAGCCAAAATAGAGAAGGCACTCTCTCCTCGTCCTCCAAAATGTTCTTTCTCAGGAAGTCCTTTCAAGTAGCCAATTGTAGTCCATTTAGAAACACCAGTAACTGGTGACAAGCCGATCACTAGCAACACCATTACAAAACAAAACTAAGCAGAGATATGGTCACGACCTTGTCTCTTACGCTTCCGAGAGAAGATGTGATACTCAAATACCAATGTAATCAACTTTGCGGTACTTTTGTTTAACTTGCTAATTATTTTTTCTTTCTGTGCGATATCCAGGCAACAACTAAAAACAAAAGCAAAAAACCTGGCCTTTTTCTGGCCTGGAGACTCAGTCTCTCTCCCCCTTCACTCTGCTGTGCAGAGCCATTTCCGTGGGAGTCTGAAAAAATGAAACTTTTTAAAGATCCTAAGCAAATATTATTACTATATTATTATTATGCCGTGTATTGAGTGCCTGTATTTTTTTTTTTTTTTTTTTTTTTTTTTTTAGACAGTCTTGCTTTGTCGCCCAGGCTGGAGTGTACTGGCACAATCTTGACTCACTGCAACCTCTGCCTCCCAGGTTCAAGCAATTCTCCTGCCTCGGCCTCCTGAGTAGCTGGGATGCCACCACCCCTGGCTAACTTTTTTGTATTTTTGTAGAGATGGGATGGTGTTTCACCATATTGACCAGGCTGGTCTCAAACTCCTAACCTCAAGTGATCCACTCCCCTCAGCCTCCCAAAGTGCTAGGATTACAGGCGTGAGCCACCATGCCCAGCCTGAGTGCCTGTATTTAATGTACACGATCTCATTTAGTCTTAAAAAAACCCCTGTAAGGTAATCATCGACAACCACATTTTACACAAGGAAGAGATTTTGAGAAACTCGATAGCATGTCTCAAGTCAGACACTTAGCAGCAAGGCAGAGTCCATTTCATTTTATGGGACTAGTCTGCTTCCCAGAATAATCATCAAATGCAAAGGAATTTAATTATCTGCTTAAAAAAACAAGCCCCCATTATTACCACAGTTCATGTCTGACCAATTCCAAGATGTTCTTCCCAAACTTGATATGAACACATTGACGCAATTACTGGCGAAATTGAGCAAGAGTATGTAGTAGCCAGGGCTCTGTGGGAAAGTGACAGAAAACTCCTATCGGCAGGATGTCATCCTGCCTGCCAGGGCCCCTCACTCACAACAATTATCTAAAACCTAGCATTAGAAATGAGAGACCACCTGTGTGGTAACCCTGGAAGCAACCTGTGGTTGCCTTGGGCCTGTGGGCCTGTAGGTTACAGGTCAAAGAGAAGTCCAGACTAGGCTCAGCCTGCTGCTATGAGGAATGCAAACTCACCTACTCAAGCTCTCTGCCTATGCTGAAACAGGCTAGAGGTCAGAGTTCAGATCATCTGGGCAAGATAATTGAGACTCAGGCTGCTACCGGAAGTACCAGAAATGGGCAACGTGGTGTTGACTGGTTATATTTTAGCCCTCTAGCCCCCAGAGTACACAAGCTCTCTGCCCCTGGGAGAGATCCCTGCTCACCTAGGTTTTGGGTACCTATACCGGGAGGAGGCTAGGGGGAAGGGCCCTCGGTCACGATCCACACAGAGGAAGAAATGAACACACAGTGACAATTTACTGAGGGCTTACCCTCATTAATTAAGCCCTTATTTACATTGTTCACATAATCTTCCAAAACAACCCCTTGAAAGGGTGACCATTTATTATCCCAGAAGAGAAACCTGAGGTTCAGAGAGAAGTCACTTGGCCCAAACGATCAGGAGAAAAACCCACTCAGGAGAGTGGCTCTATGGCAAGACACGTGAACCGAGAGGTCAGTCTCCTTCCCCACCGGGAGCCTCACGTCAGTCCCCAAAAGGGAGTGGATTACTCGAGGTCCCTACCAGAGTTCTCAGTGCAAGGCTGCTCGAAGCCCTAAGCAGACCCAAACTCCAAAACTTCCTGAGCCTCGGGCCACAGCAGGGAAGTCTCCAAGGCCTTCTCTGGTTCTGGGGCTAGAGGGGCCTCGGGACTTCCCTGTGCGGTCCCGGCCCCACGACTCCAACAGGACTCCCCAGGGACCCACCTCGCAAACCTTCTCTCCCATCCAGTCCCAAGCCTCTGTCTGGGATTTAAAACTCTGATCCAGAAGAGGCAGGCTGGCTGTCGTAGAAGAGCCAGCCTGAGGGAATGTCTGGGGGACCCTGTCGGGGAAATCCGGGGGGGTCCCAATCCTCGGACTGGCGCCGACCCGAGTCCTTACCAAGCAGCGGGGACTCCTCAGGGCAGGCGGGCAGCGACAGTGCGGTGGTGTGGGGCACTGGGACCGAGGTCAAGTTGCTAGCGGGGCCAGGGCCAGAATCCACGACTGGGCTGGAGTCGCCACCCGGGCGCGGCTGGGAGGAGGCGCCTAGAGGAGGCGGCGGCCGGGCCCCTCCGGTCCGGAGCTCCCCGGAGGACTGCCCGTTGGCGGCGGCACCGTTCGAGCCGCCCTGCAGCGCTGTGGAGACTCCGACCAGCTGGGGCAGGCGGCTCAGGTCGCGGCCAGCCAGGTAGTAAACGAGGGTGACGCCAAGGTGCAGAGCGCAGACGGCCACGAGCAGGCGGCAGGCCCGCTGTAGGGACGCGCCGGGCATCGCGGCGCTGCCGCTCAGGAGCGGCTCCCGAAGCCTCATCTTCCCGCCGCCGCTTTAAGAAGGGTGTGGGCTACAGGAGGGGAGGCGACCCGCCCGCGGGCCGCCCGCCAGGCGCTGCCCCACAGCGGCGACTAGGGGAGGGCCCGGAGCGGGGGCGGGCGAGCGGCTGAGAGCTGAGACTCCTCCGGCCAGCCAGACCTGGGAGCGGCGAGAAGCCGCCCGAGGCGCCGGCGGAGAGGGGAGGGGCGGGGCCCCGGCGAAGGCGGGGGCGGGGCCGGGCGCGGGGTTTTCTGGACGAGGGCGGGAAGGCGGGGCAGCCCGTGGCGGGATGGGCGCGCTGGGCGGGGCCTCGGGAGGGTGGGCAGCGGGCGGGGCGCCCTCGTGGGGTCCCCGGAGTATGACTGGAGCTCCGACGCTTGGCCGCGCACCGCCCTCTTCCTCCCGAGCCTTTGCGGCGGAGCTTCGCTCGCGTTGAGCCGCGCCCCCTCTTCCTCCTCCACGCTGCCCTCGACAGGCCGCGCCACTTCCTGGGGTGCGAAGGGACTCGGGTGCGAGCCTGGGCCTGCAGCGCGGCGGCGGAGAGAACGGAGAGGACAGCTGGCGGGTGGTTATCTGGAGTGGTTTGGGGCCGCGGTGGCGTTCTGGCCAGTGGGCCTTAGTGGGCTAGGAAGAGAGGCAGAAAAAAGGTTACCCGAAACGGGCTTCGACGCCGGGCGAGGAGTGGCACGTTCGAAACCCCCTCCCTAACTCAGCCCGGCTGGACCCCGCTGCTTAACGGGGGGTCCTGCGGCAAATAAAGTGGACGGGTTGCCACTTCTGTGCCTCCCCATCAGGTAGCCTGGGCTATAAGGGGCTCTCAGACCAGCTTGGTTCCAGATGTGTGTGTGGCGGGAGCCCTGTATACTTTGAAGAGGAGAGCAGCAAGAAGCCTCTAACTCCCAGGCCAGCGTGCAGGAGATCAGCCGGCGTTACAGTCTACACTGGGCTACCCACTGTCCCATGAAGTAGCAGTTCTCCCCATGTCGTAGAGTGGGGCCCCGGCAAATTAAGAAACTTTCCTAAGAGCCCACAGCTGGCAAGAGGCAGAATTCTGGCTCCAAAACCCATGTTTTCCACAGGTTTACCCTTTGTTGATTTGCAAGTAAGGGCTGAAGGCTGTGTGGGTGAGAGACTTAGGCACTGAAGCCAGTTGACCTCGATTTGACCCAGAGGCCTCAGGCCCTGAGTGAGCAGAGACACCTCACCCCAGAGAAAGACTCATGGAGGTGCTGTCAGTAATGTGGATAGGGAAGCTGAGGGCTCTGGCAGCCAACCAGCAGGGAATAACAGTAGCTACCTTATTTTGAGAGTTTGCTGTGTGCCAGTACTATCTGCCATGAAGTAGGTGGTGTTATGGTGTCCATTTCACAGATGAGAAAATAAGGCTTATGAGTTGACACTTTGGTTGTGATCATACAGAATCAACTTTCCTCACTTGACTTCCTGGACACCAGGTCCTTCTGATCTTCCTCACTTCACTGGCCATTTCTGTCTCCTCTCTGGACTTCTTCCCCAGTTGCTGAAGGCCCCGGCCATAGTCCATGATGTTCTTTTGTGTCTGCACTTACTCCCTCGGAATGACTTATAATATCCAAATGCTGATCATTGATTTGTCTCCAGCCCAGATCTCTTCCCTGACCTCCAGATTCAACTGCTTATTTTACTGGCATCTCAAACACAATACATCTTGCCCTCAGCAACCTACTCCTTACACACCACTCCCGTTCTTACCTCCCTCAGAGAGTGATACTATTGTTTATTCAGTTCCCCAGAATCTAAAAGGTGTCCTTGATGTGCTTCTCTTGCTCTCAATGCCATTTGCAAGCCCTCAGCCAGCTTTGTCAGTGCTACCTTCAAAACATCAAAATTCACCACCAGCCAACTCTGATGTAACCATCCTCGATCAAGCCACCATCATCTTGCCCTGGGTTATATGGCAGCTACTAATTGGTCACCCTGCTTCCACCTCCTCCATTCCTCCTCCCTAGTCTGTTTTCCACAGAGCATCCAGGAAATCTTTGTAAGCATAAATCAGATCATGCCATTTTGTTCAGAACCAAATTCACAGAAGCCCTGTTCAATCTGATTCCTATTTCCCTCCCCACCCACATCTGTCACTCTACCATGCTGGACCTGCCTTAGCCACACTAGCCTGATAGCTATTCCTTGAACTTGCCATATTTCTTCCTGCCTCAGGGCCTTTGTACTTGCTGTTCATTTAGCCTGAAACACTTGTCCCCAATATTTCATTCAATTCAGGTCTCTTAAATGTCACCTTATGACAGAGACCTTTTCAGACTACCTTATGCAGAATGGCCTCCTGCCCAAATCTGCTTAAACTGCTTGAATTTTTTTTTTTTTTTTTTGAGACAAAGTCTTGCTTTTGTCCCCCAGGCTGGAGTGCAATGGTGCAATCTCAGCTCACTGCAACCTCTGCCTCCCGGGTTCAAGCGATTCTCCTGCCTCAGCCTCCTGAGTAGCTGGGATTACAGGTGCCTGCCATCACGCCGGGCTAATTTTTTGTATTTTTAGTAGAGACGGGTTTCACCATGTTGGCCAGGCTGGTTTCAAACTCCTGACCTCAGGCGATCCGCCCGCCTCGGCCTCCCAAAGTGCTGGGATTACAGGCGTGAGCCACTGCGCCCGGCCTTAACCTGCTTGATTTTTTTCAGAGTGGATATCAACTACCCAACATTATGCATTTATTTTCTGTTGTCTTGCCTCCCTCATTAGAAGATCAGCTTCATGAGAACAGGAAATTTCTCTCTTGTTCACTACTGTATCTTCAGCCCCTAGATTTTTTTTTTTTTTTTTTTTGAGACAGAGTCTCACTCTGTCACCCAGGCTGGAGTGCAGTGGCGTGATCTTGGCTCACTGCAAGCTCTGCCTCCTGGGTTCACGCCATTCTCCTGCCTCAGCCTCCCAAGTAGCTGGGACTACAGGTGCCTGCCACCACGCCCGGCTAATTTGTTTGTATTTTTAGTAGAGATGGGGTTTCACCGTGTTAGCCAGGATGGTCTCAATCTTTTGACCTCGTGATCTGCCTGCCTCGGCCTCCCAAGTGCTGAGATTACAGTTGTGAGCCACCGTGCCCGGCCGATATTTGTTAAAATACTTTTTAAATACTGTGATCATCTTAATGATGTGGGAAGGAGAGAAGGGAAAAATTATTGCTAACTTAGTTTAGAACGTAAAGTGGAGTTCTCCAAGGAGTTGGTAAAGGTGAAGCTGACCCCAGCATCCTGTGTCTAGGGGTAAAGTCGGCCTGGCCAATGAGTGAGGGTGGGTCAGATTAGTCCTGCAACTGAAAATTAAGTGGAGGGGGAAATGGGGATGTGTCTTCCATTGGTATAGATGATAGCCAGGAGACAGGACTGCGGGGGGTATTAAGAATCACAGACCTGTCCCAGGACACACTGTGGCCAGAAATCGAGGAAAAGGAACAACACTTGGTGATTGCCTATCCCTGAGGAACTTGCAGAGTCCACTGAGGCCTGAGCACTAGTCTCAGCTGCCCCTGATCCACAGGCACCTAGAAGCAGTCAATTACAAATAATACAGATGGCCCAGAAACCTTTGGGACAACATTGTCCAGCAGTCCAGACATGAACTGGTGCTAGTGAGACAGACCAGGCAAACTTTCTCCCCACTGTCTCCAGCTCTTTTCCACTCTCTACTTCGTCAGGTGAAAAATTAATCCCATCCGGCGAGACAAATGGAGGAGGAAGTTGCAGTGCAGATTGGCCAAAAGCTGGCATGGGGGCTTGGCTGTTGGCCCATCCATGTGCTCATCTGCCCAGAATCACCAGCTCCCTGCTTCTCCCTGCAGCTGGCTTTCCTCTGCCCTCCTATGGCGCCCTCTTCTGCACCTGTCAGGTTACATTTCTGTTTTTACCCTCATGGATCAGAAGGGCATCAAATAGTGCCCGGCACATGGTAGACAGTTATTTCAGTCATCTATTGCAGCGTAACACCTACCCCAAAACTTACTGTTTTGAAACAACAATTTCTCGCAGTTTTGCAGTTGGCTGGGCAGCTTTGCCTCACATGGTGTCAGCTGAGGCACTGGCACAGTTGGAAGTTCCAAAATGGCTTCACTCATGTGAATGGCAGTTGGGGCTGTCTGGGGGCTGGAAACTCAGAATGGGTTGGGTCATGGGGCCTTCATTCTCCACTTGGATCTCTCCACAAAGGACTCTCCATGTGGCTGCTTGGGTTTCCTCACAAACTAGAGGAAGCATTCCAAAAAGGAGCATTTCAAAAATACAGAAGATGGAGATCCCTGAAAGCCCAGCCTTAGCATCACTTCTAAAGCATTCTTTTGCTTAAAACAAGTTTATAGGGCAGTCCAGATTCAAGGGGAGTAAAACTGGCTCTGCCTCTTGTTTTTACTTTTTTTTTTAGACAGGATCTTCCTTTGTCAACCAGCCTGTAGTGCAGTGGTGTGATCATAGGTCACTATAACGTCAAACTCCTGGGCTCAAGTGATTCTCCTGCCTCAGCCTCCCGAGTAGCTGGGACTACCGGGATGCGCCTCCACGTCCAGCTAATTTTAAAATTTTTAGTAGAGATGAGATGTTGCGATATTGCTCAGGCTAGTCTTGAACTCCTGAGCTCACGAAGTCTTCCTGCTTTGGCCTCCCAAAGTGCTGAGATTACCGGCATGAGCCATTTCACCTGGCTGACTCCACCTCTTGATGGGAGGAGGGACAAAGAATTGTCAGGCACCTTTATTCCACAGTAGTTTGCCCAATGGCCACAAATTATTTAGATTCTTCTCACAGGTAAAATACATTAGTGTCTTCCTAAAATCCCCCAAAGGTTCAACTAATTAAGACTTCAGGTCCAAAGTATTGTCTAAATCAGATCCAGGTGTTACCGACCAAAGCGCAAAAGCACTCACTGCCCAATGTTCTAGAAACCAATACTGTGACACCAGGTTTTTGAGAAAAGAAAAGCTCTATACTGCAGGTAGGCCAACAAGGAGATAGAAGAGTCCAGCTGAAATCTCCCTGTGGTGACTTTAGGTCTCCCTGGGCTGGCTCAAGTCTCCCTGGGCTGACTTTAAGGTAGTGTTTTTATCAGAAAAATTTTGGGGGTGGATTCTGAGATTAGTAAGTAACTGGTGGAAGGAAAGGGGAGGTCTGGAAAGTCCTCAGTCATGCACAATTATTTCTTCATGCCTCTTCGCTGGTCACATGTGCAATTCAGGGGGATTTAGAATGAAACGTGGTGGAAATTTGGGTTGTGACACCAGAAAGCTCTTTCTGTGCAACAGCCCAGTTGCCCTATTTGTTCCAACTGATTTCAGCCAGTTCTTTTATCTCAAGCAGAGGGAGTTTTGGCATTTCAGCACATTGTTTCTTTTCTTATCTGCCATCCTGCAAACTCAGGAATTTCTGTTAGTCATTGGTTTCTTTAACTCTTTGGGACACAGTTTCACAGGTATATTCCTCAGGTTCAGGGACGGGAGATATGGATAGCCGGGTGCAGTGGCTCACGCCTGTAATCCCAGTGCTTTGGAAGGTTGAGGTGGGAGGACCGCTTGAGCCCAAGAGTTTGAGACCAGCCTGGGTAACATCTCTAAAAAATAAAGATAAAAGAGGGACCTGTGGATTATAGAGACAAATTACCTTATTCCTTTTTTTTTTCTCCCTTTTCCTGAGAAATTCAGTTAAAAAGTCACTAGGTAGGGTTGAGCAACATAAGAGTCCAAACAGCATAGACAGGGTGTCAAAGCCCAACCAGGACAGGGAGGGGTAAGGGTGGGGGTGGGGAGGATAGCAGCCCAGCAAAGAGGGTCAAAGCCCAGGAGAGCAAAAAGGGCCTCAGGACCTGAGCATGGTAGGAAGTCTCCTGTGAAGTAGGGCAACCGAGTACAGGGTGTTGAAGCCAAGATGTGATGAAGACAATGTTGAACACAGGAACGCTGATTAAAAAGTAACCATATGGCTGGGCATGGTGGCTCACACCTGTAAACCCAGCACTTTGGGAGTCCAAGGCGGGCAGATCACCTGAGGTCAGCAGTTAGAGACCAACCTGGCCAAGGTGGTGAAACCCCATCTCTACCAAAAATACAAAAAGTAGCTGGGCTTAGTGGCACGTGCCTGTAATCCACAGCTACTCGGGAGGCTGAGGCAGGAGAATCACTTGAACCTGGGAGGCAGAGGTTGCAGTGAGCCGAGATCGGGCCATTGCACCACTCCAGCCTGGTCTACAGAACGAGACTCCGTCTCAAAAAAAAAAAAAAAAAAAAAGCAACTATATATAGATGAGAGTTACCCAACTTTCTGACAGTCAGAGTAGTTACAAATATAGACAGGGAGAAAACTAAAATGAATCCTTTGATACATTATTTAAATTTGAGAAATTGGTGTGAATTCATGATTTTCAATATAGTGATAGATGAAATAAGAATGGTGTGTGTGTGTGTGTGTGTGTGTGTATTGTCTGGGAGCAGAAATTTCCCAAGGCCATGAGCACATCTAGCAGCCAAGTCTTGGTTTCTAAACACCATTCTCCAATAAAAGGACCTAGGTATTCTTGGAGAAAAGGCTGATTGCTGATTCCAGGGACTGGCTAGGAATATTACAAGATGAACCTGGAAACTCTTGTGTCAGAAAGTGAGGAAGAACTCAAAGAATGATAAGATTATGTCAAAAAGACACAGAAATCAGTTTGAAGGGGCTCCCATTGACCAAATATGGAAAAATTTGAGAATGAAAATAAATATTGATAGAAACAATTTATTACCAGTTGAACAAAATAAACTATGAGTCCATAGTGATATAAATAAATGGAATTTGATGAGTAGCAATATATTTACCTAATTTCAAATACTGCCTTAAGAAATGCTAATAATTTTAATGGGAAACATTAGAGAAATCCAAATTGTGAGACATTCTAGAAAATAACCATCCTGAAATCTTCCAGAATGTCAAGGTCATGATAGTCAAAGACTGAGAAAATGTTCTCATCACAATTGAAGGAAAATAAAGAGAAATAACTAACCATCCTTTTCTTGGGGTTGCACTACTGTCCAAAGAGCATGTAGTGAGGGCAGTACTGCTAACGTCTACACAACACACCCGCCTCAACTAGAGCTTTGCTTTAGCTTGGTGTAATTTTTGGAAAAATGAAAAACTGAAGGAAAAAAACAATGCAACATGTGATTCTAAAGTGGATCCTTCTATTATAAAGAATATTCTCTGGGCATGGTGGCTCACATCTGTAATCCTAGCACTTTGGGAGGCTGAGGCAGGCAGATCACCTGAGGTTAGGGGTTCAAGACCAGCCTGGCCAACATGGCCAAACCCCATCTCTACTGAAAATACAAAAATTAGCTGGGCATGGTGGCACATGCCTGTAATCCCGGCTACTCAGGAGGCTGAGGCAGGAGAATCGCTTAAACCTGGGAGGTGGAGGTTGCGGTGAGCCGAGATCGTGCCACTGCCCTCCAGCCTGGGTGACAGAGTAAGACTCCGTCTCAAAATTATATATATATCTTATTGGGGGCCAGAAGCAGTGGCTCATGCCTGTAATCCCAACACTTTGGGAGGCCAAGACAGGCAGATCACTTGAGGCCAGGAGTTCAAGACCAGCCTGGACAATATGGTGAAACCCCGTCTCTAGTAAAAATACAAAAATTAGCTGGGCATGGTGGTGTGCACCTGTAATCCCAGCTACTTGGGAAGCTGAAGCAGGAGAATCGCTTGAACCTGGGAGGTGGAGGTTGCAGTGAGCCAAGATCACACCACTGCACTCTAGCCTGGGCGACAGAGCAAGACTCTGTCTAAAAAAAAAAAAAAAAAAAAAAAAAAAAAAATATATATATATATATATATATATATATATATATATATAATTGGAGGCCTGGTGTGGTGGCTCATGCCTATAATCCCAGCACTTTGGGAGGCCAAGGCAGGAAGGTTGCTTGAGGCCAGAAGTTTGATACTAGCCTGGGTAACATAGCAAGACCCCTGTCTCTATGAAAAATTTTAAAAATTATCTGGACATGGTGGTGCATACCTGTAGTCCTAGCTACTCGGAAGGCTGAGGCAGGGGAATCATTTGAGCCCAGGAGTTTGAAGTTATAGTAAGCTATGATCAAGCCACTGTACTCCAGCCTGGATGACAGTAAGACCCTGTCACTAAAAAAATTAAAAATTAAAAAAAAGAATATTATTGGGATGACCAGTGAAACTTGGATGGGGACTAAGCATAAAATGATAATAATGTAGCCATGTTAACTTCCTGTTTTGATGATTATATTGTGGTTACACTGGAAATATACACAAAAGGGTTTTGGAGTAATAGGGCATCATATCGGAAATTTACTCTCAAATACCATCATGTGCCACGTAACAACATTTCATTCAACAATGGACAGCATATAGGATGATGGGTCCATAAGATTATAATAAAGCTGCCCTGTACATGTATACTATTTTTTATATTTTACAGTGTATTATTACTGTACCTTTTCTATGTTTAGATATATTTAGTTACACTTATCATTGTGTTATAATTGCCTACAGTATTCAGTACAGTAACATGTTGTGCAGGTTTGTAGCCTAGGAGCAATAGGCCATACCATATAACCTAGATGTATAGTGGGCTGTACCATCTGGATTTAGACTCACTCTTTGATGTTTGCACAATAACAAAATTGACTATCGACACATTTCTCAGAAAGAATCCCCATGATTAAGCAATGTATGACTGTAGTCTAAACAAATTATTTGTACTAAACTTGCAACTTCTACTTAAGTGACTTTTCCCCCACACATCTAACATATAATGGAAATACAAGGACAAGAAAACCACAATAGACACTCCCATTTAGAATAGGAGATTAATAAGAGGCACATAACAGCCATTAGCAAATGTGAGAACTAACCATGCACTTGTCACCAGTTCCCCCTGCTCCAGGGGCAGGGAATGTGATTCTCTGAGGCTCTTATCTCTACCCTTGGATGGAGCTCTTGGCTCCATCCTTTGAGTCATTCCTCCTCTTCCAAAAGAAATAGGCTTTGTTCACAGTCCGGTAACTTGTTCAAGATGCTTCACTGGGTACCTGGTGTGCTCTTTTCACGTTGAACTATCTTTGTCTGTTTTAGCTCAAGCCACTACTGCTTACACTGGTACAATTCTTGTAGGGGAAAAAACTGTGGACTTTCCATTAATTTTATTTTTACTCAAACCATACCCCCAAATCTCAAGATAAGCCCTTCCCTCCTTTAGGCTGTGAATTACAGTGCTGTGGACCAAAACTTTAAGACTCTTAGAAGCACTTTAGTCTACATGAGAGGTTTAGGAGGCACTGTTTTAAGTCTTTCTGAGATCTCAACAGTCTTACAACCATAGAAAAGAACAAAATTATGTCCTTTGCAGCAACATAGATGCAGCTGGAGGCCATTATCCTAAGCAAATTAATGCAGGAACAGAAAACCAAGTACCGCATGTTCTCACCGATAAGTGGGAGCTAAACATTGAGTACACACGGCACAAAGGTGGGAACAATAGACACTGGGGACTCCAGCAGAGGTGGAGGGACAAGAGTTGAAAAACTACCTATCAGGTACTACCTACTGGGTGATAGGATCATTAGAAGCCCAAACCTCAGCATCATGCAATATACTCATATAACAAACCTGTACATGTACCCCCAAATCTAAATTGTTTTTTTAAATTGCTACCCATATATTACTATATGCCAATAATATACTAATAGAGTACAAAAAATAACTAATATAACATTTGAGAAACGACAACAAAAAAGTCTTACAGCCACATCCGTGACCTTAAGGCCCCATTTTATGGGGAAGGTCTTAGAATTAATATTCCCTCTAGGTTTTAATTTACTTTGAGCATTTCTTTTTTCTGGCTGTAGATAATGCCCTGGGCCCTCTATGGTTTCTCAAAATTTTGCTTGAAACAAAATAGTTTCTTCTTCCTGTACTTTTTCACAGGCAGCTAAAGGGAGTAAGTTGGCATTTTGAACATTTTGCCTAGAAATCTCCATACCAAGGCGGCAAGTTCAATTATTTTCTCTTATCCATGTTACTACATGTTACTACTATGTCACTTAGGTCCTGAATAATTTCCCAACAACTTCCTCGCTGTGTTGTCATCCTCCTTCCTACCCTTCAGGACTCCGCAAGCTTCCTGATTCCAAAGTCAATGTTATATGTTTTAGATTTTTGTTATGGAAGCTCCCCACTTCTGGGTGTTAATTTGTTTTAATTATCTATTGCAGGGGTTGGGAAACTAGCTTCCATGGCCAAACCTAGCCCACCGTCTGTTTTGGTAAGTGAAAATGTATTAGAACTCAGCTATGTTCTTTTGTTTGTGTATTTTCTACGGTTGTTTTCATACTATGATGGCAAAGTTAAGTAGTAGCAACAGAGATCATCTGGCCTGCAAGACATAAAATATTGACTATCTGATCTTTTACAGAAAGTTTGCCAATGCCTGATTTATTGCTATGCAAAACAAAACAAAACAAAACTACCCAAAATGAATCTTTTAAAACAACAATTTATTATTTCTTACAGTTATGTGCATTAACCATTAACCCAGTGGTTTTCTGCTTCACAGAGTGTTGGGTGGGGTGGTAGAATGTCTGGAGGTACAAATGACCTTACTCACATGGCTGGAAGTTGGTGCTAGTTGCCAACTGGGAGCTCAGCTGGAACTGTTAGCCAGGTGTCTCACTTCTCCTCCTCCAGGTGGGCCCCCACAGAGTTGCTTGGGCCTCTTCATAGCATTGCAGCTGGGTTCTCAGAAGGAGCATTCTGAATGCATAGGAGGAAACAGAAGACTTTTTTTTTTTTTGAGACAGAGTCTGGTCTTGTTCTGTTACCCAGGCTGGAGTGTACTGGTGTGTGATCTTGGCTCACTGCAACCTCCACCTCTTGGGCTCAGGTGATCCTCCCAACTCAGCCTCCCGAGTAGTTGCAACTACAGGTGTGCGCCACCATTCCCAGCTAATTTTTGTATTTTTAGTAGATATGGGGTTTTGCCATGTTGCCCAGGCTGGTCTCAAACTCCTGGGGTCAAGCTTTCTACCCACCTCAGCCTCCCAAAGTGCTGGGATTGCAGGCGTGAGCCATTGTGCCTGGCCCAGAAGATCTCTTCAGGCCAAGGCTCAGAAGTTATACAGTGATACATACCTACATTCTGTTGATCCACATAAGTCACAGGACTAACCTAGATTCAAGGGGAGAGGAAATAGACTTCACATATTGATAAGAGATGTAGGAAAGAATTTGTGGCCATCTTTAATCCGTCACAACACAAATAAACTGCATATCAGGATGCTATTACCATCTATATTTTGTTCTGAGTGCTCAACTATACTCGTTCTCATGACCCGAAGTGGGTCTGCTTCCTCCTCTCACCCCTTTATCCCAACCTGTACACAGGTGCCATAGCACTGGGTCCAGGCCCTGCTCAGTGACTTTGGTCATCCATTTCCAGCAACATCTATACCCAAGACAGGATATGTCTACAGTCTGTTGGGATAGGTTATTTGCCTCAAGTGCTGCTTTCTCAGATCCTAGAAAGGCCAACAGAAGCCTGGCAACTGCCTTCAATTGCTGTATCTTAAAATTGTTGGAATATCCCATAACTAATTGCTAATTAGTTATTGCCATAATAATGCTGCTTAGCAAATAACGACCAAATTGAAGTGCCATACAATAATAAAGCATGTATTTCTCTCTCAGGTGTCCATGGATTGGCTGGGACAGCTCTGCTTAAGGATGTAGTAGCTCTGCAGGTCGGCTAGGTTAGTCTATGCCATGTGTCTCTATTTCTTCTGTGATGCCCACCAAGGGCATGTTTTTCACATGGCACACGATGGGTGAGCAAAAAGCCCCAATATCTCATAACGCCTGTGGTTGGAATGGTCACTTCCACCCACATTCTATCAGCCAAAACAAGTTGATTGGCCAACCCAACATTATCATATTCTGCCTCTAGTGGGAGAAACTTCAAAGTCACATGACAAAGGGACTGGATATAGGGAATGGTGAAGAATTGGGAATAATGCAACCCTCCATGAATTTTTCTTTTTCTGGAGCTAGAATGGTGGCTGGGAATTGTACTCCGAAACAGCTCACAATTTGTAATAAATCTGGTCTCTTTTCCTCCAGTTTCCTGTTCTTCCCAACCTGCGCTATGGACTTCATCAGATTTCAGCATCAGAGAGAATATGGAAGGACATCGACCCTAACTTCATCCAGTGAGGATTTCCACACACCATACACTCTCTGAGAGTTCTCTTGGCTTTGTGTGCACACCTCCAGTGGCAGGGAGCTCGCTATGTCATGAGGCAGCCTGCTCCCTTGTGGCTATCACTGAACCAACTATTAAGCCTTCTTTTATAAACAGTCCCTGACTTACTGTTAGACTTACAACTTTTTGATTTTACAGTGGTGCAAAAGCAATATGCATTCCATAGAAACTGTATTTCAAATTTTGAATTTTGATCTTTTCCAGGCTAGCAACATATGAAGACCAACCTTTTATTTTTAAAATTGGCTTCGTGTTAGATGCTTTTGCCCAACTATAGGTTAATGTAAATGTTCTCAGAATATTTAAGGAAGGCTAGGCTAAACTGTGATCTTTGGGAGCTTAGATATGTTAAGTGCATTTTCAACTTACAATATTTTCAACTTACGATGAGTTTATTGGGATGAAGCCCGTTGTAAGTAAAGGAGCATCTGCATTAAGCTAAAATCCATGTCTATATCTTCCTCAGTAATATCAAGTTTGTTCCTTGGAGCCAGAGAATAAACTGAATCCTTTTCCACGTGATGGTCTTTCTGTTGTTTAAAGAGATCAGCCATGTACCTTCTCCCAACCTGAAGACAACTCCTCACCAGGCTACCTATCAATTCTACCTCTTTTTTTAAGAGATGGGGTCTCACTATGTTGCCCAGCCTGGTCTTGAACTCTGGGCTCAAGTGATCCTCCCACCTCAGCCTTCCGAGTAGCCGGGATTACAGGCACACACCACCATGCCCAGCTCCATTTCCATTGTTCTTCATGCTTCCTTATTGAGTTCCTTCCCTGTCCCGATTATTCTTCTTTGATTGGGCTTTGACTACCTGGGCATTTAGTAGGGTCCATAACTGAATGCAGCATTCCAGCCAGGGTCTAAGCAACAGAATAGAGCAGGACCATCATCTCCGCAATTTCCAATATCATACTTTCATCAATGTCTTCTGAAACAACGTTCACTTTTTTATGTTCATGTTAAACTAAAAGACAGGGCTGAAGGCAGCATCCTGGAACAGTGGAAACATTCCTATAAGTTGACTTGAATCCTTTGAATAAAGTCAACGTACCAACCAGAGTTTTTGACTATTAAAACAGTCAATTATAACACTGCTCTGCCGTGGCCACAGCTGCCCATGATTATTTAACATCACTGCTACAGGACCGTTCATGCTGCTGCCTCCATGAATAATTTCGACACCACTCCTGCCTCTTAGCGTCACTCCTAAGAATTCAGAGTCTTCAGTGGGAATGACTGAGCCAATTCACATGCTTGAGCCCTAGCTGCTAGGTAGGGGAGGAACGAATCTTCCCCTTTCTGCCTCCATGGTGGGAGCTAGGGCATTGAGCCCTCCAGTACTATATACACTGGAAAATTTTCCAAAATAAGATGGGGGATTGCCTGTTGAGTGACAAGTATAATGGCAAAGGTTCATTCCAGTCATTTAAAAAAGTTCAATTTCCCTTTAATTGTACTATCATCCAACCCATATTTTCCTTTTTAGTCACAGGAATAACATGCCATAGATTGTTAAAGGCCGACCCAGTTTGCCAACAGACTATCAAATGCAGCACTGTGATCTGGCAGTTTAGGGACCTGTTAAAAAAAGAAATGTGATAGTCTTTGCTCTGGCTTGTTCTGAGAAATCTCCACTTCCTTTACATCTTTAAAAGTCTATCCTTGGCCAGGCACAATGGCTCATGCCTGTAATCTCAGGACTTCAAGAGGCTGAGGCAGGAGCATTGCTTGAGCCCAGGAGTTCAAGATTAGCCTGGGCAACATAGTGAGACCTTGTCTCTATTAAAAATAAAAAAAATTAGCCAGGCGTGGTGGTGGTATGTGTCTGTAGTCACAAATACTCATGAGGCTGAGGTGAGAGGATTGCCTAAGCCCAGGAGGTTGAGGTGGCAGTGAGATGTGATTGCACCACTGCATTCCAGCCTGGGCAACAGAGCAAGACCCTGTCTTACACACACACACACACACACACACACACACACACACACACACAAACTATTCTTAGATAAGAGTGTAGTTTGCAGAATCAACGTCTTCCTGTAATGGACAGGTATTGATTTTTTGTGCCTCCTCTTCAACATTACTCGTTCTGTTAGAGACTCCCACTCTTCCCTATGTGGTTGGGACAGGCTAACTATGGGGTCGCTATGGCCTGGGTGACTTATATCTGGCCAATCAGAGCACTGTACCCCTCTGGCCACAGTTGATTTGTTCAAGGATCAACATGTGGCCCAAGAAGGACTAATGAGCAATGTCCCTTCTTCTCCCAGGACTTCTGCTGCAAATGTTGAGTAAAAGGCTTTTCCTTTCCTCTGGAATGGCCAGTCTGGAGTTATCAAGGGTGTTATATTAGTTTAGTTTCCAAGGACTCCTCTAACAAATTATCCAGACTTGGTGGCTTCAAACAACAGAAATTGATTCTCTTACAGTTCTGGAGGCTAAAAGTCCAAAATATCAAGGTGTCAGCAGGGACAGGCTTCTTCTTCTTTTTCTTTTCTTTCTTTCTTTTTTTTTTTTTTTAGATAGGGTTTCACTCTGTCACCCTTCCTAGTAGCTGGGACCACAGGCATATGCCACCATGCCCAGCTAATTAAAAAAATTTTTTTTTTGTGGAGACAAGGTCTCACTCTGTTGCCCAGGCTGGATACGCTCCTTCTGAAAACTCTAAGAAATAATTCTTTCTTGCCTCTTCTAGCTTCTGTTGGTTCGCAGCCATCCTTGGCATTCCTTGGCTTGTAGCAGCATCATTCTAGTCTCTGCCCTCATCTTCACATGGACTTCTCTCTGCCTATGATTTTCTCCTGTTGATGTGTCCTCTCCTCTTATAAGGAAACCAGTCATTGGACTTGGGCTCACCCTAATCCAGTATGACCCCATCTTGACTTAACTAATTGCATCTGCAAAGACTATTTCCAAATAAGCTCAATTCTGAGGTTTCGGATAGAAATGAATTTTGGAGGTACGCTGTCCATCTCATTACAGCCATTATATGGAAAGAGCCTATCTGAGAAATAAGCCAAAAAGGAAGCTAGAGGGTTACACCCTGGTATGCTGTATCAGACTCCCCCTGGACTGACCAGTTATGTAACCTGGTGAATTACTCCTCCCTTTTTTCCCCCCATAAGCTGATTTGAAGTAACAGAAGGAAACTGATTACCACTCCTCCTTTTTGCAAAATTAAAAAATCATTTACACAGGACTAATGTTCCAAACTTCTCCCCGCTATATTCATCCTCCAAAAGTCTCTGACAAGGATTGAGCAATTTCATTAGGAAATTCTCTTAGTGCCTTGGATTTACTTCATTTGGCTAGGATACTAACTTATTTTGAGAAGCGAGATGATCTCTTACAATGTCTTCAGCCATTCCTTATAATTTTTATTGTGGAAAATTTTAAAAATATACAAAAATAGAGAAAATAGTGTAAGTCTCCAAGTTCCCATCACCCCACTTAAAAAAAAAAATCAACATTTAGCCATGTTTATTTCATCTATACCCCCAACTTCCCTCCACCTCCTGCAGGATTAAAGGAAAATTCAGATAACATGTACAGTAGTACCTGCTTATCCATCGCTTTCTGATGTCTCAGTTACTGGAGGTTAACCGTGGCCTAAAAATATTAAAAGGAAAATTTCAGAAATAAAAAATTCATAAGTTTTAAATTGCACACTGCTCTGAGTAGTGTGACGAAATCTTGCCCTGTCCCTTGCCATCCCACCCAGGACATGAATCATCCTTTTTTCCAGCTTATCCATACTGTGTATATTTCCTGCTCATTAGATAGCTACCCATTAGTAGCTGTTTTGGTTATCAAATAAAAAAAATAGGATGATACCCAAAGGACTATAAATCATGCTGCTATAAAGACACATGCACACGTATGTTTATTGCGGCACTATTCACAATAGCAAAGACTTGGAACCAACCCAAATGTCCAACAATGATAGACTGGATTAAGAAAATGTGGCACATATACACCATAGAATACTATGCAGCCATAAAAAATGATGAGTTCATGTCCTTTGTAGGGACATGGATGAAACTGGAAATCATCATTCTCAGTAAACTATCGCAAGAACAAAAAACCAAACACCGCGTATTCTCACTCATAGGTGGGAATTGAACAATGAGATCACATGGACACAGGAAGGGGAACATCACACTCTGGACTGTTGTGGGGTGGGGGGAGGGGGGAGGGATAGCATTGGGAGATATACCTAATGCTAGATGACAAGTTAGTGGGTGCAGTGCACCAGCGTGGCACATGTATACATATGTAACTAACCTGCACAATGTGCACATGTACCCTAAAACTTAAAGTATAATAATAAAAGAAAAAAGAAAAAAGAAAATGTGGCACATATACGCCATGAAATACTATGCAGCCATAAAAAAGGATGAGTTCATGTCCTTTGCAGGGACATGGATGAAGCTGGACACCATCATTCTCAGCAAACTAACACAGGAACAGAAAACCAAACACCGCATGTTCTCACTTGTTAAGTGGGAGTTGAACAATGAGAACACATGGACACAGGGAGGGGAACATCACACGCTGGGGCCTGCTGGGGGTTGGGGGTGCTAAGGGAGGGATAGCATTAAGAGAAATACCTAATGTAGGTGATGGGTTGGTGAGTGCAGCAAACCACCACGGCACATGTATACCTATGTAACAAACCTGCACATCCTGCACATGTATCCCAGAACTTAAAGTATAATAATAATAAAAAAGGAAATATAAAAAAGAAAAAGAATTGTCATCAATCTTGAAAAATAAAACAAAATAAAATAAAGTCACTCTTGTCCACACACACATACACACACACACACACACACACACACACACACAAACATAGGATGTATGTAGGGTTCAATACAATCAGCAGTTTCCAGCATCCACTGGGAGTTTGAGAACATATACCCAAGGATAAGGGTGGACTACTGTAATTAATTTACCCTCTTCAACCACTATCCTGAGCTTAAAATTCGCTCATAACTGCATTTGATAAGCTCTGTCGCCTGCAAGACAAAGCAAGTTACTTTACACATAGGAAGTGGACAATTGAGGTTTGTAAATACAGTCCCTGCCCTCAGAATTTTCAATCTAATAGGAGAGAAAAGACAAGAACCTCCTCCAGGTGCTCACCAAACTTTAATGTGGATCACCTGGGGAGCTGTTAAAATGCAGACTCTATTCAAATAGGTAGGAACTGCATTCTGGAGTTCCAACAAGCTCTTGGGCAATACCAGTGCTGCTGATCCACAGATCACACTTTGAGCTGCAACGCCCTAAACCATCATGCAAAGGAGATAATGATAGGGTGCTGTATAAGGTAGAGATAATGGGCCACACTGTTTAAGACCTGGCTTGTTAAATAGCTTCCCACAATTATCCAAATTAATTTTTTAAATATTCCAGAATGAGACTAACATCAAGCCGACCACCAGGGAGCCACAAAAGAAATATTATAAACTCTGGGAAGAGAAGGCACAGTTACCTACCAGTTCAGGAAACATATATGATAGAGAGCAAACATGTCTAGCCAGCTCAGGGTGACTCCTTTCTCCACAAACTTGCCCCTCTTTAGGAAGGGTCCTGGGTAGCCATGTTGATACTGCTTGACCCCAGCCTCCAGCCACAGCTGTCTGGGCCAGGGGTGAGCATGTGACCCAAGTTGGGCTAATCAGATGATTTCTCCTGAGAATTTAGATTTGCTATTCCGGAAAGCTAGTCGGCCCCTGGGTGTGGCTGGAATTGAGATGATGTAAACATTCCACCTTCTGCCAATGCACAGAGAAGCAAAGAAAGCTGAGAGAATGAAACAGACCACAGACAGAGAAGTGGACATAGAAATGAAAAAGAAATACCCATATTCCTGAGGCTTCTTTGCCCCCGTTCTGGTCTTTCCTGAAGCCTATTAGCATTTCTGCCCATGGTTTCTGTGCCTTAGAACTCAATCCCCTTATATTAAAAATCTTCCAAGTGTTGTACCAGTGAGTTTCAGATCTGCAAAAGCAAAGAGACTGGCTGGGCGCATTGACTCACACCTGTAATCCCAGCACTTTGGGAAACTGAGATGGGCAGGTCACTTGAGGTCAGGAGTTCGAGACCAGACTGGCTAACATGGTGAAACCCCGTCTCTATTAAAAATACAGAAATTGGCCTGGGGCAGTGGCGGGCGCCTGTAGTCCCAGCTATTCAGGAAGCTGAGGCACGAAGATCACTTGAACCTGGGAGGTGGAGGTTGCAGTGAGCCGAGATCGGGCCACAGCACTCTCCAGCCTGGCGACAGAGTGAGACTCTGTCTCAAACAAAAAAACAAAAAAGAAAGAGACTGATGAATAAACACAGTTCTACAACAAGCAGGACAAAGTCAGAGAGGGAGAGAAGGTTAAGAGCCTAGAAATGCAGGTCAGCGTGAGTCCCCCAGGTGGGTAGGTAGGAGAGAGGCCATTCCTGATAGGAGTGAAGTTTCAGGAACCAGAAAAGAAATTTCCTTCCTGCAGGCAGAGTGGAAGCCACCTGGTTCATGCTCCCTGCCTGCCGGGAATTCCTCACCTGGGAACTCCCCTCAACCTTCTTGTTTGTGTAGGATCAGCCATGCCAGAATGCACCTTGTTCCAGTCAAGCTCTGGGGCCACGGTAGCCCTGCTTTACTGCTGCCTGCGGTCACAGCCTGGCCCTCCCAAGTGTCTGGGGGAGCTGTTCCCAGCTGGCTGCCACTCTGCCCATTTTCCTAATCAGCATGCCACTCCCCAGGTCCCCAGCCTGGGGATGTGTGGCTTGGCTGAGCTGCAGGTGGGTCCCGAAGTCCATGGCGATGATCTGTGCCCAGTCGTTTTGTTCCAGGTAGACGACCAACTTGTCCTGCCTTTCCTAGGACCATCCCAGTTATAAAATGAAAAGTCCCAAATCTCAAGAACCCTCTCAGTTCTGGGGAAACTGGTAGGGTTAGTCACCCTAATTATAGAGACCCCAGGTCCTCAGTGGAAACTGCCTGAGCATTGTGCCCTGAAGACAGCATCCCAACCCTGAGGACCCCAGACCTCCAAACTCTACCCTCTTAAGGAGTCCCACACAACTGGATATTCCTGAAACCCCCATATCTCTCCATAGACCTGTGTGCAGTATGAGTCAGATTAGATTCTGAAGCCTCCCAGTCTTGAACTGGGTGACCCGGACATGTTACCTAACTTCACTGTGTCTTATCTGGAAAGTAATATCCAAAATAGCACATGTGCCTCATGGGATCATGGGAGTATTGCCTGGGAATTCCCCTCGACTTCCTGATTGTGTCAGGACCAGCCATATGCCAGAAAGCACCTTGTTCCCATCAAGCTCTGGGGCCACAGAGTCCCTGCCAGCTGAGGCTATAGTTTGGCCCCATAGAAAGTTTTATTCTCTCAGCTTTAATTTTTAAAATATTCTGACTATATAAAAGTCAGCAGTTACTTTCATGACCTTACCCTAATCTAGTCATTGCCTCCTCCTTCCCATGGCCCACCTCCCACTCTGTTGGGTACACATCAGAGTGCCAGTGGTATGGCACAGTTTCTGCACAGGCAGTGGGAGGACCCAGGCTGCCTGCAGAGGCTTCACCTAGTCCTTCCTCTCTCTGGCCTTAGACCAGGGCCCGATTTCTGTAATCTCCAGGCTGAATCCCTGGAGGGGGAAAGCTCATGGAGCTAGTTAGAAGGGCCTAGCAGGAAAGGGGCTGTCAAAGGACTTCAGTTGCTTGGCCAGCACTCTGATACGAGCAGAGGACCCTGCGTCTCTGGTCCCCATGTTCTTACACCTGTCAGCAAGAAGTTCCAGCTCAGGAGGGACTGTCCCCTGTGAACCCTGGAAATACGGAAGAGGCATGAGCACATTTTGTGCATGCACATTGGGGGCAGCTGATGAAGTCCTTGCAGCCAGCTCTCCCACCTGACAATTGTCACATGGGGGTGAGGGCTGTCTGCTCACAAAGGCAACCTGGCCCACATAGATTTCTTAATTGCTGTTCACCACAGAGAAGTGTATACACTAATATGGGCATTGTATGTCCCAACAACAGCAAATCCCAAAGCCCCGGTGCTGGGTTTCAGGCCCTTTAAGGAGAAAACCCCAGAAGTGCATGGAAGTCTCACCACCTCCTCTGCGCCAGCCACACTGAGTCGGCTCTCAAAGGCCTCTTGTGATTGTCCTTTCTCTCATCTTTCCCCACGTTGATAAATGTTCTGGGATTAGCCCTTCTGTGTTTATTGGATGAGCAATTTGTGTCTGTCTGAAAAGCTACGTCTGAATACTATTTGGCATGAGCTGAGGAAATGTGATCTGCTGCATTCCCCTCCAGCCAACTCTCTGGAGCTAGCCTGTCTCCTGCCAGCAGGGCCTACAGCTCTTCAGCAGGGTCTGGCAGCCTCACACGTTTGCTGAGGGGAGTGGTTGCACGCAGGAAGGTGGAGGAGGTGCCTAGGGTGGGACCGGGAACCCAGAGAGACAGAGGCAAAGCACCTTAGCAAATTGGCCAGTAGATCTAGAGCCCCTATAATAATTTAGGGACATCACAGATGTGTGTGGTGGGCCCCAAGCCCTAGGGACAGGAAAAGCAGGTCCCCCATACAGCTCAGGAGCCTGAGTGGTTTCCTGAGCCCAGTGTCCTGGGTATGAACTGCAGCAGAGGTGATTCAAGAGAGTCCAGGGGGTAGCATCCCAGATCCCAGGTCTGGGAGGGATTAGTGTTGAGCTCTTGAGATTTGTGTGTTTGTGTGGGATGAAATGGGAGAGAATGGGCAGGAGGGTTGGGAAGGGCGGTGGAATAAGCTATACCGAGGCTATTCAAATATTTCCTGACTCCATCAGCACAGGTCCTGGAATTGGGAGGCCAGAGCTTGCAGCTGTGGCAATCAAGGGCCCAGTTAAAATACGCTAAGGAGTGTAGGGGAAGAGACAATTTAGTTGGTATGGATGTGGGTGTGTCAACGACTTTCCCTAGCCCATATTCCCCAACCCAAGCCTTCTGCTGTGACCCCCTCAGCACTCTCCCTGCTATTCTCTTCGGGCCACATCACTTCTCCTTGTATCCCATCACTCATGTCTTTGTCTTCCCTCCACCTCTTCCCTACCCTTCCCAAGTCAGGGATCCCAGGGCAGGACACCATCCTTGTGTTCCTGATAGTGAGCATTGAACTGGCCACCAATGAGGCATCAATAATGGTTTCCTGAATAAAGGAATAAATGAGAGAGGCTGGGAATTCAAACTTCAGTGGCCACAGGTTCACAAGAAGATGACAAACGACAGATCAGACAGAGGTAACAATACAGGAGATCAGCTCAGGAGTGAAAACACCATCCTCGGAGTGCAAAGGAGTAGGTAAAGCCAGCTCATGACAGGCACTTGGGCACTTCAGCAGCCAGAGTCCATCTGATGAATGGCAAATGGTGTTTCACATGGTTCCAAATAGTCAGCAAACAGCTTTTGAATCCCTACTTTGTACCATACTCCATAGGACACCATCTGTCTCCACAAACAGATAAAAAATATGTGCACTCCTAAAAAGATAGGAGCAATCTGTGCTCTAACAGAGGTGTACAGAGACGGTTATATAGATTCAGAAAACGAAGAGGTTAATTTCACTTGGAGAAGCAAGGAAGGTTTCCTGGGGATGGGGGTGACGTTAGACCTGAATCTGGAACAAGGTCTGCAAATGCATCCCAAGTGTGCTGTTTCCCCTACACACACACCCAATCTGTATGTCTATAGTGGATTTTTGCAAACTGATCCTTTTACTTTTTACTCTTTAGACTTGTGGGTGAGGTTTGTGAATGGAGAACAGTGGATGGTGTGGCTGAAAAAATAGGTTGAAGCAATATCTGGATTAGGATTTTGTCAGGCTAAGGAGTGTGGGCTCAGGCTTGCAGAGAGAGAGGGACTTACATAGCTGTGTTCAGGAAGACATTCTGGCAGCAGTGCACAGGGAGGGCTGGGGTGGGAGGCGGGCAGACCAGCCAGACGTCTGTCCCAGGCAACAAGTGATGAGGCCTCCTCTGAGCTCCTGCCATACTTGGCTGAAACATCTGTTTGACACTCATCCCACTGTCTCTCTTGGAGCTGCCTTTTGATAGCATGACGGCCCCACAAGCCTGCGGGTTCCTTGACAGCAGGGACTGTTTGTTGCCCCAGGCCTGACATGGTTCTTGGCAGGTGCTCATTATATATTTGTGAAGTTACTGAATAGGGCAGTGAAAAAAGGACAAGAGGCATACAGAGAAGGGCACAGATTTCCGGGATAACATTCTGTTTAGCAAGTGCAGTTCCCGTGGCCTGGGCATTGACACAGCTGTCTTTTGGTGTGTGTGGAGAAGTATAGGCATGTGCAGGCAGCCCAGGCAGAGAAGGAGCCACAGCTCCCTCCAGTTGGAGTGGGAGCTGCTGTCATTCTATTTGTGTGTGCATGCATGTGTATGTGTGTCTCAGAGACGGACTTGGACAGAGTGTTTGGCTTTTCAGAGAGACCTGGACAGACAGATGGGAGACTTCATGATTTACTAGATGTCTTAAGAGGTATATTAAAACTCTTCTTTTTTTTTTTTTTTTTTCGTGAGACAGGCGGTCTCACTATGTTGTCCAGGCTGGATTCGAACTTCTGGGCTAAAGCAATCCTCCCACTTCAGCCTCCCAAGTAGCTGGAGTTCAGGCACATGCCATTGCACCCAGCTAAAGCTCTTTTTTGGTTGCAAGTGAATAGAAACTCAACACAAGCAAGCTTAGGGAAAATTGGATATTTATTGGCTGGCTCATAGGATGCATTTGGGGGTAGCCGGAACCAGGGATTCCAACAATACCAGACTCTAGCATCTGCTTCTCTCTCCACCCATTAGCCTCATTCTGGCAGCCTGGATTCCCCAAGGCTGGAAACACGGCTGCCAGTAGCCTGGGTCTCACATTTGAGAGCTTCCACCCAAGAGGCACCAAAGGCTTTCTTTCTCAAGTCCCAATGTCAAAGGTCCCAGGAAAGGACTCTGATTGAGTCTCCTTGTGTCAGGGACCTGTCCCTGGCCTAGGACCAAGAACAGTAGATAAAGAAGCAGGGTCATGTAAGAAGGAAATACCTTCCAACAAAACCTCATTATTGGAGTGGGAAAAGGAGCAATTTCCAGAGGCTTCTGTCCTTTACGTATGTTAATTACTTTGCAAAACTCCAATAGGTATTACTGTTGTAATCTTTATTATCCTTGGGAATTATTACCTTAGAAAACCAAGGCACAGAGAGGGTTAAGCAACTGCCATAGATCACCCAATTAATAAATGGCTAGAATTTTTTTTTTGAGATGGAGTCTTGCTCTGTCACCCAGGCTGGAGTGCAATGGTGCGATCTCAGCTCACTGCAACCTCTGCCTCCCGGGTTCAAGCCATTCTCCTGCCTCAGCCTCCCAAGTAGCTGGGATTACAGGCATGCGCCACCACACCCAGCTAACTTTTGTATTTTTAGGAGTGATGGGGTTTCCCCATGTTGGCTAGGCTGGTCTTGAACCCCTGACCTCAGGTGATCCACCCACCTTGGCCTCCCAAAGTGCTGGGATTACAGGCGTGAGCCATCGCGCCTGGCCAAATGGCTAGATTTGATAAATAGCTAGCTAATAAATGGTTAGCAGAGATGGAGTTCGGATCTAAATTCATTCAATTGATCTTCCCCTGTATCTTCCTGTTGTGTTATAGTGCCTATTCACCACGGGAGGGAAAAAAGCAAGGTGCAGAGATTCGAGGAAGGGACAAAGATAATTCTCCTGGGAACAGCCAAGGGCTGGGCTGAAGAGCCTGCGGGAAGTGATTGATTCAGTGTCACCAGGGGAATCAGGAATAAGAAACCCCACCACCCATCAATCTCATGGGAGAGATCTGAAAAGGGACATTTCGTGCTGACTTCTTCATCCTTCTTCCATCTTAACTTACTTAAAGTAAAATTTGATGAAGCCAAGAAAAGCAAATAAAAGAACAATGAGGTCCCATTTTAACCTATTAAAAAATGTAAGCAGGACTGTAATAGTCGTGCTGGCAGGGGTGGGGAAATGGCTTGCTTCTAGGTGGCTGGTGACAAGATAAAGTGGTCCAACCTGTGAAAAACAATTTATTTGGTCATGAGGGTTAAGAGCTACAAAAGCTTTCTTTATTTTTGACCCAGTAATCTTACTTTTTAGAAACAACTCCTGGAGTCACAAAATAAAATGCAATTAGTGTCATGTGCAAGAGATACATCTAAAACAGTGTTTCTCAGAAAGATCAAAAGCAAAAGGATAGGAAAAAATAGAAAGCAAAAATAAACGCCGTACATGCAAATACATGCAACAAGAAAACAGACGTTACTGCCGGGCATGGTGGCTCACACCTGTAATCCCAGCACTTTGGGAGGCCGAGGCGGGCAGATCACCTGAGGTCGGGAATTCAAGACCAGCCTGACCAACATGGAGAAACCCCGTCTCTACTAAAAATACAAAATTAGCTGGGCGTGGTGGTGCACGCCTGTAATCCCAGCTACTCGGGAGACTGAGGCAGGAGAATTACTTGAACCCGGGAGGTGGAGGGTGGAGGTTGCAGTGAGCCAAGATCGCACCATTACACTCCAGCCTGGGCAACAAGAGCAAAACTGTCTCAAAAAAAAAAAAAAAAAGAAAAAGAAAACAGAGGTTACAATGTTAATATCAGACATGGTTGAATTCACCAAAAAAAAAAAAAAAAAGAAAAAGAAAAATCAGAAAACAAGACACAGAAGAACACCTTGTAATGATAAAGGCTGAAAGGTATGATGAAGATGTCATGCATTTTTATGCATAAAATATAGCAATAGAATTCATAAAGCAAAAAATGGGAACTACATGGAGAAATAGAAATATAATAATAGACGGAAATTTTAATTCATTTCTCTTAGCCCATGACTCATCAGTAAACCATACAGTAAATAAGGATATAGATGACTTGATTTGTTAATTAATAAGGTAGATTGAATTAAAATATATTAAACTTCAAGGTCGGGCTTGGTGGCTCTGGCCTGTAACCCCAGCACTTTGGGAGGCTGAGGTGGGTGGAATGCTTGAGCCCAGGAGTTTGAGACCAGCCTGGGAAACATGGTGAAACCCTGCTGTACAAAAATGTACAAAAATTAGCTGGGCATGGTGGCACCACTGTGCCATGACCCCCCCAGGGGGTCTACAGAGGCATCAGCAACTCCATATCCTTTGGTGTGTTTTTCCTCCTGAACCTGGCAGATGGCATCCTTCATGCCTGATAACTTTATCAACTAATTCATTAATCCATGACAGACATGTCAACAATTACAAAAATAGCTTTAGAGAAACATGCAAAAATGCAGTGGGGACCCAGGAAGAGGAGTATCTAAGCCTCACCGGCTTGGAGTGGGACTTTGAGTGAGTAGGAAGAAGACTTGGGGCTGAAGAAAGAAAACGCAGTTATAGAGTAGAGCTTGAGTCCCCTGCAGCTTCTTGTAAGGCTGAACCACTGTTTCCCACAAGGCCATGCCCAGTGGCTGGAACACAGCAACTATGAAGCTCCTCTAGAGGGTTCTCTGCAAATCCTTCTCTCTGCCTCAGCCTTCCCAGCCTTAAATCATTGGTCAGAGCTTTTTCCCTAAGGAGCACTGAGATTTGCCAGAGTCCTAAAGTGAGCAGTAATGGAGCAGAAATTAGGAGCCGAATGAATTATAGTCCTAGCGTTTCTATTCTTAACTCCTAGGCTTTTATGGAGCTCTTAGGGTTGAGTTGCATTTTGAAAGCCCACACATGGAATACATGGTGGGTACAAGTGACTCACCATTAGAAAAAATTAAGTTAGGGCCCCAAGTCATGGCTGACACTAGAATAAATTCCAGATGGCTTAAAGATTTGAATGTAAAACATGAAATCATAAAAATAGTAAAATAAGAAAATAGGAAATTTATAATTTTGGAAAGGAGGGAGAATACAGAAGATCATTTTAAGTTTAACACCAAGGCAGGTAAGAAGGAAAAGATTGATAGTAATGCAAAAAAAGTCCTGCACCAGAAGACTATTTCAAAAGTGCAAAAATAGAAATAGAGTTAAGAAAGAACTCTACCCTAATGTCAGAGTTATTTGATACAAAGAAAAGAGGGCCTTGGGCTACTCCTTGGGGTGCTTAATTGAGCAACTGTATCTAGAGTATTTGTGCCAACTGTCCCCTTACTTCTGACACTTGTACTAATCAGCCAGCTGCAGTGGAGATTTTCTCCGCACCAAACCAGTGAATGCCCCAGGTGGCAACTATCCCCACTGGAGTAAGAAACTGGGTGTGCTGAAAGACATGACGGATTCTCTTCTTCCTGACATACGTGCCCCATGTATACGTCCAATCAACACATTCTTCTTCCCACAAAATTACTTTCTTTTTTTTTTTCCTTTCCCTTTTTCTGTTTAGAGACAGTATCTCACTATGTTGTCCAGGTTGATCTCAAACTCCTGAGCTCAAGTGATCCTCCTGTCTCAGCTTCCTTAGTAGCTGGGATTATGGGCACGCCACTGGCCCAGCACCTCCCACAAAATTATGACATTCAGGCTCCGGAAACAGAACAGACAAGAACAAGAATGCACTAGATTCATACCGTGACTCATACCTGTAATCCCAGCATTATTGTAATCCCTCCTACCTGTAATTCCAGCACTTTGGGAGGCTAAGATGGGAGGGTCACTTGAGCCTGGGACGTCGAGGCTGCAGTGAGCCATGATTATGTCACTGCACTCCAGCCTGGGTGACAGAGTGAGACCCTGTCTCAAAAAAAAAAAAAAAAATGCACAATTTAAAAATGATCAAACAGATTGGGCACGGTGGCTCACGCCTGTAATCCCAGTACTTTGGGAGGCCGAGGTGGGCGGATCACGAGGTCAGGAGATTAAGACCATCCTGGCTAACACAGTGAAACCCGTCTCTACCAAAAACAAAACAAAACAAAACAAATACAAAAAATTAGCTGGGGCCGGGCGTGGTGGCTCCTTCCTGTAATCCCAGCACTTTGGGAGGCCGAGGCGGGCAGATCACGAGGACAGGATATCGAGACCGTCCTGGCTAACACGGAGAAACCCCGTCTCTATTAAAACTACAAAAAATTAGCTGGGCGTGGTGGCGGGTGCCTGTAGTCCCAGCTACTCGGGAGGCTGAGGCAGGAGAATCACTTGAACCCGGGAGGCGGAGCTTGCAGTGAGCCAAAATCATGCCACTGCAGTCCAGCCTGGGCGACAGAGCGAGACTCCGTATCAAAAAAAAAAAAAAAAAAAAAATAGCCGGGCTTGGTGGCATGCGCCTGTAGTCCCAGCTACTCGGGAGACTAAGGCAGGAGAAACGCTTGAACCCGGGAGGCGGAGGTTGCGGTGAGCCAAGATCGTACCACTGCACTCCAGCCTGGCAACGAAGCGTTACTCCGTCTCAAAAAGAAAAACAAAAACAAAAACAAAAAACACAAATATCTAGAGTTACTAAACAGTTGGGTAAAATTAACACTATGAAACAGAGCCATCAAAATCCATCTGTAGGCCAGGCGCAGTCGCTCACACTTATAATCCCAGTACTTTGGGAGGCCAAGGTGGGAGGATCGCTTGAGCCGAGGAGTTTGCAACCAGCCTGGGCAACATAGGGAGACCCCATTTTTACAAAATTTTGTTTTTATTAGCCAGGTGTGGTGGCACACACCTGTAGTTTCAGCTATTCAGGAGGCTGAAGTAGAAGGGTCACTTGAGCTCAGGAGTTTGAGACTGCAGTGAGCCACAGTCTCACCACTGCACTCCAGTCTGGGCGACAGAGTGAGACCCTGTCTCAAAAATAAAAAATTAAAAATCCACTGTGGGAAACCAGAATATGCCATCCCCAAAACATGCCACTCTGATGTAAGGATTATTTTGAGTTGAAGGCACTGGAGAAGAAGATTTACGAAGACAAAGGTGTCTTCCTACCCTCTCTATCAGGAAAGACAAAAGTTAACCACCAGAGACAACTTTAGAGCTTAACAGCCTGGAGATGGCACCAAAGGAATCTACGTAGCAAGCTCTACTAAATAGCCTGTAACTGCCATTTATTTGCTGTCCCACAATTTGCTGCCCTTAGAAGTTCAATGCCCTTTTCCCTTGTCTTGCCACTTCTCTAAAAATTTACTGTTCTTTGTTGAAGATGCTATATGAGCTGGAATTCCAAGCCACCTCTTCGAGGCCTATTCATTCCCTGGGTATTTCAGATGTATATATGAAATATACATGCTAATACACTTGTTTGTTTTTCTCTCATTAATCTGTCTTTTCTTATAGGGGTTCATTCCAACTAAGAATTTATGAGAGTTGAGGAAAAAATTAATTTTAGTTCCTTACACTGCCATCTGAAAAACAAACACCTAAGAATGAGAATTAATGAGTACTAGCAGAGCAAGTCTTTAGATTAAGCATAATTAATATCTCAACAAGATACGTAAAAAGATATCTCATTTGCTAAAAGGAATTAGGCCAGGCATGGTAGCTCATGCCTGTAATCCTAGCACTTTGGGAGGCCAAGGTAGGAGGATTGCTTGAGTCTGGGAGTTTGAGACCGGCCTGGGCAACATAGCAAGATTCTATCTCCACAAAAAATTTAAAAATTATCTGGGTGTGGTGGTGTGTGCCTGTAGTTCCAGCTAGTCAGGAGGCTGAGGTGGAAGGATCACTTGAGCCCAGGAGTTCGAGGTTGCAGTGAGCTCTGATCTTGCCACTGCACTTCAGCCTAGGCCACAGAGCGAGATCCTATCTCAAAATAAATTAAAAAATGGAATGAACTAAAGATCGATTTAGAATTCAGTTTCCCAAATAAAAATTCAATGGGCTTAATAACAAAATAGATACAGCTGAAGAGTGAATAATAGAGTTGAAAGATCAAGCAGCTAAGAAATTCAGGAGAATAAAAAATGGCCAGGTGTTGGCTCACACCTGTAATCCCTGCACTTTGGGAGTCTGAGGCGGGCAGATCACCTGAGGCCGGAAGTTCGAGACCGGCCTTGCCAACACGGCAAAACCGTCTCTACTAAAAATTAAAATTAGCCAGGCATGGTGGTGCATGCCTGTAACCCCAGCTACTTGGGAGGCTGAGGCATGAGAATTACTTGAACACAGGAGGTGGAGGTTGCAGTGAGCCAAGATTGCACCACTACACTCTAGCCTGTCTCAAAAAAAAAAAAAAAAAAATTCTCATAAAATGCAGTTAGAAAGAACAGAGGTGAGAAGTATAAAAGAAAAATTAGGAAGTATGGAGGATGAATCCAGAAGTTCTATCATACTATTTAACAGGAATTCCAGCATAAGGAAACAGAGGAAATGGAGGGGGAAAAATAAAGAAATAAATAATGGAATATTTTCTGGAGGTGAAAAAACACAAAAGCTTTCACATTGAAATGACCCACTGTAGACCAAGAAGAATAAACAAAACAAAACAAAACAAAAAAGACTTACACCCAGATTAACTATGATCAAATTTCAGAATACCAAACATAAAGGAAATACCAAGCAACTTTGTTTTATTCCCTCACATTTGTAAGTGAATTTTTCTAGGAAGAGGATTCACAACAATTATTCAATTCTCAAGTAAGTAACCAAAAGGAAAGTTTAAGAACCACTGCCTTCTATGAAGGCAGCTTCTCCAAGCAGGGAATCTGGAAAGAAGCTTAACCCCTAAGTGTAGACCTTCCCCCAAAGGTTGCAAAGTTTGCTCCACACATCTAGTTCCATTTACTCTTTTTTTTTTTTCACACTTGAAGAAGGAAAGTTTGGCCAAGCTCAAAACCATAATGTCCTTAGTTCAGACAACAAATTATTACACTTTCTTCTTTCTGGGAAAAACATGTGCAAAGATTTTCCCTCGGAAATGTGTCTGTTTTTAAAAGTCTCTAAAACTCAAGAGTGCTAGCATTTGCTACTCTGAAGATCTAGCCAGGAAAACGGGGGCAAAGGGAGGGCCATGAAAGCCCACTGTGTCCTTTTAGTGTTGGGGACGTGAAGACAGAGGCCTGATCAGTGTACAAGGCCAGGACTGGGAGGCTGGAAACTTGGGTTAGAGCCCTGGCTCCACTACTTCCAACTGTGTCATCCAGGCCAATCCCTTTTTACTGTTTCCTTGTCAGTGAAATAGGAACATACTTGTTCTGTCTCTCAGAATAGTTCTGGGGCTGAGATGGTAAAACAATGAAGACACTCTCTGAGACCTCAAGTTCTAAACCAAGGGTCACTTAGGCAAGTGCCTTCCAGAGCCAGATAGGTAATGCAACTTTGTGAATTGGCCACATTAGAAAATGGTGGGAACCCAGGATTGATTTATGATATGGTTTGGCTGTGTCCCCACCCAAATCTCATCTGGAATTTTAATCCCCATAGTTCCTATATGTGGTGGGACGGAGGTGATTGGGTAATGGGAGCAGTTTCCCCCATGCTATTCTCATGATAGTGAGTTCTCATGAGATCTAATGGTTTTCTAAGTAAGCATCTGGCATTTCCCCTGCTTGCACTTCTCTCTCCTGCCACCATGTAAAGAAGGTCCTTGCTTCCCCTTCACCTTCTGCCACGATTGTAAGTTTCCTGAGGCCTCCTCAGCCATGTGGAACTGTGAGTCAATTACACCTCTTTCCTTTATAAATTACTCAGTCTCAGGTATTTGTTTATAGCAGTGTGAGAACGGACTACTGCAATTCATTGTTGGGCATGCTGAATCTAAGGTGCATACAGGGAAATATAGTTCTAAACTACGTTCTAGGAACCTTAGTTCCAGGAAATATTAATATCCCAGGAAAAAAGGTGGGGGACTGTTGAGGGTTGTTCAGTTTCCCTAGAAAACAAAGCCTGGGGTAATGGTTATATGCTGATGTTTTTAATGATGTTTTTAATCCAGAGCCTCAAGAGTGATATAAAAGGGAGGGCTGGGAAATGATGCAAGATGCTTGGAGGAGCCAGCGGCTCCTGGCAGCAGCTGGCTGGCCACAGAACTCCAGAGTTGGCTGCAGTGGCAACAGTTAAGGAAATGCAAAAGGCTAGGATCCAGGACTTAGGCAGGCTAAGAGAACCTATGAAAACACGTAGAATGTGTCCAACATAAATGTCAAACAAAATTAAGAAACACTAGGTACTACATGCCCCCTCTTAGAAATCCGCAATGCATATTAGCACATTTAACAGTTCCAGAAGTACCTCAGCAAGGAAACCAGTTTCATTTTATTTAATCCAGCATTTCCCAAGCTTATTTGACCACAGAACCTTTCTTTCATGCATTGCTCATCTGTAGAACTCAGTTCTGGTCAGCTATGAATACTGGAATTTGGGGCTTAGGAAAGAGGATAGATTATAGATATGAATTTGAGATTAATAGTGATTAAAGCCAGGAGAATAAAGGAGATCATCCTGGAAGAGTTTCTAGAATGATCCTAAGCTTGAGTCCTGGCATACATCAATATTTAAGGGACAAA
Organism: Pan paniscus; assembly: GCF_029289425.2. NCBI lineage: Eukaryota > Metazoa > Chordata > Mammalia > Primates > Hominidae > Pan > Pan paniscus. The sequence goes on along the minus strand of NC_073260.2, from coordinate 91,404,530 downwards.
CATAGGAAGAAGATCCCTGAAGAGAGAAAGGGAAGAAACCATTGTAGAATTAGGAGAATCAGGAACCATCACTAGGTAGTAATGACAGTTAATTTTAGGTGTCAACTTGACTGGATTAAAAAATTCCTAGAGGCTGGGCGCCATGGCTCACGCCTGTAATCCCAGCACTTTGGGAGGCTGAGGCGAGTGGATCACGAGGTCAGGAGACTGAGATCATCCTGGCTAATGTGGTGAAACCCCGTCTCTACTAAAAATACAAAAAAATTAGCCAGGCATAGTGGCGGGAGCCTGTAGTCCCAGCTGCTCAGGAGGCCGAGGCAGGAGAACGGTGTGAACCCGGGAGGCGGAGCTTGCAGTGAGCCAAGATCGCGCCACCGCACTCCAGCCTGGGGGACAGACTGAGACTCCGTCTCAAAAAAAAAAAAAAAAAAAAAAAAAAAAAAAAATTCCTAGAAATCTGGTAAAGCATTATTTTGGGATGTGTAAGTGTGTGATTCTGAGTGAATTCTGTGGAGAAGATCCACCCTTAATATGGGGGGGCAGCATCCAATCTGCTGAGAATCCAGAGAGAACAAAAACAGAGAAAAGGTGAATGTGTTCATCTATCTGCTGGAACTGGGGTACACTCTTCCTCTCCTCTCCTTGGACAACAACTCTGGGCTCCCCAGCCTTTGATTCCAGGACTTAACACCAGAGGCCCCTGGGTTCTCAGGCCTTTGGCCTTAGACTGGGAATTATGCCTTCAGCTTGCCGGGTTCTGAGGCCTTTGGATTTGGACGCAGCCACACCACCAGCTTCCCTGGTTCTCCAGCTCGCAGACAGCTTGTGGCAGGACTTCTCAGCCTCCATAATCACATGAGACAATCCCCCGAATGACGCTCCTCTCATATGTCAATGTAAACTAAAAATACAACCCTAAACCCCCAAGCCCACTGAACTGATCCCCTCTTGCCCAACGGGACCCCGGAAAAACCTTAAAAATGGAGTTCCCAGTCATGACAGGACAGGTCAGACAAGCCTCGTTATACCCCCTCTCTTTTGCAATGTAGACAGAAAAACTGATCAGCATTAATATTAAAATTGAGACCAGAAGGCTGACAGAATGGACTGTTTGTAGGAATAAGAGACCGTACAGGTCACCCTGACCCAGTGTATCGTGTCTTGCTCTTGCAGCCCGACTCTGGCATAGCATCCCATGATGGTTAGCAGATTTCTTAACTAATGTATGTTAAAATTAAACCTAAACATTCCTTCATGCTGACTCCAAGATGTTAGACAAAGCCTTACTCCTTTACCCAATTGCAAATTAAAGAATCTCTCAATCTACTTATGACCTGCAAGCCCCCATTTCAAGATGTCCCACCCTTTTGGGCCAAACCAAAGTATAATCTCCATGTATTGATTTATGACTTTGCCTGTAACTTCTGCTTCCCCAAAATGTATAAAACAGAGTTGCATTGTGACTGCCTTGGGAGCACTTACTCGAGGCTCTGGGTTTGTATTTTCCCCAGGCTGCAGTCATTCATACTGGCTCAAAATAAACCTCTTTAAAACATAGTATATATTACAGAGGTTTTTTTTTTTCCATTGACAGTTTCTCTCTATAGATACAGACATAGATACAGTAGACATTGGTATATATTGATTCTGTCTCTCTGGAGAACACTGACTAATACAATAGTTAAAGTAGAAAGGAATTTATGACCAGGTATAGGTGAGCAGAGGACACCCCAGGCTTGAGTTACTAAGAAATCCATCTTCCCAATCAGGCATTACCCTAGAGCTTGTTAGAGATATAAAATCTTATATGTCATGGCAGATCTACTGAATCAAAATCTGCGTTTTATCTAGATTTTTCAGGCTATTCATATGAATATTAAAGTTTGAAAAGTTCTGGCTTACAACATTACTAGCAGGGCTGGAGGGGTAGACTTAAAATGGAGCTTCCAGAAATAATTGTAAACCCTAAGAATCATCACGGTTCTGCCATCACTGATCATGAAAGAACCTTCCACCACTCCTGCCACAGGAAGCTACTGGGCCAGAAACCAGTACTGGTTGGGGACTACAAAATCAATCTGCCACAATCCACATCAGCAAAATTAATGCCCTACCTGCCTCCTCTCTCTCCACTGAACTTAGTTTCAGGTTCAAGTTACATGCAAGTTTATAGAATGATAATTCCTAAAGCTCATTTGCAATGCCAGCTGCAATGGAGTCTAGGAAGTGTGACATCCCAGCTGTAATGTACTGGAAGGAGATGGGAAGGGATGTTATTTGAACCAGTCCATAGAATCCACCATTGGTGGTGTCATGGAAGCTCTGACATGAGCTTCTTTATATCCCTCCGTATCTTTTCTCCCCCTCATTCATGGTAATCCAATTTTTAGCTAAATAAGGACTACATTTCCCAGCCTCTCTGCAGATAGATATGACCATGTGACTGAGTTTGGGTCAATAATATAAAAGTGGAAATGTCCCAGCACTTTGGGAGGCCAAGGCGGACAGATCATGAGGTCAGGAGATCAAGACCATCCTGGCTAACACAGTGAAACCCCGTCTCTACTAAAAATACAAAAAATTAGCCAGGCGTGGTGACACGTGTTCGTAATCCCAGCTACTCCGGAGGCTGAGGCAGGAGAATGGCGTGAACCTGAGAGGCAGAGGTTGCAGTGAGCTGAGATCATACCACTGCACTCCAGCCTGGGCAACAGAGTGAGACTACGACTCAGAAAAAAAAAACAAAAAGTGGAAATGTCACATAGCAGCTTCTAGGAATCTTTGAGAGAAAGTAGGAGCATGTCCTTTACATTCATCTTTTTTCCTCCCTCCATTGTGCTGTTTGGAGCATGAGATGGTACCGTCTTAGACTAGGAGGTTGAGGGCTACACCCTAGGAGTTGGCAGACCTTTGAGTTAGGAAGAACCTGAGGCCAGGTGCAATGGCTCACGCCTGTAATCCCAACATTTTGGGAGATGGATGCAGGTGGATTGCTTGAGTCCAAGAGTTCAAGACCAGACTAGGCAACACGGCAAAACCCCATCTCTACTAGAAAAAAAAAAAAAATTAGAAAGGCATGCTGGCACATTCCTATAGTCCCAACTACTCAGGAGGCTGAGGCGGGATCGCTTGAGCCCAAGAGGACAAGGCTGCAGTGAGCCGTGATCACACCACTGCATTCCAGCCTGAGCAACAGAGCTAGACTTTGTCTCCAAAAAAAAAAAAGAGTATAATCAACAGGCAATAGCTGATAGAAAAAGTAAGGGCTGAGAAGTGGTCCCTGGATTTGGCCCTAGACTGTTGATGACATTAGCAAGAGCAGTTTCAGTAGAAGGGGCAGGGCAGAAGCTAGACTAGAGACTGCTGGGAGAATGAGAATCGAGAAAGTAGAGGGAGCAAGTACTGTCAACCACTTTGAGCAGCATGACATGGTGATCAGGAGACAGTGAAGGCGGTGGGCTCTATGGAGGATTTTCCTGGCTTTTCTCTACTTTTAGGACCAGAGCAGACAGAGCAAGGGTGGCCTGGGATATCCAATGTCATTCAGTGTTGCAGCCATCTGGTGGCCGTGGCCTTCATAGCCCTGGAAATGCTGATGCTGTCTCAGAAACAAGGGGAGAGTGGGAACCTGGAATAAAGGAGGCTGGAGGATGATTTAGGCTCAGCCAGAGGAGATGCTGTTAAGTCCTTCCCTTTGGGCTGCTCCACACTGGGGTGCCTCTGGGCATCCTTCAACGAGAGGCTGCCCCTACTGTCCCCTCCCTGCCCGCGTCTGGTGCTGCTATGGCTGCATCCCAGGCCTGGAACCAACGTGCCCAACAGCCTCAGCATATCTGCATAGCTGACGTCAAAGCAGACCACAGTTTGTCCTCTGGGAAGGAAAGGGAACCACAGTATGTTTGTTGGTTTCTCTTCTATCTGAAAGCTCTTTCGCCCTTTTCTGCACTCAGGCCCCTGGCTAGCTTTCCTGATGTGCCTCTGGGATTCTTCCCCTTGGCACCTCCTCAACCCCACCCTGCAGTCCCAGGTTTATCCGTTTCTTGTCACCTTGTGCTCAGCTGGGAACCCCTCCCTGCCTTTTCACATCCCTTACATCACTCCCTGAGCACATTAGTCACTTACATCCTCTCCTTCTTCAACTTTCTTTCCTCTCAAATGATAAAACCACCTTCCCAATCAAAGATTTATTGTGCAGGGAAGTTTCCCCAGCTCCCCACGGTAGTGAGATTAGCCAAAGGCGAATCACATGGGGGAAACTGGAGAAGGAAATGGCCCAGATTTACACCAGAGCTGTGGGGAGCAGAACCAGCAGCCAATCACAGAGGATCCTCCCTGAGTGGCTGACCGTTTGCGGGGACATAAAGTGTCCATTTATCTCCTATCTTGGGAAGAAGTGAGGGTCTCACGAGGGCCTGGCACTTGCCAGTCTGCCAATTGCTGGGACGAATCTCAGGTTTTATTAGCCCCTCAATGGTCTCAGGTATCCAAGGAGAAAGTGAGGGTCCCATGTCTGAGCCCAAGCAGGGGTTGCTCTCACCTTGGCAGCTCCCCATCTCCAGGATGTGCTCTTGCTACTCTGGAATATGGCAGCCTCTGCAAGGGATACTGGGCTTACAACACAGAAAGTGTCTCAAAAAACTTGTAAGCATCCCTCAGAAACCTCTCCTGCTCCCCACTCCTGGGGCCCCATCGAAACCCAGCTTCCAGTGTTTTAAATCAAAATATAGCAGCCACAGAAAGCCTTCAGGATTGATAAGAGTTGAGCCAAGCAGATTCAAATAGCAGTAGGTCTGGTACCCTACAATGGTCTTGCCCTCCTCTGACCAATATGTCCTGGATGAGGAGGAAGAATTCAGCAAAAGGAGCAAGCTTCCCTCAAGGTGCTTAGGAAAAAATACACACTCTGGGCACTGAAAAGCTTGGGGCTGATCCTATCCCTGCCACTGCTGACTTTGGGTTCTTTTTTTTGAGACAAGATCTCACCACGTTGCCCAGGTGGGTGTCATGAACTCCTGGGCTCAAGTGATCCTCCTGCGTCAGCCTCCTGTGTGGCTGGGACTATCAGCATGAGCCCACTGTACCTGACTCCTCTGGGTATATTTTTAACTTCTTTGAGTTTCCACTTTCTCAATTGTAAAACAAGGCTTATATTTCCTTTTACCTAAAATTGTAAAAAATTAAATGAAATTATGCATGCACAGTTCTTGACTTTTATTAAGTTACAAACCTGCTTGAAGGTAAAGCTTCAGAGTAACTTCTTGTTTCCCATTTTCAGAAATTCTCTCCTCTCTGCTTTCGGCTTACCTTTCTCTTCTCTTATCATTTTCTTCCCCAGCACCTGGAAGGTCTCCTAGGTCCCTGCTATTCAAAGGTTCAGGGCAAGCAGTATCACTTAGGACCTTTTTAGAAATGCAGAATCTCAGGGCCCACCACAGACCCTCTCTGAATCTGAATAGGCATTTTAACAAGATTCCCAAGTTTTTCTCTGTGCATACTAAACTTTGAGACGTGCTTGTACTAGATCACCCCTTTCTTCTTTAATTTATGACATCAAATAGCACTGGTTTCAGTAATTCACACCACTAACAGGAGTTTCCCCCCAGCAAATTGCATACTACTTACTAAAATCTCCTTGATTATGATACTGGAATAACAATAAGTCATAATATTAATGAAAATTATAGCACAGTGTAACATGTGGTTAATGCTTTGGTATTTACAACATGCTTTTATACCCACATAATCTCATCTGATTCTAGAATATGGAATGGTTATCAATCAGTGAATTGATGAATGAATGAATGACTTGGGGCTATTTGGTGGAGAGAAACTGGATTATAAGAGGATTTTGAGGTTATATCAGTGAAGAATTTTGCTCAGCTCCTACTAAGAGAGATCCAAGTCAACAGCGGTCTAAATAAGACAGTGTCTTAGTTTTCTCCTAGGAAAGGCCAGGCAGGTATGGGGACTCTATCTACAAGGTCTCCAGATTAGAATTATTTTGTCTTCTGCTCTGCTATCTGTGGCACATGACTTTACTCCTTAAGATCACCTCATGGATAAAAAATGACTGCTAGGGCCTCACCCATCAAGTCCATGTCCCAGGGAGGTAAAGGAAGAATGATGGGGGGAAAGACGAAGTGGTACTTGCTAGCTAAGTTAGCCTCTTTTATACAGCTTTCTCAAAACGCCACCCAATCACTTCCCCTTACTTCTCATTAGCCATCCCTATCTGCAAGGAAAATGTAGTCTTAGCTAAGACTAGGCACATTGCTGCCCCCAATATAGGAGTAAGGAAGGTGAGATAGTGGCTATAAGGAAGAAAACTAGCATTCTTCCTATGGCATGAATGACAGGAGCATGAATGAAAGTGAGAGATTGATATACAAATCATGTTCAGTGTGCCAAGGCCTTTCTGGAAGTGTTTCGTATTTCTCCTTATGCAATGGCTCAACAAGGAATAGAAGAGTCAGGACAGGATGGAGTGGTCTCTGCTGGGCTGCTTCTGGGGAAAAAGAAAATGTCTTTCACTGATGTATTAGCTGAGGGCCCAAAGTGGGGTAATGTGAGAAACCAGGACTCTCAGCTGGCCCAACTCAGCTGAAGTATTGCTCTCTCTTCAAAAGATGCTGGCTTAATGATGGAGTTATCATCACTCATGCTCTTCTTCCTATATGGGATGCTCCCCTCACTCTACATCTGAATTCCCAGCTCCTTCTACCAAACTCCCACTCAGTCCTTCAGTTCTTAGCTCATAGGTTCTTTTTTCTTTTTTTTCTCTTGCTCTGTCGCCCAGGCTGGAGTGCAGTGGCGCAATCTCGGCTCACTGCAAGCTCTGCCTCCCGGGTTCACGCCATTCTCCTGCCTCAGCCTCCCAAGTAGCTGGGACTACAGGCGCCCACCACGATGCCCGGCTAATTTTTTGTATTTTTAGTAGAAATGGGGTTTCACCATGTTAGCCAGCATGGTCTCGATCTCCTGACCTCATGATCTGCCTGCCTCGGCCTCCCAAAGTGCTGGGATTACAGGCATGAGCCACCTCACCTGGCCAAAGCTCATATGTTCTCATAACCTTGTTACATGTTCTCATAAACCTGGAATTTGGTCAGGTGTGGTGGCTTATGCCTGTAATCCCAGCACTTTGAGAGGCTGAGGCAGGAGGATTGCTTGAGCCCAGGAGTTCAAGATCAGCTTGGGAAACATAGTGGTATCCTGTCTCTACAAAAAAATTAAAAAATTAGCTGGGTGTGGTGGTACACACCTGTAATCCTAGCTACTTGAGAGGCTGAGGTGGGAGGATTGCTTGAGCCCAGGGGATCGAATTTGCAGTGATCCATGATTGTGTCACTGTATTCCAGCCTAGGTGACAGTGCGAGACCTTGTCTCAAAAAACAACAACAAAAAAACCCTTGAAATTTACTAGTATAGCACTTGTTTGAGATCTGTTCCTGCCCCAGTCTTTTATTCTACCTCCAAGTAGAAGGTCCCTGAGGGGAGATACCATGTCTATCCTATTCATCATTGAATTTCAAGCACTTTGTACTGTACCCAGAACATAGTAGTTGCTCCACAAATATTTTCTGAATGAATAAATATATCTTATAATAAAGTTCATACTATTTCTTAGCGATCTTTGGATTGTAATTAACAAAAATCTACCTAAACTAGTTTAATCAAGAAGGGGAGCTGAGGCAGGAGAATGGCGTGAACCCAGGAGGCGGAGCTTGCAGTGAGCCGAGATCGCGCCACTGCACTCCAGCCTGGGCGACAGAGCGAGACTCCGTCTCAAAAAAAAAAAAAAAAAAAAGAAGGGGAACTTATTTATAATGATACTGGAACATCTCACAGAGACAAGGGACTAGATTATAGCCTAGCCTCAGGAATGGAGTAGAACTAGAAACTCAAATGCCACTGGGAATCTTTCTGTTTTTCGTTCTCTCTCATAAAACCAGATTCTTCTGCTTGTTACTCCTATATAGTAAGGAAAATATGGCTGCCAAGAGCAGCTAACTGTTATATGTTGTTGAGCCGATCAGCTGGAGGGGAGTTAATATAGCTCTCTGTTCTCTCTTTCTTCAATATTCCAGCATGGCTCAGGTGCCTGACCCTGGACCAATCAAGTGACAAAGGGTCAGGGTCATATTGTAGAAACATGGCAGCTCCCACTACAACCTTGTGGTTTGGGTATGGGAGAGTTGTTTCCTGGAAAAGAGGTTTTAGGAAGACAAAAAAAATGGGTGTCCATTGGAGCGAGCATCAGTCATCCCTGCCCCAGCACTGGCTCCTTGACCATAGCTCTAGCATTTCCTTAGATTGATGCCTGGATCCCTAGCACCTCCACTGGGTCTTGAGGGCCCTTGCCAGAGGCCTCTGATAGTTTCTACTCCGATTCTTTGTTTACTCCCCTGAACCATTTTCCCCCAATAATGCCAGTATTTAGAGATACCATGGGTGCTTGAGACTTCACAGGGAGGAAGAGGCAGCCTGGCCTCCTCAAGATCCAAGAGATCTTGCTGGGCTTTACTGCCTGCAGAAGGTGACAGTGGAGTCAGGAGAGCTGTTGGACAAGGACAGACCTCAGGTGGGGGCAGCTCTCTTCATGATTTCCTTCAACTAGCACCCTACTCCTCTTACATCTGGTCATCATGCAGCTGTGAGGGATGGGCCTCCATAACCATCTGACAAATGAGGAAACTGAGGTCCTTAAAGGGGGCAGGACATGAGCATGGTCATTTAACAGATGTCTCAGTTCATTTTGTATTGCTATAACAGAACATCTCAGGCTGGGTAGTTTATAAAGAAATTTATTTCTCACAGTTCAGGAGGCTGGGAAGTCCAATATCAAGGTGTTGGCATCTGGTGAGGGCCTTCATGCTGCATCATCCCCTCATGAAAGGTGGAAAGGCAAGAGGGGTGAAAGCAAGAGTGCAAAAGTGTGCTGAACTCACTTTTCTTACAGACCCAATCTCTCAAGAACTAATCCACTCCTGAGATAATGACATTAATTCATTCATTAGGGCAGAGCCTCCACAACCTAATCACCTCTTATTCAGCCCCATCTCCAACACTGTTGCATTGGGTATTAAGTTTCCAGCACATAAACTTGGGAGACACCTTCAAACCATGGCAATAGATAAATAGCAAAGAAAACACTTGAACTTAAGCTTCCTTCTTTATGCTCCAGCTATAGGGACTGGATGAGCTTAACATCTCTTCTGCAGAGACAATGCTGTGTTCAACAGATATAGACTATGTTTCCCAGGATCCCTTGCATGTAGGTATGTTGTGTGACTGAGTTCTGCCAATGGAAGGAGGTGGAAGAGATGCATACCACTTTCACATTTGGCCATGAAATATTCTACACACTTAGGCTGGGTGCAGTGGCTCGTGCCTATAATCCCAGCACTTTGGGAGGCCAAGGCGGGTGGATCACCTGAGGTCAGGAGTTCGAGACCAGCCGTGGCCAACATGGTGAAACCCTGTCTCTACTAAAAACACAAAAAATTAGCCGGGCGTGATGACAGACGCTTATAATCCCAGCTATTCCGGAGGTTGAGGAAGAAGAATCGCTTGAACCGGGGAGGTGGAGGTTGAAGTGAGCCAAGATCGTGCCACTGTACTCTAGCCCGGGTGACAGAGCGAGACTCCATCTAAAAAAAATTTTTTTTCTACACACTCTCTCCTCCACCTGTGAGGCTGGAAGCAAAAGGGTATGGGAATGGTGAAACCTCCTAATGGAAGAAGGCCAAATCTCTGATTTCACCCAGGAGAGAGTTCCCTATCAAGATCTGCATTGGATTTTGCTGAAGCAAGTAATCAATCTTTACTGTTAAGCCACTAAGATTTTGAGGCTATAAGTTCTTATATATAGCCTAGCATACCCAGATTAGCACATCTCTGATGGAGCCCCTCTTCTCCACAAAGAGTTAGACTTGATCTCCCACAGCACTGTATCTGCCCCAGCCCTCCCCACCTTCTCCCCTGACAAAGACCCAAAGTACAGTTTTGCAATTAGGAACACAGACCTTAGGTCTCCTCAGAACTGAGTCTGAACTCCAGGTCCACCTCAGACAGACCTAAGCAGGTTTCTTGACCTCTTTAAGACTGTTTCTGCATCTGTAGAGATAGTACCCATGTCAAAATGTGGTTGTAAGGATTAAACGAGATATTATATAATCAATGGTTCACAATAAGATGATGCCACTCTCTGAGGACAGGGGATTGGAAATTTGTAGGGCCATTTTTATGTTGTAATGATGATTGTGGAACCCTTCTGGCTAGGGATGCTAGAGGTACTGTGACACTTAGGGCACTCCCACCCAATGATAAATTGTTGCTTGTTCCCCACACCTTTCATATGGTTCATCATTCATTTGTCTGACATTACAATTACATGAGCCTAGAACCTAACTCTTACATATAATCACAAAGTATTGTTGTGTGGCTTTAATTGACTTTTAATTTATTGATTCTTACTTTTTAATTGCAATGAGGTCTCTCTGTGTTTCCCAGGCTGGTCTTGCACTCCTGGGCTCAAGCAATCTTCCTGTCTCAGCCTCCTGATTATCTAGAATTACAGGTGCATGCTGCCACACCCAGCTGTGTGGTTTTAAGATATATTAAATAGTCCAGGAATATCCAAGGGTGTGGACGAGGATGGGGAAGACAGAAGGGATATGGCAGAAACCCAGGTCTGGCAGGAGCAGAGCTATCACCACCACTATGCCCAAGGAGTGAGGGGTGGGAGATTACTAGAACCTGGAAGAAGAGTGTATGTTGCAGAGTGGGTGGAGTGTTGCAGAAAGTGTTCATTTCCTAGGGCTGCCATAACAAATTACCGCAAACTTGGTGACTTAAAACAAAAAAAAGATTCTCAAATTTCCAGAGGCCAAAAGTTTAAAATCAAAGCAAGGTCACAGTCCTTTCAAAGGCCCCAGGGAAGAATCCTGCTCTTCCAGCTTCCAAGGGCTCCTTGGCTTGTGGCTGCATAACTCCAATCTGTGCCTCCATCCTCATGCAGCCATCAGTTCTTCTCTGATTTCTCTTCTGTCTCTTATAAAGATACTTGTGATTAGATTCAGGGCCCACCCAGATCATACAGCACGATCTTATCTTTAGATCCTGAATTACATCAGCAAAGATCCTTTCTCCAAATAAGGTCATGTTCACAGGTTCTGGGAGTCAAAACATGGGCATATCTTTTTGGGGGCCCCCATTCAATCCACCATGGCCACTGTATTAGTCTGTTCTCACATTGCTATAAAGAAATACCTAAGACTGGGTAATTTATAAAGAAAAGAGGTTTAATTGACTCACAGTTCTGCAGGCTGTACAGGAAGCATGATGCTAGCATTTGCTTGGCTTCTGAGGAGGCCTCAGGAAACTTACAATTTTGTAGAGACGAGGTGTATCTATATTGCCCAGGCTGGTCTCAAATTCCTGGACTCAAGTGATCCTCTGTTTCCACCTCTGGGTGGAGCTATGAGTCACCTACACCTGAAGTTCTCAATGTGATGTGATCTAAATCCCCTTTCTTATAATAAATATTTTGCGACACCACCTTTAGCCTACATAGGTAATATAACCAAAGTACATCATGGCTTCATAAAATTAGGCCATAATATGTCACAATTAATGTAAAGGTGAACTAAAATAAATGTTTAACACAAGGATGTATATTTCAACATGTAAATGCTTGGACAGACCCCTGCTAGAAGATATAATAAGTAGTCATAAGCTTGTACCTTACACAGAATCTCCGTGAATGTGCAACAGTTACAAGTGCAGACTGATACAGGTGTGTTACATAAGCAGGCACGTCACATGGCCAGAGCAGGAGCAAGAGAGAGAGGGGAAAGGTGACACACACTTTTAAACCACCAAATCTCATGAGAACTCACTATTTTTAGAACAATATCAAGAGGATGGTGTTAAAGCATGCATGAGAAATCCATCCCCATGATCCAATCACCTCCCACCAGGCCCCACCTCCAACACTGGGGATTACAATTCGACATGGGATTTGGGTGGGGACACAGATCCAAACCATATCAGCCATCTTGAGAGCAGCAGTGATATATAGCAGCAGTTTGAGGTATATAGCCAAGGAGGTAGCCAGAGAAATAAATGTCCCAATCTTCCTTTCTTCCCTCGGTCCATCTCCTACCAGGGCTCTCATAAACCGGAGGGCGTGAACATGGTTGGTGGGTCAGGCTCCCAGGGCTGGCAGCAGAGTAGAAAGGGAAGGAGCACGTATCTGGAGGGACAAACAAAACTGATAGTAGCCCACCATGTAAATCAAGGGAAGATTGGACTCTTATTTAGAACTCTAGTAAGAGAGTTCTGTTGCAGTAAATCATAGTTGAATGGGAATGGGACTGGTGGTATTTGAGCCAGTCATGTAACAGACCTGTATAAGTTGGCACTTGTAACTGTTGCACATTCACAGGGATTCTGTGTAAGGTACAAGCATATGACTATTATATCTTCTAGGAGGGGTCTGTCCAAGCATGTACATGTTGAAGTATACAACCTTGTGCTATACATTTTTCTTTTCTTTTCTTTTCTTTTTTTTTTTTTGAGATGGCGTCTTGCTCTGTCACCCAGGCTGGAGTGCAGTGGCATGATCTCGGCTGACTGCAACCTTCGCCTTCCAGGTTCAAACGATTCTCCTGCCTCAGCCTCCCAAGTAGCTGGGATTACAGGCATGCACCACCATGCCCAGCTAATTTTTATATTTTCAGTAGAGACAGGGTTTCACCATGTTGGCCGGCTGGTCACAAACTCCTGACCTCAAGTGATCCGCCTGCCTCAGCCTCCCAAAGTGCTGGGATTATAGGCGTGAGCAACCATGCCTGGCCTATATGTTTCTTTTATTTCACCTCACCTTCACTGTGACATTTATGGCCTAATTTTATGAAATCATGATGTAGTTTGGTTATATTATCTATGTATGCTAAAGGTGGTGTTGTAAAGTATTTATTATAAGAAAGGGGCACTGGATCACATAACACTGAGAACTACAGGTGTAGGTGACTCATAGCTCCACCCAGAGCAAGCACTAAGTGTTCAATGCATAGTATCTATTGTTATTAAGGGTGTTATCACCCTTCTTCACTTCCAGGCACAATCAGGTTTAGATCTTGGAGACCAGTCCTGTTGTGAGTCACCAGAGAGGAGCAGGCACAGCTTGGAGCCTGTTCCCCTGGGGAGGGTGGCACTGAGTGATGCAAGCCTGGGTCCCAAGAAACCCTGGCCCCTGGCCCTGATGCTGCTGCCCCCTCTCTGGGAGCAGGAAGTCTCCAGGGGAAAGGACTATTTCTCTAGAGCCCTGGAAATCCCAGATTAACCCTCCTACTAGGTAGATCTACAGTGTTCCCTCTGAGCATACCAGCATCTCAAGTTTCCCACTAAAGCAGGGGGCTGGGCCAGGCTTGGCTCCAGAGCTGCAAACAGCCTGGACAGAGCTGAAATCAGCAGTTAGGCCAGGCTGGGGAAGGGTAGGGTTAGCCCCCAGCAGCTGGGCTGTCTCACCCATACGGGAGGGGAGAAGAAGAAGAGGGAGCAGCAGAAGAAGGGAGGAGGGAAAGCAGGAATAGGAAAGTGAGCCCAGGGAAGTTTGCTCAGGACAGGCTTTTGCTGTAGGGTGGAGGAATTTCTCTAGCTGTAGTGTTCCACTACACTTCAGCCTGGGAGCAGGAGTCCTCCAGCTGTAAAGTGGAGTAATCCGATGCACGTTATCTCCCCGCTTAACAACTGACGTTCAAAACCCCTGCCTATGTCTTCATCTTTATTTCATCTCAGACCATTTCCTGCCATGCACGGACTTTCCCATAGAATCACTTATAGATCCCTACAAAGGCCATGCTAATCCATGACTATATGCCTTTGGGTATACAGTTCTCTATTTGAATTGCATTTCCATGATTTATCTAGCTGGAAATTTCCTTAAAATATCACCTTCTCCATGAAGTATTCCCCAATTCTGATAAAATTATTCTTGCCTCTGTGTCCAAATCTAGGTGTCTAAGATACATTAGAATGACCATTTATTAATCTAGTAAGTATTCTCAAGCTTTAGTGTGCATCAGAATGACCTGGGAGTCTTGTTAAAACACAGATTACTGGGATCCAACCCCAGATTTCTGATTTCAGTTCTGACCTGTAGTGGGGTCAAGAATGTTCACTTCTGGCTGGGCGCAGTGGCTCACACCTGTAAATCCCAGCACTTTGGGAGGCTGAGGCAGGAGAATCGCTTGAACCCAGGAGGCGGAGGTTGCAGTGAGCCGAGATAGCGCCACTGCACTCCAGCCTGGGCAACAGAGTGAGACTCCATCTCAAAAAATAAAAGAGAATGTTCACTTCTAACAAGTTCCCACGTATTGTTGATCCTGCTGGTCCAAGGATCACACTTTGAGAACCACTGATTTACCGCAAGAAATTCTCAACCCTCAGTATGGTCAGTGCTTACTTATTAATCTATTCAGTGAATGTCTACTGAGGGCCTGCTATGTGCCAGACATGGACCAGGTGTTGAGTATTCAATGATAAGCAAAGCCCACATTGAACTTGCCCACATAGAACTTGCCTCTATGGAGCTTCCAGTCAACTACGGAAGACATATTAAGCAAATAAAAATACCATTAAGTATATAATAACAGGCCAGGAGTGGTGGCTCATGCCTGTAATCCCAGCACTTTGGGAGGTAGAGACAGAGGCTTGCTTGGGCCCAGGAGTTTGAGACCAGCCTGGGCAATATAGTGACACCTCGTCTCTACAAAAAATTTAAAAATTAGCCAAGCATGGTAGCACACACTTGGAGTCCTTGCTACTTAGGAGGCTGAGGTGGGAGGATAGCTTGAGCTCAGGAGGCAGAGGTGTACTGAGACAGCACTTACACTCCAGCCTGGGTGACAGAGTAAGACTCTATCTCAAAAAAAAAGTACATAATACTTTGAGAGGCCGAGGCGGGAGGATCACGAGGTCAGGAGTTCGAAACCAGCCTGACCAACATGGTGAAACCCCATCTCTACTAGAAATACAAAAAAATTAGCTGGGTGTGGTGGCATGCACTTGTAATCCCAGCTGCTCAGGAGGTTGAGGCAGGAGAATCACTTGAACCCAGGAGGCGGAGGTTACAGTGAGCTGAGATAGCGCCATTGCACTCCAGCATGGGCAACAGAGCAAGACTCTGTCTCAAAAAAAAAAAAGTACATAATAAAAAACTGTGGAAATTGATCTGAAAGAAAAGAATATTACAAGAAAGAATAATATCAAGAACCTATTTCAGATTGTGTGGTCAGGTAAGACCTTTTTGGGAAGGGGACGTTTATACAGGCAGACATCCAGTACTGTAAACAAACTTCTATAAGGTGTGTTTATTGCACTGTATTGTTACCTAGGTTTAAGTTGTCCAGCTAACCACCAGACTGTGTACTTCTTGAAATGTAGAATCTTGTCAATATTTGTGCCCTCAGCATGCTGCACAGAGTAGGGCCTTGGTAGCTAGTGAAAGAATGAATGGAAAGATGGAGGGATCATGGGAAGAATGAGCAAATAAATCAAGGAAACATCAGGTGGCTGTATGAGTGCATACTTGCATGAATGGATGATGGATAGGTAATGGAGGGATGGGTGACTGTCCCCAGCAGCAACACTGACAACCAGGATTCCTGGTGGTACCAGTGAGACAAGATTAGAAACTGATAGAAACCTAGCTGATTCCTTTACTATATTTCCAAACCATGTCCATCATTTAAGGTGACCACCAATGGCCTCTCCTCCCCCAAAAGCCCCTTGATTACCATTGCTAAGCCCTACTCCACACGTGAATGAATTGCTGTCACCTCCTGTACTCCCACACATGCCACACCACACTTACGTTGACAAACGTAATTGCCTTGCGCTTGCCATCTACTGATCACCTGTGGTACAGGTTTCTCAGGGCAAGCCATGCTCTCTGTGTCAGTCTTAGAAGGGATAAAGGGATAGAGAGAGGAAGAAAAGAAAGTTTCTTTCCTACATCTGAGCCAAAGAAGGTACAGAGCTCAGTGGGCAGTGAGGAGATTCTTGCTCTGATAATTCATCACATGACTTCAAAAAAGCACTTTAAATGACACATTTTTTCTAGATATGTGTCTTAGGCCTCCTAAGAGGAGTTTATTTAGAGACCCAGTTTGAGTCACAATAAAGAATTAAAAAAAACACCCAGGGTCCCTCTGGGATATTTTTTAAAATGGACAGAGAAAAGAAAATTATACACAGACCACTCTCTTCCCTTTAAACAATCTCTGCCTGAAAATGAACGCTCACCTGGCTTTGCATTCCTCACCTGCGGATGAACACTCATCTGCCTTTGCATTCCCCACTGGAGGATGAACGCTCACCTGGCTTTGCATGCTTTAAGACTCCCATACACTTGTTTCCAGTCTCATCAAAGCTCTTAGCTACCCAAGCCCAGTCCTATGTCAAAGGAGCTTGAATTCAGCTGAGAATTTCCAAAGGGCTTGAAGATGGGAACAGAGCCCCTCTCTATTCAAAAGAGGGCAAGATAAAGAATCTGGGACATGACAGTCCCCAGAGATTGAAATAAAATACTTCTTAATTGTGAACGGCCTGAATAGACAATTCCTAAAGGAGGGCAAGGAATTAACAAATATGGGCATGAATATCTAACCCTAAAAGTAATGAAAGAAATGCAAATAAAGAAAGATTGTATATGTCTCCATGTATATATGTATACACACATACACACATTTTACACTGTAAGACTCTATGTGTGTCAGGATGTCCTGAAATGGTTTCTCATGCGACTGTAATTGGTAATATGCTTCTGAAATCCTTGGGCAGTAGGTCTCAAGTGTCTCTAAAATGTTCTTACTTTTCCCCAAAAAATACAGGAGGAAAGGATTTGATATCAATTTATCCCTAATTCTGATCATCCATCCTAAGGGAACATTTGAAATACAAAAAACAAAATAGCAAAAAGAATACTAATCATGAACACTAATCACAAAGATGTTCATCTCTGTGTCGTATGTAATAGCCAAAGGCTGGAAATAGCCTTAAAGTCCAGCAATCAGAAAATGGCTATTGGTTAGACATTTATAGAATACTCTTTTTTTTTTTTTTTGAGACAGAGTCTCACTCTGTCACCAAGGCTGAAGTGCAATGGCACAATCACGGATCACTGCAGCCTTGACCTCCCAAACTCAAGGGACCCTTCTGCCTCAGCCTTCCCAGTAGCTGGGACTAAGGGTATACACCATCACAGATAATTTTTTATTTTTTGTAGAGATAAGATTTTCCTCTGTGGCCCAGGCTGGTCTTGAACTCCTGGGCTCAAGCAATTCTCCCACCTCAGCCTCCCAAAGTGCTGAGATTATAGGCATGAGCCACCATGCCTGGCCTTAGAATATTCTTTATCAATGCCCACTTATGGGTTCTGCAGGGTTCTTCCCTGGGGAATGTGCTAGCAGGCTGTTGTATAGGGTGCAGTCTCCAGATCCTTCAGGAAAGTGCCTTGGTTGAGTCTCTCAAGTCCAAAACCTGGTTCTCAGCTTCTCTGGGTCAGAAACTGGATTTTCTTAGTGTACTAGAGAAGAGTGGTCCCTTGGGGACAGACTTACTCTCACTAATACCATCCAAGGCTGCTGTAGCCATCAAATACCAATTTATTAGAGCACAGTGGATGACATCCTTTTGCAAACAGCATAGTATGTATATCCACTGTCCAATATCTATTCTCCAGCTGGTACTAGGGTAGACAGGAAGAAAAATCAGAAGGTTTCTTGGTGAGCAGCGTGTTTGAATAAAAGGAAATGGACAGGCTTGAGGAGTACTTTTTCAAATCATGATGAGACCTGGGGAAATGTCCCTGATTGATAGGAGAGACAAGTTCTCTGTGACTAAATTGCTTGTTTCTCCTGACAAAGTATCTCTCTCCTTTGGAGTGTGTAGGCGGCTAGCTGACCAGTTTACTTTCCTGCACCTGCTTTTCCATGTTCACTGCTTCTCTTTTTATTAATCAATTCCATTCCTAGCAAAGGTAACTGAGCAATTGAGAGGGGGCACTAGCAGGTCCAGCTGGCCCAGTCATAGTCCCTTCTCTGGGGATATGGACTTGGGATTGTGCTACTTATCAATCTATTGCCTCTCAGTGCCAAACTCAAACTTCATTCCCTGCTCTGCAAAAATGTAGCTGGACAGTCTTAATATTTTTCCTTTGTCAGCTGACAAAGGTTAAACTTTGTTAGTAAAGGGCACTAGAGAGACATTATAGGAGAAAGAAATTTTTCTTTTTTCATTATTCTGGTGTGCTCTGCTTAGCGGATCCCCTGCATGTTTCAGCATGCAACACCTGGGTTCTACAGATCAACTTCTCCAGTATCCAGTGTCTGCAGTGCAAGCAACTTCTTTAGCATCAGGTTCCCGCAAAGACAGATGGCTTCTCCAGGGTCTGGCTCCTACCATGCATGGTGGCCAGCATCAACCAAAGGCCAGCAGCAGCTTCCCCTGGCACTCCCTACTACAGGTAGTTTTATAGGAGTCACTCTGGCAGACACCTCCCAAGCATCCCAGAGGGTAGATTTCCAGCAAGTTCCATCAACACAGCACCACATGGACTTCTTTACAATCCAGTGAACCACAGCCATACCTGCTCCAACAATGTCTGGATCTCAGCCCTTGGGGTGGGGATTGGGGATTGGTTTCTGTCTTGGATGGGATATCTCAGCCCTAGAGGTAGTAACTGCTCCTTCTAGCTGTTATTCCCATACTCTTTCAAATTCTCTTTACTTCCTACTGGCCAATTCTTCACTACTCCAATCCCCGTTACAGATAGTTAATAATTCTTTTTTGAGACAGTCTCGCTCTGTCACCCCGCTAGAGTGCAGAGCGATCTTGGCTCACTGCAACCTCCGCCCTCCCGGGTTCAAGTAATTCTCATGTTTCAGCCTCCCGAATAGCTGGGACTACAGGTGTGTGCCACCACGCCTCGCTAATTTTTTGTATTTTTAGTAGAGATGGGGTGTCACCATGTTGCCCAGGCTGGTCTCGAAATCGTGAGCTCGGGCAATCAGACCGCCTCGGCCTCCCAAAGTGCTAGGTTTACAGGTGTGAGCCACCATGCTGGGCCTTCTAGTGTGTTTCTATAATTCACAACCAAAGGATCCTTAACTAATACAATCTGACCCTGGGAGATACTGCGCCTCCTCTCACTGTGTATTCATTTCATTGGAACCTTTAGAGTTTGAAAGACGTCCCCTTTTGAGACAATATTATTTATAAAACTGAAAATGAGAAATAACTTAAAAGCTCAATCATAGATATGCAATGAGAATAGTACTGCATTTTGAAATGTACTAATGTTCTTGTTTCTTTTGTCTTTTCCCCTTCAGCACAAATCTCATGGGCTGGTTATTTTCCACCTGCTTCTTCAGATCCATGGTCCACCATTTTCCACCCTGCTTTGTGCACTGGGAGGCCACCTTTCTGCAGAATATACTTACCTCTCTGCCTTCCATTTCAGTTCTGCAAATGGGAGGCACTGGAAAGAACGTGAGGGCAGGAGGAGAGATATGCCAGGGTATTTATTGCCCTAGCTCCCCCTCTGCCAGACCACAGGTAAGAAACGGCTGCATTTCTCCACCTAAATTCCTTTCGAGCTGTCCCTCACCCATTGCTGCAGTTTGTATTGTTGCTCCTTTGGGCCTCAGGGTAGCGATGCTCTCCCACATTTCTAGTCCCTGAGTGCTTTGTCATTTCTTATTCACTACCTTAGCCTTGCTGGTATTTTCATAAACAATGTCTTCATTAAACCCTTCAATGACCACATTGAGTAACCCAACTGTTTTCTGCCGAGACCCTGGCTAATATAGCATCCATGGGGAAAAAGGGAGGGCAGGGATTAGAATTTACTACAGAAAAAATACAAAGAGGAAATACTGAGGCTTCTGACATACAAAATTGAATTACATAGAAAAACAAAAGCCTTTGCCAGGCGTGGTGGCTCAAGCCTGTAATCCCAGCACTTTGGGAGGCTGAGGCGGGCAGATCACAAGGTCAGGAGTTCGAGACCAGCCTGACCAACATGGTGAAACCCTGTCTCTACTAAAAACACAAAAACTTAGCAGTGTGTGGTGGCGGGCACTGTAGTCCCAGCTCCTCAGGAAGCTGAAGCAGGAGAATCGCTTAAACCCTGGAGGCAGAGGTTGCAGTAAGCCGAGATCGCGCCACTGCACTCCAGCCTGGGCGATAGAGTGAGACTCCATCTAAAAAAATAAAAATAAAAATAAAAAAGAAAAACAAAAGCCTTAAATACAGGCTATTTAGGTTATTGCTTCAGATTTTTCTTTAGTTAGGCCCGTTGTCATTTTTCCCTATTAACCAGTGGGTGGGACATTGTGAAGAAGACTACATCAGTTAGGGAGAAAGAATATAGAAATCACAGTTTCTCTGCACATTCTTAGTCGAAGTGTGATATAAATCTGTCACCACTCTCAGGGATGTGACTAACTAATTTAGAGGATTATAGGATGGAATATTAATTATGATTACAGCAAACATTAATGAGTAAGAGCTTATAACGTACTGCTAAGTGAAAAAGTAGGGCATGAAACGTATGGTCATTATGATCTGTCAACTATGTTAAATATGTACACAAATATGCGTAGGAAAAAAAACTTGTAAGAAATTCACCAAAATGTATAAAGAGGTGCCTTTAGATGGTGGAATTAGGGGCAGGATTTTTTTCCTTATATTTTTCTGTATTTTCTAATTTTTCTGTAATGAACATGAATTACTTTCATAATTATAATTTTTCTTTTCTTTTCTTCCTTTTTTTTTTTTTATGAGAGAGGGTCTTGCTCTGTTGCCCAGGCTGGAGTGCAGTGGTGTGATCACAGCTCACTGCAGCCTCGACCTCCCAGACTCAAGCAATCCTCCCACCTCAGCCTCCCAAGTAGTTGGGACCACAGGTGCATGCCAATACATGTGGCTAATTTTTTAAAATATATTTTGTAGAGATGGGTCTCCCTATATTGCCCAGGCTGGTGGCAAACTCTTGGGCTCAAGTGATCCACACACTTCAGCCTCCCAAAGTGATTACAAGTGTGAGCCACCATGCCCAGCCTCTTTTTCCTTTCCGTTTTTTTTTTTTTTTTTGGCAGGTCAATTGTTACACACTCCTTAGCAGATTCAGACTTTCAGACTTACATGGAACACCAACCTGCTTATTTTGTTTTTTATTTTTGCTTTTTTTTTTTTCTTTTTGAGGCAGGGTCTCACTCTGTCACCCTGGCTGGAGTGCAGTGGTAAGATCTCGGCTCACTGCCACCTCCACCTCCCGGGTTCAAGCAATTCTCCTGCCTCAGTCTCCTGAGTAGCTGGCATTACAGGTGCACACCACCACGCCCAGCTAATTTTTGTATTTTTAGTAGAGACGGGGTTTCACCACATTGGTCAGGCTTGTCTCAAACTCCTGGCCTCAAGTGATTCATCCACCTCGGCCTCCGAAAGTGCTGGGATTACAGGCCTGAGCCACCACACCTAGCCTTATGTTGTTTTTTAAGAAAACACACACATTATGTTATGCTCACGTTATCAGGAACAAATGAGACTGACCCTGGCAAGTCCCAGCCAAGGAATCTGCCTCCAGATATGCCTTGGCCTGGTTGACTCTTGGAGTTAACCCTTCAGAAAGCAGGAGGCAGAGACCCTTCTGATGAGGGCTGCCTCTAGGAGTGGGACTGCTTCAGTGGATCCAGCTGAACTGTCCTGAGCAACTGTTGTAGAGATATGGGGAGTACTTAGTCTTCCAGCTGAGGCCAGGTTGGGCCACTGTGCAGTGGGCTGCTGGAAGACAAGTTGAGTCCAAACTAGCCCAGTTCTTGAGGAGCAACCACGTGACTCTATCACCGTGATATGCACAGGTTGTGACTGGTGTCCTCAGACTGGAAAACACAGTAGTGCCAGCTCAATCAGGATAGGAGAGAGACATATACGTTGACATTTGTCTTCCTATCTGGATGAGTGTGGTCTTGCCTTTGGGCCTTTCCTTGGGCCCTCCCCTCTATGTGAAATGCCATCTCTACTAGCCCATCTCTGTCAACTAGATTCCTGTCTGATTTATTTGTTTAGGTAGAATAGCAAGAAGTCTACATCCTGATGATCCTGGGCATTGGGAGCTCACCTCACCTTCTCTGGACTCTGGAGGGCACACACAGATGGCCCCTGCTGGGGGATGCTTCGCATACAGACCGTCTTCCAGAGGCAGGGGCAGGGAAACTGCTGTCAGGTGGGTGTTGGGATCTCTTTATATTTAGTTTTGTTGTGCTGTGGTTATTGATGTTGCGGTTTTCAGTTTCCTTCCCTTGTAGTTACTCCCCACCTGGGCTAGCCACTCTCTACCCATCACAGGCCCAAGTCTGTGAGAAGGGGCTTCTCTTAGGTCCTCACCAAGGCCCCTTCCCAAGGTCCCTTCCCAAGGCCCAACCTGCCCACAGTCTCACCGAGGCCAGCAGGGCCCGGGTCTGGGCCCAGGTCCAGTCCCAGGCAAGGGTATTGTGTGTGCTTCCTGATAGGTCAGGCCGCCCTGAACCCTCCAGGCACACTGGCCCTAAATGTGTCTGCTTCCTGAAGGGTCAGGCTGCCCTGAACCCTCCCTGCACTTCCTCTTGTGACCAGTGTTGAAGATCAAGAGGAAGAGGAAGAGGCCAAAAATTCTTCACACAGAGCCCTGGGCTCCGAGCCCCTGTGGCTTGTCACTTACCTGGTCCACAGCAGAGGTGGTGTCTCTAGATGAGGGTAATGGGAAGCATCATTCCCTCATCCCCTGCTCCCTTCCTCCGAGCCATACCCATTACACTGAGCTAGTCACAGCAGACATCTAGGCAGAAGGGACCACAGGGGTGGCCTCGTTGCCTGTCCTTGCTCCCTCCACACTGCATATCTGCAGTCTAACCTGCTGAATCACAGTCCTTGTTAGGTGAGGGCCAGGACAGGAGAGAAGACACTTCACTTGTTGCCACTACCAGTCTTTCCATACCCTATCTTTGTATTCTGTCTGCCTGGCCTAGTATGGAGCCCACTAGGTCAGCCTTTGACCAATACCCCACACAGAAGTATATTTTGGTTCTGTTTACATTCTTGTCAGAAAGCCTGCTATTTTAAGTCAGCGCCTCTCAAACGTGAATGCGCATAAGGATCACCCGGGGATCTTGCCACAGCCTAAGTCCTGATTTGGGAGTTCTAGGTCAGGACATTCTGCATTTCTAACAAGCTCCTGATACTGCAAAGATGGAAGGGACCCAGGCTTATATTCTAGGCTCAGATGAGGTCTTGCTCGTTCTGTGAAGATTATCAGAGTGCTGATGTCAGAATTAATCACTTCATCCATCATTTCCTGAACACCTGGCTCAGCCGTTGTCCCAGGTGCCAGCACAGTCTGCCCACATCTGCTCCCTGACTAGTCTGGGGGCTGCTGGGACACGTAGTCTTTGTAGCCGTACTCCCTAGCATGGTGGATGCTCAGCAGTTTGTTTGAGCAAATTAATGAACAAATTAATGGCATTTGAAGGTGATTTGCAAAAGGTATAGGTTATTAATATGTACATATATATTTTGAGATAGAGTGTCACTGTGTCACCCAGGCTGTAGTACAGTGGCACAATCTCAGCTCACTGCAACCTCCGCCTCCCAGGTTCAAGCAATTCTTCTGCCTCAGCCTCCTGAGTAGCTGGGACTACAGGCACGCACCACCACGCCCAGCTAATTTTTTTTGTATTTTTAGTAGAGACGGGATTTCCCCATGTTGGCCAGGCTGGAAGGTTGTTAATATTTAAGACATTTCCGAAACCGTGTTCCCTGGGACACCAATTCTGACACCAATTCAGAGGGATGTTAACAGATATTTGCTAAACGTGGTGGGGGAAGTGGGAAGCTTTTGTAATCACTTAATCCAAGAAATGCTGGATGAAAAATAGACTCCTGAAAAGCTTCTCACAGCCTTTAATAAACTAGTGGTCAGTGCCAGTGTCCCAGAGAGAGATCCAGTGAGCAGCATTTCGCTCACTTCGTTGACCATAGAGAATACCTCTTGAGAAGCACCTTGCAGGGCTAGGATGCCGAGGAACAGAGGTGAGGGGCACAGTGAGCACTCTAGTGTTCACTCAAGTCTTGGAGATAATTAAGTTACAAAGGTCTAGAGAATTAATAGACACTTGATGAGGGGAGAGGGATGTCAGAACTGAAAAGAAGAGGAGGATGTTTCTTTCACAGACTGAGTCGTCCCACTTTGGAGTTTTGTTTTGTTTTGTTTTGGGGGTTTTTTCTTTGTTTGTTTTTGAGATTTTGTTTTGTTTGGGGGGTGGTGGTTGTTCATTTGTTTGTTTTTAAGATGGAGTCTCGCTCTGTCACCCAGGCTGGAGTGCAATGACACGATCTCGGCTCACTGCAACCTCCGCCTCCCGGGTTCAAGCAATTCTCCTGCCTCAGCCTCCCAAGTAGCCCGCCACCACGCCCGGCTAATTTGTGTTTTTAGTAGAGACGGGGTTTCACCGTGTTGGCCAGGCTGGTCTCAAACTCTCAACCTCTGGTGATCTGCCTGCCTCGGCTTCCCAAAGTGCTGGGATTACAGGTATGAGCCACCGCGCCCCACTTCTTTGGAGTTCTTATCACACTGCTGTGGGGCTCTCTCTGCTCTTCTGGGTTCCTCTGGGAGGGGAGCACAGGAGAAATTCTGACTCTGTCTTCCTCCTCTGACCTCTGCAGTGGCTGAGAGGGGGAGGTTAGGAAACCTAGAGAGAAGCGAACATGGAAGCCTGTTGATGCTCAGTCCGCTAAAAGACAAAGGACTCCAGAAAGTATCTGGAGATAAAGTGTCTCCAGGAGGAGCTTTATTCCAGCTAGAAAGCAGGGGAGGATTTTTTTTAAAGGGCCATGTAATACAAGTCTATAGCCGAGATTGGGATTGAAACGAACTGATTAAAAGAAAGGAAACATCTAGAAAAAGACCCCAGTGAATCCCAGACTTCATTTATCTTAAAACAGTCATTCTCAGCTGGAGTGAATTTTGGTCTCCCATTGGACATTTGACAAGGTCTGGGGACATTTTTGGTTGTCACAACTGAAAAGAGGTGCTACTGGCATCTAGTGGGTAGTAGCCAGAGATGCTGCTAAACCTCCTACAAGGCACAGGGCAGCCCCTTACAACAAAGAATTATTAGGTCCCAAATGTCAGTAGTGCCACCATTGGGAAACTTTGCCTTAAAAGTTGTTTTTAAATATCAGCTTTAATTTACAATTTACAATGGTGCACAAATTCAGTTGCTATACACAAAAAAATTGGGAGAAATTTATTCAGTATAAAAAAATCCAGATTAACAATTTGGTCACCTCCTTTGAGAATGAAAAAAAAAAAAAAAGGACATCCAAATCTTAGTCAGCAATACTATTTTGTAAATTTAAAACACATCTCAAACAACACTTGCTATTTTGCAAAGAGAGAAGTAAAAGGATTCACAGCAAATATTCCCTTCAATTTAAAAGTTTAGGACATTGCTTAAATATATTTAATAACTTTTAGCACGAAGATTTTGAAGGAAATTTTTTATGATGCATCTTTTTCTTTGTAAAAATTGTAAAAATTTATGGGGTACATGTGAAATCTCGTTACATATATATATAATGTATAGTGATCAAGTCAAGGTATTTAGGCTGTCCATCACCCAAGTACAGTACATTTTTGTTTAACTATAGTCACCCTACTCTGCTATCAAGCAATGAATGTATTCCTTCTATCTAACTGTTTGTACACTTTAACCCACTTCTCTTCATCCTTCCCCATCTCTTCCATTCATTCTTCTCAGTCTCTGTTCTCCGTATTTCCTCTCTTTACCTCAATGTAATCACATTTTTTTTGGCTCCCACATATGTGAGAACATGCTACGTTTATCTTTTTTGGGACTGGCTTATTTCACCCAAGATAATGACCAATTCTGGAGGAAATGTATTAAGTAGAAGGGGATAAAATGCTACAAATAAATAAATATTATGAGTAGGGATGGGGAGGATCCCACTACTGGCTATATAATTAAAGAGATTCTCACACAACTCCATAAAGAGACATGTAAGAGGATTTTTTTTTTTTTTGAGACAAAGTTTCGCTCTTGTTGCCCAGGCTGGAGTGCAATGGTGCGATCTCGGCTCACCGCAACCTCCACCTCATGGGTTCAAGCGATTCTCCTGCCTCAACCTCCCAAGTAGCTGAGATTATAGGTATGCACCACCATGCCCGGCTAATTTTGTGTTTTTAGTAGAGATGGGGTTTCTCCATGTTGGTCAAGCTGGTCTCGAACTCCCGACCTCAGGTGATCCACCCGCCTCGGCCTTCCAAAGTCTGGGGGGGTGGATTATAGGCGTGAACTACTGTGCCTGGCCATAAGAGGATATTTTATCACCAAGTTATTTGTGATGGCTGGAGAGCTGGATGCAATGAGGCATTCATCATTGGGGAAATGAATGTAAGTAAAATGTGACATAAGCACACTACAGAATATTCTACCACAGTAACAAGCAATGAATTAGATACACACAAAAGGTCAAGAAATCTTTAAAACACGGCTCTGTCCAGGTGCAGTGGCTCAAGCCTGTAATCCCAACACTTTGGGAGGCTGAGACAGAAGGGTTGCTTGAGCCCAGGAGTATGAAACCAGCCTGAGCAAGATGGTGAGACCCTGTCTCTACAAAAAACAAATAAACAAGAGCAAAAAACGCCAAAACTCCACAATGCTGAATGGGGGAAAAAAGAAGAAAGGAACAGAAGGAGGCCTCCAGCACAATACTATTTTTTGAAATGAAAAATACCCACAAAACAATGCCACATGCTTTTGAGAACACTTGCAAATAGAATGATTTATGAGTCTTAGTCACTGCATAAACTTTACAGTTGAACTCTTGGAAATTACGCATCAGTGCCACCTGGTGGTAGCACTTCAAATTTGTGGCATAATTCAGTTTTGTTTTTAACAAGATAACATTTACATACAATGAAATGCACAGATCTTAATTTGATGATTTTTTCGACAACTGTATACCCCAGTGTAATCCCTACTCTAAATAATATATACAGTATTTCCACCGCCCCAGAAGGTTCCCTCCTACTCTCCCCATGCCCTACCCTGAAAGCAACAACTGATCCGCCTCTGTCACCACAATTAGCTTCCCCTGTTGTAGAACTTACATATGTGGAATTATACAGAATTATACAGTGCATACTCTTTTGTGTTTGCCTTCTTTCAGGAATCATAATGTTTTAGAGATTCAGTCATGTTGTAGCACGTATCAATAGTTAATTCATTTTTATTGCCAGGTGGTATTCTATTGCATAGCTGTATTCCAGTTGGTCTATCTGTGCACCATCTGACTGACATTTGGATCATTTCCACTTATTGCCTAATACAAATAAAGCTTCTATGAATATTTATGAATAAGGCTTTGTGTAGACATATGCTTTTTATTTACTGTGGATGGAATTGCAAGGTCATAGCATGGATGGATGTGTAATTTTTTTAATTGCGAAAAACAATTCTCCAAATAAGTTGTATCATTTTACACATCCACCAACAATGTATTTGTATCAGCAATAAAAAGATGAACAACCCAACTTATCTAAATAGGCAAAAAGTCGTGAATCAACATTCGGATATATATAAGTAGCTATATAGTACAGGAAAAAGTGCCCACCATTATTAGTTTTCAGGAAAATGCAAGCTAAAACCACAATGAGATATCACTTTACACTCACTAGAATGTTAAAATGTTGAGAATGTGGAGAAATTGGAGGCAATTGGAAATCACACACACACACACACACACACACACACACACCCCAGCTCTCTCAGGTCACCAGCTCAATTCCTTCACAAAAGAAGGATTCAGCTTGTGACTTGCACATTTCTGCATAGGCTACTGTTGGTCAAGCCTGGAAAGTTAAAAAGGCGGAAAGACAAATCTGCTGCTGTGCATTGGTGGCGTGGAGCCACAGGAGTGCCAGAGGCGTATACTGGGGCAGGCTCTTATACCTGTTTTTTACTGCAGTTCTTCATTCAGTAGGGAAAGCTTTCACAGGGGTCTATTAGTAGAGGTTGGCCCTGACCCTTCTAAGGGGGATAAGAGTGTCCTGAAGTCAAAATGAATGAAAGCCAGGTGAAGAGATGGGCAGGTTTCCATGGGCCCCGCATTGCCTGGGGCTGCCCAGAACATGGGGCTGGCTGTAGCTTCACCACCCAACTTCTCTCTTCCCTCTTCCTCTTTCTGTTTCTCCTCACCTCTCTCTTCCTCATTTTCATAACGGCATCATGTATTAAGTTTTGTTATGAGCAAGGCGTTTAATTTTTTTTTTTTTTTTTGGAGACAGAGTCTTACTCTGTCACCGAGGCTAGAGCATGGTGACGCAATCTCGGCTCACTGCAACCTCCCCTTCCGGAGTTCAAGCGATTCTCCTGCCTCAGCCTCCTGAGTAGCTGGGATTACAGGCACCCGCCACCATGCCAGGCTAATTTTGTTTTGTATTTTTAGTAGAGACGAGGTTTCACCATGTTGGCTAGGCTGGTTTCGAACTCCTGACCTCAAGTGATATGCCCGCCTTGGCCTCCCAAAGTGCTAAGATTACAGGTGAGAGCCACCGCACCCAGCCCTAATATATACTTTTTAATACAACACTTCAAGGTAGGCGTTATTATTGTTGTTGTTGTCATTTTTGAGACAGGGTCTCACTCTGTAGGCCAGGCAGAAGTGCAGTGGTGCTCACTGCAGCCTCCACCTCCAGGCTCAATTGATCCTCCCACCTCAGCCTCCCAAGTACCTGGGACTAGAGGCGTGTGCTACCATGCCTGGCTAATTTTACAATTTTTTGTCAAGACGAGATCTCGCTATATTGCCCAGGCTGATCACAAACTCCTGGGATCGAGCAATCCTCTCACTTCAGCCTCCCAAAAATGCTGGGATTATAGGCATGAGCCACGGCACCCTCACCCCATGAGGGAATGTGGGCTCTCCGGTTAAGGAATTTGCTTGAGGTCACAGAACTTGTGGATTCACACCCCATGGCTGCAGTCACAAATTACCACAAACGCAGAGGCTTCAAACAACATCAGTGCATTCTGTTCCACTCGGGGGTCAGAGTCAGAAATGGGGCACAGGCTTGCTCTCCCTCTGGAAGCCCTATGGGAGAAAACGTCCCTTGCCCTTGCCAGCTTCTTGAGGCTGCCTCTAACCCTGGGATCCAGGCCTGCGTCACCCCCCACTCTGCTTTCATCATCCCAGCTCCTTCTTTGACTCTCCCTCCTCCCTCTTATGAGAAATTTATGGCCCAAGCTCACCCAGGTAACCCAGGATAACCTCCCCATTTCAGGATCCTTCCTTCGATCACAGATGCAGAATCCCTTTTGTCATGTGAGGTAACATATTCACAGGTTTGGGGGATAAGGAGGTAGGTATTTGGGGGGATGGGAGCATCGGTCTGCCTATCACAGTGAGTGAGTGGCCAAATGAGGGTTCAAACCCGGTTCTGTCGTATTCCTGAATCTGGGATCTTTCTCCAAACCACACTGCCCCTTCCTTCGGTCCTTCCTCTCCTTGGAGCTGTCCTGGGTTCCCAGCAAGCACAGATTCTCAGAAAGGGACAGCAGAAGACCCTAAGGCTGGACATATCAGGAGGAGGAACTCCTGGTGAGGGTCCAAAGACTTCTTTTCATATCTGGGAGGGAAGAGGAGAGACGGCAGGAGACTCCATGCCCATACCCCATTCACCATAAAGGGAGGGGGAGGCTGGCCTTGAGGGCCAGACGGGAGAGGTTCTGCAAAGGGAGCGGTGTACCCTCTGAACAATGCCGAGGACAGCACAGGTACTATGCGAATGTTGGTGAGGAGGGTGCAGGTTGCTGGGGTCGGTGGCGGGATGAGTAGCAGTATTTTGGACCCGGTGTCTAAATTCAGCCTGGTCATAGATACTGCCAGTGGCTGTGTCTGGGAAGATGCCAAGCTGGGGTCACATGGGTCCTGCCTGCTGAACCTATAAGTGCCGTGGGGCATGTGTGGCAGCTCCTCCCGCCTTCTGCCTGGACCCCCTGGAATGACTGCCTTTTGGAGAGGGTCTATATTCAGGGACCTCTAGACCTTAGCTGGGCCCAGATGCAAGGAGGTTCCACCTGTGGTCCACACTTGACTATTTTGGCAACTTCCTGCCAAGGCTGGACCACAGAATTTTCCACGAAACTCACTTCAAATTATGCGGCTCTTTCAGCTCCTGCTATTTCAGTTACTGGGCCAGGATGGGCTTCTGGGTGTATGTATTTGAAACCAGAATCTATGGTGGGCAGAGGAATCTGGTAAGAGTCTGAGATTTAAAATCAGATATTGGTTTGAATGCCGGCTCTGCCACTTACAATGCTGGAAACTTCGAAACTGTCATTTAATCTTTCTGAGCCTTAATTTTCTCGTCTGTAAAATGGATAGAATTATAAGGCCAGGTTAAAAGGCTAAGAGGGGGAACTCCTTGTGCGGATCTAAGGACCTCTCCTCGAGGCTGTGAACAAAGAGGTGGGCAGGAGACCCTGGGCAGGAGACCATGCCCAGATCACACCCACCACAGGGAGAGGGCAGCAGAGATCTTCGGGCAGCTTGAGGGTCAGGTGGAGACAATCACCAGGGAGGGGCAGACAAGCCCTGAGGCCTCACCTGTCAACGCACTGACTCACCGCAAATATTTACTGGGCGCCTTTGAGCATGAGAACTAGACCTCTCCCTTGCCTGCCTTGGACCAGTGCCCATGGGCATGTTGAAAGCGCCTGCCTGGAAGAGAGTCTGCCTTAAGAGGGTGGGTACCAACCAGGGCCACCTTGGATATGGAAAGGAAACATCATGAAAAGGAAAGAATTTCCAGGGCTCCTGGAACCGACTGAAGACTTTAGCCTTTTGGGCTCTGAGGCTGTGCCATTTGCCAGGCTCCAAAATCGCTAATCATTTTATCCTGTTCCTTTGGCAACAATAGGGTACATGTGACCTCAGCCCGGCCCATCACAGATGCCCAATTTCCAGGCCACATTGATTGGTTCAAGAGATGAGCACATGACTTACCCAACCCAATCAGAGTCTCCTCTTGGGTTTTTATACACTGAAGGAGGCTGTGGGGAGAGGAGAAAAGTCCCTTCTGTTCCTTTAGTTCACAAAGTTGGGAAAAGCGGTCTGCAGCCATACCTCCCCATCCCTAATAGCAAACAGTAAGCCTGTCTATAAGTGGGAGAGCATGATGACAGCCCCCCAAAGAAAAGTATGAGAGTGGGAGATTGTGAACAAAACTCTGGTTCTCCCCAGCACACCCCAGGATCCTTTGGGCAGGTTGCATGGCCTCTGAACTTTGCTGCTGGATACCTTACCTGCCCCCACTCCAGTTAAGTGCACACTACAGGGCCCATGGAATCTAAGGGGAATGGCACCCCCTGGAGATGAACAGAACACATTCCACACAACCACATGAAGTAGCCCTGATTACAGGTGAGCAACTGAGGCTCAGAGGTGCAATGACACACCCAAGGTCACACAGACAAGGTGTCCAGACTCCAGAGCCCAGGTTCTGATGGCATGGCTGCCTCCTGGCCCACCCCTGGCACAGCCCAGAAGGGAGGCAGCACTCAGGACTCCAACATGAGTCTGGGAGCTGTTACTCTGGACAACGGCACCCCTGTGTCCAGGAGCCATCAGGAGGCCCTTGTTGGGCCAGCTTTATGAAGCCCTGGGCTCTTGTGAGCGAATTCATCGTACAAGTGAGAGATCAGCATGTGGCCGTGGTGAAACCCTGTCTCTACTTAAAATACAAAAATTAGCTGGGTGTGGTGGTGCGCGTCTATAATCCCAGCTACTCGGGAGGCTGAGGTGGGAGAATCCCTTGAACCCGGGAGGCGGAGGTTGCAGTGAGCTGAGATCGTGCCACTGCACTCCAGCCTGTGCAACAGAGCAAAACTCTGTCTCAAAACAAAACAAAAGAAAACAAAGTAAGCATGTGGGGAAGGTTTAGTGACATCTGTGGCTTTTGTCTGACCAGCAACATTCCTCCTTTCGGTAATAGAATCCCAGGTTTTCTTTGGAGACCTACTTACCTTCATTGGATACAAATAAGGGACTGTCCATAAAAATGTCTTCCCTTCCCTGGTCAGAAAGTAGACATGGGCTGGGCACAGTGCTCACACCTATAATGCCAGCACTTTGGGAGGATCACTCGAGCCCAGGAGCTCGAGACCAGCCTGGGCGACATAAGAAGACCCTGTCTCTACAAAATAAAAATAAAAAATTAGCTGGGCATGGTGATGCATACCTGTGGTTCCAGCTACTTGGGAGGCTGAGGAGAGAAGATCGCTTAAGCCAGGAAGGTCAAGGCTGCACTGAGCCGTGATCTCACCACTGCACTCCAGCCTGGGCAACAGAGCAAGACCTTGTCTCTAAAACAAAAAACAAAAAAACGGAATGTGGACACATAACTCTAGGTTTTTTGAGCCCAGTTCTTTTGGGGCATAGTTTTTTCAGCTTGTCACCTAGTTTTTTGTGCAGCTGTGGTAGCAGGCACTGTCAGTGTCCCACCCACACTGTTTACCACTCCCCATTCTTGTGCATACCTGCGGCCTCCCTGTGCAACCCTTGCAATCCTTTGCCCGGAGGCTTTCTCTAAGAGCCCAGAGACATGAAAGGAGCTAGCCAATAGTGCCAGGGAGTTAATGGTCTCTCTTCCAGCAGCCCTCAATCAGCGACTGTTGGGAGTTGCTGGATATATACCCCAGTTCCTTCACCTCTCAGTGGGGATAACTCTGACATGTGTGCCACACAGTGTCCCAGCCATCCCTGGTTGGATTGAGGCCCAGTTTCCCCAGTGGTAACCTCAGCGATGCATACATTATTAGTTCCCTTCCCTGCCTTCCTTATTCCCACTCTCCTGCAGGTGTTTCGTGGGATTGCCTCCCAGAAAATGATTTGGAATCTAATGTGCTTTTCTCAGGGTCTGCCCCTAAGTGAGTCCAACCTAAGACAACACCACATCCTTCTGGAAAATTATTATTCTGCTGAGGTTTGCCAAAATCTACTTCTGTTGCTTGCAACCCAAGGACCCTATCAAAATTCATAGTGGTCTGGAGTTGTGTCATGTTGCACCAGGCTGTGATAATCTGATTTTTCTGAAGGCCATCAGAGCTCTGGAACGGAAGGGGGTATCAAGAGACTTTGTTCTAAGCTCTTTTGTATGTATGCTCAGAGGACTTGAGCCACTGGTTATGTCCATGAATGGAAATGTTTGGATGGCACAAGGTCCCAGAACACCAGGTCTCTTGCGCAGCCCCGCTCCTCGGTGGGTCTGTATGATAATCCCTTATGGTTGGAGGTGATCAAGCCAAGAGTCCATGCACCAGGAGAGAAGATAGGCACTGAAACTGTTTCCTGTGAGTTCAGCAGATGGTCTTGGGGTAGCTTATGGAGACAAAGCACCACACTCAGGTCTTAGAGGAGATACTAAGTTCTTAGGTCCCCAGCCAGGTTGGCTAAGAGCTAGTAGAAAATGTGGTCCTTGAAATAGAGTGCCACCTCTGTTCCCACCTATATGGACACAGCATAGGATGTCACTGGCTGGACCCAGTGGACCCACTAGAGTCCAGCTTGTCCTCAGAGCTTCCTCAAGCCCTCAGTCCAGCAGACCAAGCATCTGAAGCTGGCATCCTTACTGTCCTGAGACTTCATCCAGTGCAGGATGGATTCAAATAGTCAACACACACATGCCAGGCCCTGGGCAGAGCACTGGGGATATGAAGTGACTTAAATGTCCCCCTGTTCCTCTCTTTAAGGAAATATGAGAGATAGTCACATAAGCAAGATAAGGTCATGAAACATTACAGCTGCTGCTGGGATAGATGTCTGTGCAAACATGGTCCTCAAACTGGAGTGGGCTGAGGGTCTGAGATGAGAGCCCAAGGGGAGGTAATAGAGGGGCACGCCAATCAGGAAGAACAGCATAAGAAAAGGCTTGGAGGCGTAAAAGCCTGCAGGTGGTTCTATCGGATGGGGTGAAGGCTCAAGTGGCCAGAGGTGAAGTTAGAGAGGCCAACAGAGGACCAGTCATGGCAGAACTTGTATGTCATACAAACCAAGGAGCTTGGTTTTCATGCTTGAGTCATTGTGATTGAATAACTTTAGTTGAATTGACTGTCTGTAATTGAATAATATTAGGCAGAGGGATGATGTGGTCATTTTTGCATTCAGAAAGATGGCTCTGGAAGCAGAATGGATTGGAGGAGGTGAGACTGGAGGCAGGGAAACAGCATGAGTAATGAAGGTGAGAGATCGCAGAGGCTGAACTAGGGGAAATATAGAGGAGGTGATGGATATGAGAGGTGGTGAGGAGGTGAAATCAGTAAGACCTGGTTCCTGGAATGTAGAGGTGAAGGAGAAGCTCAGGATGGTCCCCAGATTAGCCTAAGGCAGTGGGATGATGGTGGTGCTGTCCACCCAGATGGGGGAACTGGGAGGTAGGGCAGCTCTGGGTGGACAGAAGATGGAAAGTTGACTTTTGGACATATTGAGAAGGGGGTCCATAGGATAATGGGGTGGAAGGAATATCTCTATCACTATTTCTATCACAGCTCTCACCACAGCATTTTATAGATTCCTGCTCAAGAGTCCATTCCACCTCTCCACCACTGGTGAACTGCAAGCTCCTTGAGTCCAAGTCTCACTCATCTCTGGAGTCCCAGGGACTGGCATAGTGACTGGTGCCCCACAACAGGTGCTCAATAAGTGTCCATTGAATGGTAGAGTGGATGCCCCCATGGAGGGATGACTTCAGCTCATTTCATCACTGAGCATTCCTTGGAGTCAAATCCCAAAAAAGTAGATGAAACCTCTCCTTAAAGGAGTGTCCTCCCATTGCCTGCCCCCTACAGCTCTGGACCAAGTGGAATGGGCAGGTGGGCTCTAGACCTGGGACATGGAGTTGGGTGGCTGAGGGGCCCAGGACAGGCTGTGGAGCTGGCTCAGTCCAGACCAGGTCTCCCTGGAGGGGATGCCCACACCTGGGTAGCTCACACAGGTTTCCAGGCAGGTGGGGGCACTTTGGGCTGGAGGAAGGGTGGAGCAGGATGTGAGCTGGAGGCCAGGGAAGGTGGTCCCAGGGCAAACTGGCCATGCTGGCCATGCCATCTGGCAGGCCCAAGCTCTGCTGGAGCTCAGCTCCCCCACCTTAAGCTAAACAAGGCCTCTGTCCCCACCACCCATCAGCAGAACCCATGACTCAGACCTGATGGATCCAGCATTGCCGTCATCAAGGAGTGGCTGTTTTCCTCAAGGAGCTGGGCACCAGGCCAATCTAAGCAGATGGCATGAAGGCTGCTGGGTGAGGCTGGGGAGTGTTGGCCCAGCCAAGGCACAGGACCCAGGTTTTCACTCTGACCTGGGGCAGAAGATGCAGGAATTGCCCAGCTTTCCTGCCTGAGCCCTGTTTTAGGTCATCTGTGTCCTGATTGTATTGATTCCAGGACCTGTGCAGGTGCCCAGGGCATTTAGGTCTTGGCCTCTCCTCTGCTTCCAGGAATCCCCACTTAAACCCTTTCCTTGGTATCACAGCAGCTACACACATCTCATCTCACATTCTCCTCTCCAGGGCCCTCACAGGTGCCCTGGGAGTCAGGCTGCTGGTGGTACAAATTGGTGAACCCAACATGGGAGATGGAAGAACATGTGCAGGCCCAAAGAGGGGAAGGGATGCACCTAAGCTCACCTACGAAACGGGTAGCTGGGCTGGGAGCTGAGTGTACAACGTGGCCCTCACCTCCCGCCACTGACTTCCTTGTTCTTTCCATTCTGGCTCTACTGGACTCCTTGGTGTTGTAGCTGCCAACCCTGTTCCCAAGTCAAGGCTTTTGCACTTGCAGTTCCTCTGCTTGGCAGGCTCTTCCCCCGCCACCTCTGCAGGACTCGTTTCTTCTCTGCTCATGTGCTACTATTCAAAGAGAAGCCTCTCCTTTGTCACTCTCCTCTTGGCCACTTGATTTCTCTTCCACATCACATGTCATGTGTTTATTGTTGTCTTTCTTTGTTGTCTATCACCCCACTAGAATGTAAGCTCCTTAAGACAGGGACTTTCTCCATCTTATTTATAGCTGACCCCCTGGTGGCTCAGAACAGTGCACAGAATATGGTAGATACTTCATAAGTATTTGTTGCATGAACACACAAACCCAGATTGCCTCACTCCTGGTCCGGAGCTCTCTCCTGTACCTCTCTATGTCTCAGAGAAGCCAGAGGAGGAAAGAGTGCAGGAGGGGTTGGCTTAGGCTGGAGGGTGGCAGCCTTACCCCTTTGCCAGAGACACAACAGGCACTGTGACCCAGGCCACGCCTCCTGGGGCCTGTGTGTATCTGGGGGCTCTCTTGGGCACTCACGGCATCCCAGGGGCATGGAGGGATCAGCACTTACCTCCTCTTTTCCCAAAGCAGGCACCATCTCTGCCCTTGGGCCCACTGTGTTCTTCCCGTTCTTGGATCTGTCACGCAACATTTTTTTGAGACAGGGTCTCGCTCTGTCACCCAGGCTGGAGTATAGTGGTGTGATCACAGCTTACTGTAGCTTCTACCTCCCAGGCTCAAGCAATCTTTCTGCCTTAGCCTCCAGAATAGCTGGTACTACAAGGCACGTGCCACACTGCCTGGCTAATTTTTAAAAAATTTGTAGAGATGGGGTCTCACTACATTGCCCAGGCTGGTCTCAAACTCCTGGCCTCAAGCCATCCTCCTGCCTTAGCCTCCCAAAGTGCTGGGATTACAGGCATGAGCCACCATGCCTAGCCTCAACACTTATTGAGCACCTACTGTGTCCCATGCTCAGGACTGGGCACCAGGGCAATAGAGATAATTGAAACATTGTCCTTTTTCCCAGACAGCTTGCAGCTTAGTCAGCAGATGGATAAGCAAGGGCCACCAAAGTGCAGGGGGAAGACACCGATGGAGGAGACAGAAGGCACAATGCGAGTGGGGCATTCAGGGTGGGTGACAACAGTCATGACCTTGTTGGTGAAAGGCAGTTAGGAAGGTTTCAGAAGAGGGAATGTTTAAGCTAGGTTTCACAGGATGGGAGTAGGGGGATAGAGAAGGGAGACCCAGCATTGCCAGCAGACAGAATAAATTGTGCAAGGGGTTCAGTTGAACTGAAGAAGTGCAGGTCCAGGGTGGGGCAAGGTGAAGGTGAAGCTGGAAAAATGGGTTGGGATCAGATGTTGAAGGGGTGTGAACACCAGGCTAAGGAGGTTGGGCTTCTTCCTGTTGGCAGTGGACGCCATTACAGTGTTTTGGGCAAGATGACCTGGTCAGCTTTGCTCTTTAGGACGCTTGTCCTGGACGCTGCGTGCAGAGTGATTTGGAGTGGCAGGTGGAGAGCCAGGGATATGAGACAGGACACTATTGAGGTGGCCAGGTTGGAGACAACAGTGGCCAGGACTAGGGTAGAGTGGGGGATGTGGAGGGGCAGGGATGGATTCAAGAGCTATGTAGGAAGCAGAACCTAGACCCTCCATGGGAAGGCAAACAACGCTGAGGGGTCAGTGCCTGGGATTCCACTGCCGGAGGTTGCTGGGATGTGGGTCAGGGGAGCAGAGATCAAGGCTTATTTAGCCCCCACTGACCATTCCAGACTCCTGTCATGGCCCTCCCCGGCTCCCTGGCCCCACTTTGCCCACATGGCTTCTCTGTTCTTCAGATGTGAGAAGCTTCTTCTTGCCTCATGGCTCTCACACATTCTGTTTCCTCTACCTGCAGCACTGTTCCACTTGGCTACAGCCTGCCCTGCCCACTCAGCCCTTGGCGTCTCTGATCTCAGATGGATAGGTCACTCTTGGATCCTCTCACAGAACAGAGCATGTGTGGTTCATGGGACTCACTCCAGCAGTGATGATACAATGCTGCTGACCGTTCAGTACTGTGCCTCTACTTAACCAAAGCTCCTGGAGTACAGGAACTGTATCTGACTCACTCTCTGCCATATCCAAGCACTCAGCATGGAGCATGGCACTTAGCCGCTCGTTAAACTTTTACTGAATACATGAATGGTGAATTAATGGTGAGGTTTTCTTGGATGCACTGACATCCTTAGTGGGCTGTTCAATAGCAGTCGGATATAGGAGTTAGGTTCACACTTTGATGGGATGACAGATTAGGAAGTTTGTTACTATGAGTGAATCTAGAAGGTATTTGTCTGAAAAGGAGACCTTGGGGTGGGCTGGGATGGTAAGTGAGCTCAGTACTCCACAGTCTGCCCTTGACTTTACTCTGTGCTTTGAAGGATGCAAAATTCAAGCGTCCTGGCTCCTTGCAGCAGCTAGAATGTTCAGTAGTCATTCCTGCCACGTGGATAGAAATCTAAGGTCCGAAACAGGGAAGGGATCAAACCCCTTTGCTCCCCTCTGTCCCTTCCTCACTGTAACCTGGGACACTGACAGACAGACCTGTCAGTGATCAGATGAGAAATGAAGAGAGGCCCAGGAGCTTCACATGTGCAAGGGTAGGAGGCAGGCAGATGGCAGACCTGCTCAGCCTAAAGGTGATCGTGCAAGTACAGGAGGTTCATGCAAGTACAGGAGGCCAGAGGCAAAGCTACAAGCCCCAAGGACTCTCAGGGAGGCAGACCTCTTGTGTGAGGAAGGACTGTCTTTGTTCGAAGCCATTCAACAACGAAACTGGTAGGTAGTGAGCTCCCCATCACCATGAATGACCTCCCAGTGGGGCTGCTGTAGGAAAGCCCTAGTGGAAGAAGGGAGATGAAACCCAGATGACCATTATTTTTTATTTTATTATTTTATTTATTTATGTATCTATTTATTTATTTTGAGACCGTCTGGCTCCATCACCCAGGCTGGAATGCAGTGGCGCAATCTCGGCTCTCTGCAACCTCCGCCTCCCTAGTTCAAGTAATTCTCCTCCCTCAGCCTCCCAAGTAACTGAGATTACAGGCACACACCACCACACCCAGCTAATTTGTGTGTGTGTGTGTGTGTGTGTGTGTGTGTGTATTTTTAGTAGAGATGGGGTTTCACCATGTCAGCCAGCCTGGTCTCGAACTCCTGACCTCAGGTGATCCACGCAGCTTGGCCTCCCAAAGTGCTAGGATTACAGGCGTGAGCCACCACACCAAGCCTATTTTTATTTATTTATTTATTTATTTATTTATTGAGGCAGTTTCTCGCTCTGTCACCAGGCTGGAATGCAGTGGCGCGACCTTGGCTCACTGCACCCTCCACCTCCCAGGTTCAAGCAATTCTCCTGCCTCAGCCTCCTGAGTAGCTGGGATTACAGGTATGCACCACCACGCCTGGCTAATTTTTTGTATTTTTGGTAGAGATGGGTTTCACCATGTTGACCAGGGCTGGTCTCGAACGCCTGACATCAAGTGAATGCACCCGCCTCAGCCTCCTCCCAAAGTGCTGGGATTACAGGTGTGAGCCATGGTGCCTGGCCCCAAGATGACCTTTAAAGTCCAATTCCCCTTTTATAAGATGGCGTTTTTGCTTTAGGACAGGAAGTCATCATTAAATATTTTCTCTACCTGCCTAAGCAATGGAAAGATAGCTGCCACCTGCCTCAGAGGCATCCCTGGGACTGTGCATTTTCCTAAGGAGGAACAGAAGGATCTTGAAGCTGAGTCAAGGATCACTGGGGGCCTCAAGCTAGTCTTGGCCACAGGTCTGGGGCTTCTATGGGTCTGTAGAGGTGACTGGATGGCTGGTGTCCCCAAAGGGACTGTTCTTTTTTTAATTAAAAAAAAATGTTTTTTGTAGAGTTGGGGTCTTGCTATATTGCCCAGGCTGGTCTCTAATTTCTGGGCTCAAGCAATCCTCCTGCCTCAGCCTCCCAAGTGTTAGGATTACAGGCATGAGCCACCGCACCTGGCTGGGGCTGTCCTCAAACAAGAATCCTTCGCCTTGTCATTGGAATATTCTTGCAACTTATCTGTAGGCTTGAAATCTTTCGAAATAAAGTTTTTCTTAAAAAAAAAAACCCACAGATTTTGATTTAAATATTTCAGAGCGAAGCTCAGCTTCTGTATTTGTAAATTCTCCCCCAGGGAAATCCAATCTGCAGACACAGCTGAAAAACACTGATCTAAATGAATTAGAGAAACGGGTATGTAAATAAAATTTATTTTATATATCAGAAATTCTTTGAGAGCAAATATCCAAATTACTTATTAATGTATACTATGTAAGTATGGGAGAGTTTTAGAAACTGATTTTTCTTTAAAAGAATCTTGTCTTTATTTAACCTATGAAGATGCAGGTGAGGCGGCGCACAGTGACTCATGCCTATAATCCCAGCACTTTGGGAGGCCGAGGTGGGCGGATCACGAGGTCAGGAGTTCGAGACCAGCCTGGCCAACATAGTGAAACCCCATTTCTACTAAAAATACAAAAACTTAGCCGAGCAGGTGGCGGGTGCCTGTAATCCTAGCTACTCAGGAGGCTGAGGCAGGAGAATCGCTTGAACCCAGGAGGCAGGGGTTGCAGCCAGCCGAGATCGCGCCAGGCACACCAGCCCAGGCAACAGTGTGAGACTCTGTCTCAAAAAAAAAAAAAAAATGGAAATGAACACATAATACCTGCAAAGCAAGAAGACATCTTCCTTTTAATGTTTTATTTTGCCTTTGTTTTGCCTGTTAGTTGTGCCCACTTTGCGGTACAAAAAAATAAGTGAAATGAAAGTAAGTAAAAACGATCATTTCTGCTTACATTTACAGCTCATTTCATATTCTGCAAAATGTTTTCCCGTCTGCTATCACCGCCGCCATCCTCACAGCAGCCTGGGAGAAAGGCAGAGCCAAAAGTCTCATCTCCACTTCGTGCATGGGTGATCTGAGGCCCAGTTAAGAAAAGTGGCTCTACCGAGGTCCCGGAGTTGGTTGCTGGAGGCACTGGCAAAGGAATCCAGGCTCCAGCCCCCTTCTCTGCCTCCTGCCATCTTCCAGTTGCTTTTTTCCTTTCTCTCTTTCTCTATCTCTTTCCCCTTCTCTCTGCCTTGAACTCTCTCTCTTTCTACTTCAACTTTCCTCTCCTTGCTCCAACCCTCAGATTGGAGTCAGCTTTGCAAGTTGTCCAAACTTTTTGTCACTCTGGAAACCTGCCAGCCCCATGGCCACAGCCCGATCTCATCAAAAGCTCAGCATCTGCACCTAGAGCAAGCCCTTTCCGGATGTCAGCATGCAAAGATTAACTCTGGTCTCTCCATCTGGCCCTAGATAAGATAAGATTAGGAGAGCGGCACTATAAATAGGTCCCCATCCTTCCTCAGGCCCAGGCCCCAGCCAGCTCAGGCTACACTATCCCAGGATCAGCATGGCCGTCCGCCAGTGGGTAATCGCCCTGGCCTTGGCTGCCCTCCTTGTTGTGGACAGGGGAGAGTGGGCAGAACCTGGATTCTCTGTGACTTTGTGTTGGTAGGTGAGCTTGGGGTGAGAGCAGAAACAGGGCCTGGAGCACCCTGTGAGGCCTCAGCTTTTTCCATGTACCTTCATTCTGCATATGCACCCTCCACTGTGCTGGGGAAAGTTCTGGGCTGGGAGAAAAGAAACTTGGGTTCAAATCCTGACTCTGGCGCAGAATTACCAAAGTCCCCTACCCTCTTGGGGCCTCAGTTTCTCCAGCTGTAAAGGAGGGCATTGTTCCAGTTCAAAGCTGCACTGAGCAACTATTGGGCTGGAGGCTGTGGGGACAGAAGGGAGCAGGTGGGTCCCAGCTCTCAGGAGAGACTGACAAGTATGCTGGGTGCAGGGTGGTGGGTGCTAAGAGAGACCTGGCCGAGGTCTTCTGAGCTCCCGATCTCTCTGAAAGACTGTGATTTGGGACTTGGGCAGCCATGTGAGCATGACAGAGCCCTTTCCCAGGACTGGACACGTATACTTGGGGCAGGGCCCTCTCAGGATCTGGGCCATCCCTGCAATCTCACAGCTACCATGTCAGGCACTGTTCTGAGCCCTTAAGACAGATTAGTGACCCAAACAGAAAAAGCATGGTCCTGATGGAGCATAAATCCAATGGGGTAGAGGAAAAGGGGAAAGACAATAAACAAGATGGTTACAATGTATGTTAAACGGTATGTTAGAAGCTGATAAAAGTTAAGGAAAAAATACTTGGCAGGGTGATGGGCACTGGAAGGGGGTTGCAATTTCAAATCAGGGGAGGTATCTCTGAGAGTCCGATGTTTGAGCAAAGCTTGAAAGAGATGAGGGACTAAGCCATGTGGATATCTGGGAGAAGAAGATTCCAGGCAGAGGGAACAGCTCAGGTGCAAAGGGCCTGAGGCAGGAGCATGCCTGGAGTGGCTGAGGTACTGTAAGACCAGTGTGGCAGGAGGGGACGTTGTACGGAGTGATAGGAGAGGAGATGAGAGAGGCAAATTGGAACTGTACCAGGAAAGACCTTGTTGGCCAACATAAGAACTTGGCTTTTCCTCTGACTAAAATGGGAGGCACTGAAAGCTTTGAGCAGAGAGTTATGTCTTTCAAGGGTTGCTCTGGTTGGTACATTGAGAATAAACTGAACAGGGAAGCGGGGAGACCAGTTAGGACCCTCCTGGACAAAAGCCATAAGTT
Organism: Pan paniscus; assembly: GCF_029289425.2. Lineage (NCBI taxonomy): Eukaryota > Metazoa > Chordata > Mammalia > Primates > Hominidae > Pan > Pan paniscus. Next base: position 91,361,870 of record NC_073260.2, on the reverse strand, counting down.
ATAAGGCAACGCCTGGCAGGATCCCAGGGCCACTGACCTCATGGCCAGTCCCACACCCATTTCCCCAGCTGGAAACAGACCTGGGCACAGGGGGAAAGGGAAATGGGTCTGGGGACCTGTTCAGGAGCAGCCTGCTTATGCCCAGCCTGCTTACGCCCAGCCTGGCACCTACACCTACCTACTCCTTGAGCAGTTGGGAACACTGAAAAGCCTGCTCTGAAGAAGTTTGGTTTTTGTTTGTTTGGTTTTTTTTTTTGTTTTTTGCACATTTCAGACTACTGCCTGGGCTGAGTGAGGAGGGAGCACTTTGGGTCAAGGTCAAGGGCAGCCTGGGGGTAAATGTAGCTTTTCCCCACATCCCCCAGAAAGAAACTCTGACATCGTAGAATTCTGAACACCCCCTCCTCCCAATACACTTTAATTTTTTTTTTTTATTTAAACAAAAAATTTTTTTTCAAGACGGAGTCTTGCTTTGTTGCCCAGGCTGGAGTGCAGTGGCACAATCTTGGCTCACTGCAACCTCTGCCTCCTAGGTTGAAGCAATTATCCTGCCTCAGCCTCCTGAGTAGCTGGGATTACAGGCACATGCCACCACACCCAACTAATTTTTGTATTTTTAGTAGAGACAGAGTTTCACCATGTTGGCCAGGCTGGTCTCGAACTTCCAACCCCAAGATTTGCCCACCTCGGCTTCCCAAGGTGCTGGGATTACACCAATGCACTTTAGTATTCAATTCCTGAACACCCACAGTGTGGGACATTGAACCAAGTGCTGCATAAAGGCAGACATAAAGGAACCCCAAGGAGCTCAGGTGCATAGGGAGGCGGGGTGACCCAGTGAGTGGGACAGTACATGGTGGTGTGAAAGAAGCCTCCATCCAGATCTGCTCAGGAAACTGTGGGGGACATCAAGGACAGCTTCACTGGGGGGCAGCATCAAGCCTTGAAAGGAGGGTATGATTCAGCGGGAGGAGAACAGAGATGAAGACATTTCAGGGAGGGGACACGGCATGAGCCAAAGCAGGGCCCAATCTAGGACCTGTGAGCAGAGAGGAATAGCTGGGGTATGGAGAGGTGTACTGGGAAGTCAGCCCAAGAAGCAAGTTTAGGGTCAGCTTACACAGTACCCTAAACATAAGACTAAGCAGCTCAGGTCCATAGGGAGGCTTAGTGATCAGGACAGGGAACCATGGAAGGGCTTTATATTTTTTAAATGCTTTTCTTTTCCCTAACAGTTAAATATCAAGAAATGCACAAATCTTATCACTCGATGAATCTTGACAATGTATACACTCGTGTAACCCAAACCCCCATCAAGATACAGGACCTCTTGAGACAGGGACTTAGGGAAGAAAAATAAATACAGAACATTTCCATAGCCCCAGAAATTCCCCTATGTCAGTCAATCCCTGCCCCCATCCCAGTGCTCTGACACTTTTTTTTTTTTTTTTTTTTTAAGAGACAAAGTCTCACTCTGTTGCCCAGGCTGGAGTGCAGTGGTGCAATCATAGCTCACTGCAGCTTCAACCTCCTGGATTCAAACGATCCTCCTATCTCAGCCTCACAAGTAGCTGGGACTACAGGTGCATGTCACCACACTCAGCTAATTTAAAAATTTTTTTAAATTTATTTATTTTTATTTATTTATTTATTTATTTATTTTTGAGACGGAGTTTTGCTCTGTCACCCAGGTTGGAGTCCAGTGGCACAATCTTGGCTCACTGCAATCTCTGCCTACTGGGTTCAAGTGATTCTCCTGCCTCAGCCTCCTAAATAGCTGGGATTATAGGTGTGCACCACCACGCCCAGCAAATTTTGTATTTTTAGTAGATATGGGGTTTCACCATGTTGGTCAGGCTGGTCTCGAACTCCTGACTTCAGGTGATCCACCTGCCTCAGCTTCCCAAAGCGCTGGGATTACAGGTGTGTGCTACTGCAACCTGCCCTCATTGTTAAATTTTTTGTAGAGATGAGGTCTTGCTATGTTGCCCAGGCTGGTCTCAAACTCCTGGCTTCAAGTGATCCTCCTGCCCCAGCTTCCCAATGTGATTTTTTTCCATCATAGATTAGTTGGCCTGTTCTAGGATTTCACATAAATGGAATCATAGGGTATATAATCTTTTGTGTGTGGTTTCTTATGCTCAGCAAACTATTTTTGAGATTCAGCCATGTTATTGCATGTATCAGTTGCTTGTTTTAATTGTTCAGTAGTGCTCCATTGTATTTATTTATCCATTCTCCTGTTGAAGGACATTTGGATCACTTTCAGTTTGGGCAATTTGACATGGAAGGGTTTTAAGCAGTTCAGTGACAGGTCTAGGTTTGCATTTTGATACCCCAATGCCAGGCTTAAACAGCACATTGGGGTGACTTAGTCTAAGTTTCTGTTTCCCTCTCTCTGTGGAAATACCCTGTAATAGCATCTCCAGGAAAATATAAAACTACATTGCCTTGCACACCTCCAGTGATGGGAAACTCACTACTTCTGGAGAAAGCCTCTTTCACTGTGACATAGCTCCCACTGAGAGAAAATTCTGCTTCATGTGGAACGCAAACCTGCTTCCCTGCAGCCTCCTCACAGAGATGGGCTCTGCTTTGTGAGGTTGAAAAGAGTCCATCTCTCCCTCAGCCCCAGGATAGCCCTTCAGAGACTTCAGGGAGCATCCTGCCCTTCTCTAATTTACATAAACGCCCTTCCTTCCACCTGTGCCATTAGACATAGCTCCAGTTCCCTCATCCACCCATCATGCTTGTCAGTCACATCACAGTTTGCTCATGTCCTTTAAGCAGTTCAGCCAGACCTTGAGGGGTACACCAGTGTATGTAGAAAGAGTCAGGCTCTGGACTGCAACAGACGTGTGGGAAAATCCTACCTCTGCCTTAACAAACTGCATTGCGTCACCTCTTTGAGCCTCTTTCGTAGTTCGTTAAACTGACCTATGCCCCAGGAAACAGATTCTGAGCTATACATGCAATTTACTGGGGAGCGTTCATGGGAGTAACATCCATGAAGGATGAGGGAAGTTGACTTCCATGCAGCGCAACAGAGGCTTCAGATGATCCTACAGGCAGCTTTGGGCGAGGGGATCAGGCCCTTTGTAACCACATCAACCCGACATGGGATATGGGCTGTTCCTGGGTAGTGGATGCAGCCCTGGGCAAGGCAGCTTCATTCTCTGAGGGTAATTCCTAGGAAGAGACTTGCAGTGAGTGGTCAATATTTCTGGCAGCAGGGGAAATGAGTGCCTCAGACTTGCGCGAGGGCTCTTGATGGCAGAACACAGCATCCGCTACTATCTCCTTTCTTCCCTCTGCTACGCAGCAGTAAGAGAGGGGTGGAGAGGAGTTAAAATCATGTGTTCTCAATGCCTGGCACATAATAACTGCTGAATTGTTATTTTATAATTATTATATGGGACACAACAATTCCAGTGGGATCTAACAAGGAATAGGCTGGACTGTCACCTTCCTAATTTTTGAATTTCTGTCTCTGTTTATGGAACCCAAGATCACATCAGCTTTCTGGCAGCCCCATTGTCTGGTGGCTCATCACCTTTCCTTGAGGAATTCCAGGTTGGGTAGTTGCTGGACCAAGCTCCCTGAAGCAGAAGCAGTCCTCAGACCCCTAGACCTGGGGTCTAGAGCCGGCATAATCTAATTCTTGCTTCTTTGTGTTTCAGAAGTGCCAGTGGCAGCAGGAAAGCTCCCTTTCTCAAGAATGGTAAGGCAGCTGCGTGTTGTTCTCACCTTCTCTCTGCTGAGAGGAGTCCTCTCGTCCATGCTGAGAAACCAGTTATTCTTCTCCATGATCCTGCTCAGACACCTTCAATGGCTCCAAGGTGGCCTCCTGGCCTGCACATTCCCCACATTAGCCCCCAAGGCTGAGTAGGCCCAGCCCCCTCACCCAAGTCCCAAGATTGGCCTCAAAGCCCTTATGATATCCCCCACCTGGTGTCCAAGGCCCCTTCCATCAGTGAGATCTCCCTACCCAGGCTTAGCAGGACAGGGTGTGCTCTCTGCTCTGTATAGTGCAGACAGGCAGGCCACGGAGTTCAGGCCAAAGAGGGGACCCTGGCACACTGAAAGCACCTGTGGAGTGTGCCAGCCTCCCACCACCACATTCCATCTGATTGTCTAAACACCAAGTTGTCCCCGAATCCTGATTCCACCTTGGCCCTTGGCCTAATGCCCCCAGTGACCCAGAAGGCAGTGGTACTGGCATCCTTGAGACTCTTGAGATTGCCCCTTCATGTAGTGGAATGAGGAGGCTTGGAGCCACCTTCCCATACACAGCCTCAGCATTGTCCCCGTCAGTCCATCAGAATCCAGCCCCGCTTATTCAGTGCCAAAGAGCCAAATAGTTTACATACCTTATTTCAATTAGCCCTATGTGAGAGAAACACCACTATTATAATTTCTACAGATGAGGAAACTGAGACTCAGAGAGTGGAAATACCTCAATTAAGGTTATACAGCTAATCAGTGGCAAAATTCAGGTTTCTAGGGTTCGGGCCTTCACGGTTGCACCACACAACCTTTCTCAGCCTATCCCTGTCTCAGGCACTAATGCCAGTCCTGACTGAGTTCTCACCTTGACCTCAGGCCTGTCCTCAAACCCTTTCAGACAGCCTCGATTAAGCCCCAAGCTCTGCCCCATTTCTTCAGCCTTCGCACCTTTTGCAGCCTTTCTGACATGGGCCTGATAGGTCATGCAGGCCAGGGAGAGTTCAGGAACCCCCAGGGAGAGAGGGGCCTCCTGGGAATGATGGGTGGTTCTGTATCCTGGGGTCTTCAATGGGACCAGCAGCAGAAGTTCTGATTAGTGCCTCTGAAGAGGGTGTGAACAAGTCCCCAGGAGCTTGAGGGCACAAACTCACTCCACACACATAGACATAAACACAGGCATACGCTTGAATGCCTGCACACCGGGGGCTCCAGAGACACAGGTACACATATGTACACATCCAGCCATAGGCACACACGTGGTCATGCACACACACATACAAGCAAACACACCAAGGGGCTCTGAGTGGTTGGTTTCATCTTCACTGGACCCACACTGGGGGCCTTCTTGACTCTGATACCTCACTGGGGCCCCAATGGTTCCGAGCAGAACCCCTGTATCCCTCCCCACTGCCTCTGAATCCCTGAGTCCTCTCCCTCCCTTCTCTTCCACAGCCCATCTGTGAACACATGGTAGAGTCTCCAACCTGTTCCCAGATGTCCAACCTGGTCTGCGGCACTGATGGGCTCACATATACGAATGAATGCCAGCTCTGCTTGGCCCGGATGTAAGTCTGCCCCACAACCCCTGCTTGCTTGGGTGGGCCCCATCTCTGGTGCACAGTCTGAAAGGAGCAAGACTTGACCTGCTTCTTCCTTCATACATGCTTGACCTGAGAAGAGTCCTCCAACATATGCCCCTAATAGAATGAGTGCCAGATTAACTCAAAGAAGGCACATGGTTCCAAGCAGAAATCTAGAAGCTGGTGGTGGATAGGGAGTAGGGGCAGAAACCATTTTCCTTGTTCTGCCCTGATTGACTAGGTGACATCATCTGTTTTTTCATTCGTCTAGCCAGCAATTATTTATTGAGCATTTACTATGTGCTAGGCACTGGGGCTAGAACAGAGCCTAAGTTAGACAGCATCACTGGCCTCCTGGAACATACAATTGGTGTAAGGGGGAAGCCAGGCTGATAGTCAGCCAATTGCAGCACAGAATTTTTTTTTTTTTTTTTTTTTTTTTTTTGAGACAGACTCTCACTGTCACTCAGGCTGGAGTGCAGTGGCACGATCTTGGCTCATTGCAACCTCCGCCTCCTGGGTTCAAGTATTCTCCTGCCTCAGCCTCCCGAATAGCTGGGATTACAGGCGCCCACGACCACACCTGGCTAATTTTTTTTTTTTTTTGTATTTTTAGTAGACATGGGGATTCACCATGTTGGCCAGGCTGGTCTCGAACTCCCGATCTCAAGTGATCCGCCCGCCTCAGCCTCCCAAAGTGCTAGGATTACAGGCATGAGCCACCGTGCCCGGCCTTCAGCACAGAATTCTAAGGGATCAGTGGGGCACACAGGAATAAGTAGAAATTAGCTAGGAAAAAGGAGCAAGGGAAGATAATTTCAAGTAGATGAGTTTGAAAAGGTCTACAAGGAAAAGTTTACATTTGAGGAAATATAAGAAGTTGGACATGTTGGAGTATAAAGTTTAAGGGAGAATCAGGGAGAGGCAAGAAGTGAGTCCAGAGAGATGAGCAGGGCTAGAACATGACCTCCCTACATCAGATCACCTATTGGCTCTTAGTTTCTTCATCAATAAAACCCATCTTCTATGATCCTGAGAACTAAATGAGACCATGGAAGTGAAGAAAGTCCTCGGAAGCTGCAAAGCTCTGGATAGATGTGAAAGTTTGTATTTGAGGAAATATAAGGAACATCAGGATGTTGTCCTAGCTTAGAGAAAGATCATGCTAATCAAAGACTCATGGTTAGGAGGTACATTGGGAGTGGAATTGACAGGCTTGGTATGTGACTGTATGTAAAGGCTGAGGGGAAGGAGGCAGCATACTGGTTTCTGATTTGTGGGCTTGGGTGGCCAGTGGTTCCATGGGCTGAGATGGGTGGTTTGGGGGTCTGTACCAGTTCTGTGGGGGGCAGTGATGTTTGTGGATAGTTGAGCCCCTAGGACATCCCACTGGATATGGACAACTGCATGAACAGGCAGGACATAGGTCCGAGCTGGAGACAGATTTGGCAGCCATCAGCATGCGCTGGTGGTGGAAACCCCAGGAAGCTGAAATCCCCCAGGGGGAGGGTGTGCAAAAAAGGAAAAGCTGTAGAAGGATGTGCCCATGGACCCTTGGGATCTGCCCTGTATCCATACACTGCATATGTGGGTGACGCTCAGCAGGATGTCTGGATGGACTATGCCAGGTCCCTGAATGGTACACTACAGCTCCTGAGAAGGTAGCCTCATGCCTGTCTTCTTTGATCCTAGAAATACCAAACAGGACATCCAGATCATGAAAGATGGCAAATGCTGATCCCACAGGAGCACCTCAAGCCATGAAGTGTCAGCTGGAGAACAGTGCTGGGCATGGAGAGGATATGACATGAAATAAAAGATCCAGCCCAACTGAGTGAAGTGGTCAGTGTCTCTGGGGACACTGGTTGCAGAGGGGATAGGAGGTGGATCTTGCATTGTCACCTCTACTCTGAATTTGATGTCCAGCTTCTGTCCGTCCCTCTGGTGCTCCTCAACCCTGTCACATGTCCCCTCAGAGGTCCCAGTTATCTTCTGCCTGCCTGAGAGGCCAGTCCCTGACCCCAGGATGCTGCCTAGTACTCCTGTTTGCCCCAGCCTGGACTATCATTCAGGCCAAGAACGTAGGTGAGGTCTGTATCCTCTGCCACTGCTGGGGTGCACAGCCCAGCCTCAGAAAGCCTCTGTGAAATCAGAAACAGTGGCTCATACCTATAATCCCAGCACTTTGGGAGGCTGAGGGTGGCAGGATCGCTTCAGGCCAGCCTGGACAACATAGCAAGACTGTCTTTACAATTTTTTTTTTTTTTAATTAGCCAGGCTTGGTGGCATGCACCTGTAGTCCCAGCTATTCAGGAGGCTGAGGTGGGGGGGATTGCTTGAGCCCAGGAAGTCGAGGCTGCAGTGACTCATGATCGCATCACTGCACTCCAGCCTGAGTGACAGAGTGAAACCCTGCCTCAAAAAAGAAAAAAAAAAGCTCTGTGAGAGTCATCCTGTGCCCCCCATGGCTTCCTCCTGGGTTGTGCCAGCACTCCAAGGCATGTACACACAGACACGTGGCACAGCAATGGCTGATATTCAGGCAGTGTACACAGTACAGCTGAACTGCTTGTTGTAACATTGAACTAGGTTTTTCACAATTGAAAACAGGTGATGCCCCAAGCCCTTTGAGTGCCCCCCCATACCCTAGCCACCCAGATTGTCCCCTGGAAACACCTGGGTCTCTCGGTGTCCACGGTCTGGGGTTAATTCCTGGCACTGTGGGATGATTTCCAGATGCTGCTCTGCTCTTTTGGTCAACATCTGCTCTGACTGGTTGTCAAATATTCTGACATTAGACACAGCCCCAGGCACGTCCTGCACACATGCACTCACACAATGTCCCACAGGGACACACAGTGTTCAGAACTGTCACCATAGACAGAGACCCCCTCCTGTGGTATATGTTGAATACCTCCTCTTTTGGCCAAAGCCCCTAGGCAGAGCCTCTTGATAATGGTGGCAGGAGAAAGGGGTATGGAGAGAGGCCTGGGCAGGTGAGAGCAGTTTCACACAGACTCTGATTCCTGCTGCAGAGTGGGCAGAAAGGGCAGGAAATGCTCTGTAGAAGACACATGTCTGAGAGAATGGGCACAGGAAGGCAGGAAGCTACTTTCTCTTGGACCACTGGAATGGGAACACTGAGCAGGAATTGTTGCTGATAGATTTGCAGGTGGCAGGCCTAGGAGGCCATCTATGAATAAGGCCTTCTACTGGGACTGATTCATACCTGTTTCATACCTGCATATGAATGATGTAGGATTAAGTTTGGCTGTGAGAGGCAGAAAACCCAAAATAACAGTGACTTATAGCCAGAACTTCATTTCTCCTACACATAGACCTATGTAGTATGACAACTCCATGCTCCTCTATTTTGTTACTCTGCCATCCACATCACAGTTTCTACCTCAGGTCCAAGACAGCTACTCCAACCACAGCCATCACATCTGCATTCTAGGCCACAGAGAGAAAGGGCACGCCACTTGCCTCTGAAGACATTTCCCATAAGACGTACACACTCTGTATAAACCACATTAGCTAAAATGTAGTCTCATGGCCTTCTGAGCAGGGAGACTGAGAAATACAGTCTATCTGGTTGGCCATGCATTAAACTAAAAATTAGTTCACTTTTTGTAGGAGGAGAAAGTGGATATTGGTGACATCTAAAAGTTTCTGCCCTAAGTGGGACACCCCTCTTATACCCAAGTGGCATAGCCCAACCAAGCATCTCATCAGTGACCCTTCCTTCCCAGGCTTCTACTCATCATCTGAGGAATCAGAGATTAAGCCTGAACAATGTGCCAGGCACCACCTGGAAGGAATACCTAATTTACCACTTACAGATGTGGACTCTGTGGCCCCCTCTCTGGGAACTACCCCAAAACCTAAGTGTTGGCCCCTAAAGACCTTATGTGTGGCATGAGACCCTGCTGCCCTGGCCATTGCTGATTAGCCAAAAGATTCTTCCCCAGGATCTTTCAAATTAGAAACAAGCAAACAGAGGCAGTTCCCCTCTGGCACTGAAGCTGTAGGATGAGCAACACAGGGGTTGTCAGCAGTCACATGTCCTGCTTTGTGGAAGAAGGAGGAATGAGAGGATGATGCAGGCATGCAGAGGCAGAGTGATTACAGGCAGTGTTTGAGTTCCTGAAGCCCGGCTGCCTTTGACCTTCCCAAAATTACATGGGATAACTTGATATCATGACCATAAAGTTTCTATTTTGCCCAGTCTCTTTGGAATTAGGCTTCTGATTCTTTCTCTTCCTTTCTTTCCTTTTTTTTCCTTCCTTCCTTCCTTTTTCTTCTTTCTTTCTTCCTTTTTTTCTTTCTTCTTTTTGAGATGGAGTTTTGCTCTTGTTGCCCAGGCTGGAGTGCAATGGCGCAATCTCGGCTCACCGCAACCTCCGCCTCCCAGGTTCAAGCGATTCTCCTGCCTCAGCCTCCTGAGTAGTTGGGATTACAGGCATGCGCCACTATGCCTGGCTAATTTTGTATTTTTAGTAGAGATGGGATTTTTCCATGTTGGTCAGGCTGGTCTTGAACTCTCAACCTCAGGTGATCCACCTGCCTCAGCCTCCCAAAGTGCTGGAATTACAGGCGTGAGCCACTGTGCCCGGCTTGGCTTCTGGTACTTTTGACAAAGGTCCTGACTACTATATGAAGGAGTCTCAGAAGAGGTAACCTTTAAGTTGTGCCTTGAAGGATAAGTAGAAACCATTAACTAAATAGACAATGTCGAGGCTGGGCACGGTGGCCCACGCCTGTAATCCAATCACTTTGGGAGGCCAAGACAGACAGCTTGCTTAAGCTCAGGAGTTCGAGACCAGCCTGGCCAACATGGCAAGACCCTGTCTCTACCAAAAACACAAAAAATTAGCCGGGCATGGTGGCACGCACCTGTGGTCCCAGCTACTCGGGAGGCTGAGGTGGGAGGATCGCTTGAGCCCAGGAGGTGGAGGTTGCAGTGAGCAGAGATCAAGCCACTGCACTCTAACCTGGGCAAGAGAGCAAGAACCCATCTCAAAAAAAACAAAAACAAAAACCAACCAACCAAACAAAAAACAATGTGGGAGAATCCTTCCAGCCCTGAGGCCGAAGAATTCGTTTGTGGGAGCACACATTCCCATCTGTTCTCCCTGTGGTAAGACTTAACATGTCCCAGGCAAGTGGGCACCTGAGAAGGGGTGCTCTCTCCCCTTCTCACGGGAGAAGAAGGGGTGCTCTCTCCCCTTCTCACGGGAGAAGAAGGGGTGCTCTCTCCCCTTCTCACGGGAGAAGAGTTTCACAGGCAGAAACCCCTTGGATGAGCAGATCTGCGTGGGTGGGGCCTGTGCAATCACCTATCACATCTGCCCAGCAGTCCATGCGTTGGGCCTCTTTTCTCAACCCTTAAGACAATAAAGGCTGTTAAGGCTGTAAATTCCAATGCTGACGGAGATTCTGAGGCCAAATGCAGCTATAGAAGTTTCACTATTGATGTGTGCATTCAACATTCATTTGTTCTCCAAATATTTATTGAGGTCTTACTATATACAAGACAATATGCTTGAAATAATGTTGTTACCAAGATAAAGAAGCTCCTTCACCCAAGGAACCCTGGTGTTAAAGGCAAAGATTAACCAAATAATCCCACAAGTAAACTATCATGGACTATGTAAATGCTGTGAAAGAAATGTATGGGAAGTCGAGAGAGGATCCCACCTGGGGGCTGGACAGGGTCTCAAGACAGTAGGTGAGGGTTCTCCATGCAAGAGACATGTGAGTTGAATTCTGAAGGATGAACAAAAGTCACCTATACAAGGGTAGGGTTGGAGGAAGGAAGGTGAGGAGCTGTTCAAGCAGAGGTAGTAGCAGGAGCAAAGACCCCCAGGCAGGAGAGGGTGCAGTGCATCTGAGGACCTGAAAGAAGAGTGGCTGACAGCAGACAGCCAACAAATGAGGGGGTTGAGATGAGATGGGAGAAGGCATGGGGTAAAGACTTTTGCCTTTATAATAAGAGAAAGTGAGCCATTGGAGGGTTCTAAGCAGGGGACTGACATGGCAAGATTTGCACTTCATGATCACTCGGGCTGCTCTAAAGAAAATGAACTAGAGAAGAGAGGAAGTGGGAGCTAGAGGGAGAAGCAGAGGAAAAGAAAAAAATCAGAGAATGGGCCTGTGCAACCCTGTGTTGGTTGAGAGGCAGTACAGTAGAGGTGAAAAGCACTGGCTCTGAAACCAAACCGCCCAGCTTTGTGTCTTGGCTTTGCCGCTTACTCTACAACCTTGCGCTAATGACCTAAGTTCTCTTGGTTTCCTCATCTCTAAAATAAGGATATCTGTCTACCTCTCAAGTTATGTAAGAATTAAATGACTAATATATATGAATAGTTTAGAACGGTGTTCGGCAGTGTGGTGCACAGTAACTTCTCATTAAATGTTGTGGCCCACGCCACACAGCTATCACACAAAAATAGATCAATAGTGAACCACTCTGATTAAAGTTGGGGTGCGATGGGCTGGGACCCGAGCCTTGTCCACAAGTCTACCTCTACTACCTTGTCTGAGGTCTTAACCCGCCCAGTCCTGAATTCCTGGGACTTCAACGACTCTCTCTCTGCCAAATGATGTGAGTCTTTAGGTAGAGTTATAGCACAAAGGGCTACTATCAATGTTATTAAGCATAAATTATGACTAGAGCCACAAAATGATTTCCTCATTAATCCAAAAAAAAAAGCAAACCACTCTTCTACTTTATGATGAGCACATAAACAGTGTTTTTTTTCTTTTTATTTATTTACTTTTACTTACTTAAATTTTAGAGATGGGGTCTTGCTATGTTGCCCAGACTAGACTCAAACTCCTGGGCTCAAGTGATCCTCTAGCCTCAGCCTCCCAAGTAGCTGGGACTACAGGAAGGAGCTACTGCACCTGACTCAATTTTTTTTTTTTTCTGAGATGGAGTCTCACTCTGTGACCTAGGCTGGAGTGCAGGGGCGTAATCTCGGCTCACAGCAACCTCTACCTCCCAGGTTCAAATGATTCTTGTGCCTCAGCCTCCCCAGTAGCTGGGATTATAGGCACATGCCACTACGCCAAGCTAATTTTTTTTTTTTTTTTTTTTTAAAGCAGAATGGGGTTTTGCTATGTTGCCTGGGCTGGTCTCAAACTCCTGGCCTCAAGTGATCCGCCCGCCTCAGCCTCCCAAAGTGCTGGGATTATAGGCATGAGCTGCTGCGCCAGGCCTTAATTTTTTAAAAACAATGATGGGGTAGGGGTGGGGGACAGTCCACAAAATGGATAGAACAGCTGTGAAGGAAACATAGAACTCAGAAGGATATGGTTAACAAAAATGCCTTTGAAGGAAGCACATATCACTCCTGAGAAGTTTATGGTTGGCTTCACCACCTGCCTGCTTTACTCATTCTGGTGCCTTCTCTTTGTCCTTCCTAATCCATGGCTCTGGCCTGGTTTCAAGCACAGACTCAGTCAACACTGGGTTCTAACCTTCTGAAGACTTGCTTGGGGACAAGGAAGCCTTGCATCAACCACAGGCTCCATCCAAGGAACGGCCCCCTGGTATCTCATGGCCTGTGGCTAGTCAGGGTCACTGGGAGGTGAGGACAAAGTCTAGAAACCAACAACCCAGCCAGATGTTCTGGAATTAGGTCACAATGAGGGATAGGTCGTCGACTTATGTGCCAAACACCTTGTTCTAGGCCATTCCCAATATTCCTGACTAGGTGCAACCTCCTGGTGATTCTGGTTTTACAGCTATGGGACTACACGATCACAAGAGCAAAGAAGCCCTCATGTATCTGAAGACTGAGGGGGCCTATAAACCTGAAACTGGCCCAAGGCAAATTAGAGCTCTCACCAGCCCAAAGAAAGCACCCAGAGGTCCAAACAGCTGGGAAAATTTGGGCAGAGGTGGCCCTCTCCAGAAAAGGTGGCTTGCTGGACAGTACAACCACAGAGACAGAAGGAGAAAACAGATAGGAGCTTTACTCAAAATCACAAAGACACTATTTTTCATTGAGAATCAGTGTGAGAGTAGGAAAATTGGCAAATGGCCAGTTGCCCCCAGCAGCCCTGAAGAAATCAGGTAAATTCTGCTCCAGAGACGGCAGAGTTGGTGGCGCCATTCTTCAGGGCAGCACAGCCTTTTTCTGCCACACCTCACTCGGCCAGGGCAAAGTTTGTAGACTGCAGCCGCTCGGTCTCCTGGCAGATGTTCTGCTCCACTGTGTCACACTCAGCTAGGAATGCCTAGAAAATACACACGGGGCAGTAAGGGCCCATCCAGGGGTAGCCGACCACTGCCCACACAAGGCTCCTTGCTTACCCATTCTGGGGAACCCATGGCTGAGACTCAAAACAGATTGTGCATGAATGGAGATGGGCCACTGGCCTGGGTTCCAAGGTAAGGGGAGGGAGGGAGCATAGGACCAGCATTCTGACCATGCTCTAGGCCAGCAATCCCCTAGAAGGTGGTCAAGGCAGGGAGCTTTGCCTCAGGGCCACTGCACAGCAACTGCACAATCGCAGGAAGCACTGTGTGCATGAATACTGCCTCCTGGAATTGTGTAATGTGTCAGCCCTATCTGCTCTCCAGTGAGTTCCCTCCCTAAATAGTTTAAATTCAAATATAATTACAGGGACACAGGTGGCTCTTCTCTGACGTTTGGGGTTCCTGCTGATAAATATAACCAAAACAAGCCCATACCACACACCATGCTCCTACACTACCTGATTTTGAACAGATAAACACACATACCTACACATTAACATATTACGCCTTGTCGTGCACTATTACACAACTCACCTGAACCTTTTTTACCAAGCCTTTCCTTTTCAATCTACTGTCTTTGAAATTTTCTGGCAGGATCTATGGAAGAGTAAGTTGATAATACAAGTTAGTAAATAGTAAACATGTAACAAATAATCCTCAGTGAAAATGACATGAGAGCACATAAGAAACACCCACAGTACACAAAACAGGTCACAGGTCACCAATGTAAATGTGATATCCATTTTCAGGAACGCTTTCCCTGGGTCTGCATCCTGTATGGCCTTTCCATGGCTCTTGTCCCTATAAAAGCTCCCTGTGTTCTCAATGTCTGGGCCATAGGAACTGATCTGTAACACAGACTTTGTTCTTTTATTGTTTCCTATGTATGGATACTCTGCCCTGGCCACACCATGGGCTCATTGTGACAGGAAAAGTGCCTGCTGCTGCTTCTTTACACCCACCCTGGCCAACAGAAGTACACAGTGCAGTTCACCTTCAAGAATGAAGCATCAGGCTAGAGATATCATTACTATCATCTGCAAAAGAGTTAATGATTTTCAATGGCCTCACAAGACCTGGGTCTGGCTGAATCCTCTATAAGTAATGAGCCCTGCAGAATTATCAGTCACATATTCATCAGAGAAAGTTAAATCCTCTGTTTCCTGGACCATGAGATCATGGACTCCTTGGGTCCCAGCTTCATGACGATTACAGATGCTACTGGCAAACATAAGTGTAAATGATAAAAGTCCTATGCTGGAGGGCTGTGAGTGCCTAGAAAGCAGGAACTGTCTTATCATCATGCATTCACCCAGGACCTAGCAACATGACTGGCACACAATAGTAGATGCTTAATATTCTCAAGTGATGGGTTTGCTCAGGCAATAGGAGAGTAAATTACTGAAAGAGTGAATGTGACTGAAATAAAGTCAAAGAAAACTAGTTCTTCTCAGCTGAATATTTACTTACCAGTGTGTCAATCTCCTCCAAGATCTTCATAAACTGCTCTATTGTGGCTTTTACTCTCCTATCAAGTTTGCAGAGAGCGTCAGCTTGCAAATCCTTGGGCAGAAAACCCTGCGGGGAAATAATGCATTATTGCAAGGGTTCTCTGAGGCTGACGGAAGACTCCATGCCACAATACTAATGATGCAATCACACTGAGCCCACCATAGCCCTGGCAGGCCAGGCCACATCTCAGATCCACAACTTTAACTCTTGGAAAAATTAAAAAGGCTGGCCGTGGGCCAGTCCAAGAATTCTATCAGGTTGCAGTCTGCTCTACCTCGCATGACCCACTGTGGCTGCAAATGCCTCCTGAGGCTTGGCTCCAGTGAAGCCCCCAGTCACAAGAAGAGGCAGATGTTAAAAGCACAGGTTTAGAGTCTTCAAAGCCTACGCCTGAAAACTGACTGCCATTTACTAACTTGTGATCTTGAGCAAATTATTTAGCCTATTCATGCCTCAGTACCCTCATTTTAAAAATGAAGATTATGATACCCACACCCTAGATGGTTACTGTGAGGTAAAGGGAATATATGTACATGTGTCACTAACTTGTGGCACAGACACATGCTAAAGAATGGCAGCAGTGCTTATTTTTATCAAATTGTCTAATGGTTCACTCACACAGCTTGGCCTAATGACCAGTTAGCTGGTGACAAGAGTTGGATAGCAGGGATCTCTGAGGATGTTTATCACAGCCACGAGCTACAGATACAGATTTCACAACACGTAGCAAGAGCTTTAAACATCACCCAGCAATTCCAACTCAAAGAATTTATTCTACCAAAAAAACCAGGAATGGTCAAAAAAGATTTACGTCCAAGGATAGTCAAAGAAGCATTACACATAATGGTAAAAATAATATTAAATGAACAATACAAAGTTGGCTAGGTAAATAATACATTTATACAAGATGAAATGCATGCAAGCTTTGAAAAATACCATCATAGGAAAATGTTTAATTTTTTATCCAATAAAAGAATAGTTTATAAAGTGTAAATAACATTATATCAAATTTTTTTAAGATGAAAAATATATTTCAGGCTTTGGTAATGGTCATCTCTGAGTTGGGACCCCATGGGTAATTTTTATTTTCCATATTAGTGCCTATACATGTACTTAAAACTTTTGTACAGTCAGCATGTATTCTGTAATTAAAACACAAACATATAGGCCGGGTGCGGTGGCTCATGCCTATAATCCCAGCACTTTGGGAGGCTGAGGCGGGCAGATCACTTGAGGTCAGGAGTTTGAGACCAGTCTGGCCAACATGGTGAAACCCCATCTCTATTAAAAATACAAAAAAATCAGACAGATGTGGTGGCAGGCGGCACCTGTAATCGCACCTACTCGGGAGGCTGAGGCAGGAGAATCACTTGAACCTGGCAGGCAGAGGCTGCAGGGAGCCACTGAGATTGCACCACTGCACTCCAGCCTGGGTGACAGAGCGAGACTCCATATCAAAAAAAAAAAAAAAAAAAAAAAGCCAAAACACAAACACACCCCAATTAATGCTATAAAATGAGAGGGAAAAATAAATAAGTGGTCTTGAGCTAGTCCTAATCCTTACTGGGTTTTAGTACCCCATCTCTAATATAAGGAATTGAATAGGATGACTCCCCCAACCCCACTATCATGTTCAACTTGGACCTTCTATGAACCAACAAAATGTTATTTGCCTTGCCAAACACATTACAACAGCCCAGAGAGAAGCTACTTGTTCTATTTCAGACAATACATGATCCTAGCAAGGCAGGTGCTCTCCTGTGAGCATAAATGGATGCTGGCTGGGGTTTGACAATAACTATGACAATAAACGCTTATAAAGCACTTAGTATGTGTCAAGCTCAATCTACATTATTTAATTCTCCCAACAATCCTAATAGGGAAATGTCACCATTATTCCCTTTTTACAGATGAGGAACTTGAGACAAAGATAAACTTGTTCACAGTAAGAGAAAGGGTGAATCCAGGATCTGAACCCAGAGAGTCTGACTGCAGAACATGTCCCCATAACCACAAGTTATATCCAGGAAGCTCTGATAGAAGGCAGAAAGTCAAGGTCCATGAAGAGAGTTACCTCCTGGATTCCAGTAAGCTCTTTATTCAACTCTTCCAGCTGGTCAGCTATCTTCTCCACAGACTTCTCCAAATGTTTCAACTTCTTTAGTTCAACCTCTTCCTGTGGACTGTTCTAAAATGTTTAAGAAGAAAATAAAGCCAATAGTCAAAAAGAACAGGCTGGGCGTGGTGGCTCATGCCTATAATCCCAGCACTTTGGGAGGCTGAGATGGGCAGATCATTTGAGGTCAGGAGTTCAAGACCAGCCTGGCCAACATGGTGAAACACTGTCTCTACTAAAAAAACAAAAAAATTAACCAGGCATGCTGGCGTGCACCTGTAGTCCTAGCTACTCGGGAGGCTGAGGCAGGAGTATAGCTTGAACCTGGGAGGTGGAGGTTTGTAGTGAGCTGAGATCGTGCACCTGTACTCCAGCCAGGGTGACAGAGCGAGACTGTCTAAAAAAAAAAAAGAAAAAAGAAAAAGCAATCAACAAGAACAGCAGCCTCTGTCAGGAAAAATACCTGATCACACCTGCATGAAGCCACTCACCTACAAATAACAGTTTTAACTCTGTTGCTTCTTGGAAATCAAGTCAAAGGGTTATATATCAAGTTTTCCATCTACAAAGACTCCAGACTATAGAGAAGGTGTTAGGTAAACATTCTGGTGAGGGCCCTGACAGCTTGGGTGCAGAGAATGGAGACAATCCAAGTGCCAGATTCAGTCTCAGCCCTATACTGATCAACAACCAAGACTGAAGCCTGGAGGGTAATCACATTTCAGTAAACACTTGTGAGGAGTCCAGAATGGCAAGACAGGTGGAATTCTACCATTCCTTTAAATGGAATTCCTAAATGGCAGCCTCCAATTGAGCTCTCCTGTTTAATGTGATGCTGGTTAACAACGATGAATACTTTTATTGAACACTTCCTACATGCCACACACTATCCTAAGCACCTTACCTATTTTTTAAGCCTTACCACAACTCCATCAGGGAAGTACTGCTGTTTTACAGATGATGAAACTGAGGCTTAATGTAGTAAAGTAACATGAGATCACACAGTCCAAAAGAGGTAGATTAGACTTAAGTTCAGACTTTTTTCTTTTTTTGAGATAGGGTCTCACTACGGTTCCCAGGTTGGAGTGCAGTGGCTGTTTACAGGCATGATCATAACTCACTGCAGCCTCAAACCCCTGGACTCAAGTGATCCTCCTCTCTCAGACTCCCAACTTGCTGGGACAATAGGCATGTGCCATGGTGCCTTACTTGAGTTCACACTTCGCTCCATACGCTCTGTGTCAGCTCCAAGTAAAAGCCCTATAGTTTCTTCAAACTTGACTCTTTGGTTCTGCCTGTTGCCCATCACCATTCTCCCTGACCCTGAAGCGAGAAATTTAGAATATTTCCCTCTTCTCTCAGGTAAACAATTGATAGATAGGTCTAGCAGCTTTCTGCTTAGTTATGCTATCCCAAATTATTCATTTCTCTTTGTAGCAAGTCCTGAGTTCCAGTCTCCTGGCAGTTCCAAGTCTGGATTAGATTTTTTTTGCCTTCACTTTGTTTATCTGCCCTCTCTCTACTCAGCCACCTAACTCACAATAAGGGAACTTCATATGCTCATAATTCTGCTGTGTCACAATGCAGGGCTGGCCACAGCCCTCTCTCATCACCTTAAGGGTTGCTGACCTCATCTGTCTTTTTTTCCCCTCAGTTCTTTAGTCTGAACCTTTCTTTCCAGTCGAAGGTTTTCCCTTGTGGGAGATTTTAGTTAAAAGGTTGGTTAAAGGGAGAGAGGCTCCTGAACTGGAACAGAGTGATTATTCTTAATATCTACAAGTTTATTTTAACAAAAGACTCTTGCAAATTCTACTCCAAGTGAATGAGACCTGTCCCAGGCACCATTTTAACCAGACCAAGATTCTACCACCAAAACAAAAAACATATTAAGGCAGCACAACCGCTCCTAATTCCTAGAGCAAAAGTTCTAACCAACAGGAGCAGGAGGGTATGAGAACAACAAAATTGGTAATCCTGTAAAACCAATAAAGATTGTATTTGTTTAGAGAGGTGTTTTATCAATGCAGAATCTGGGTCCCCAGTTTGGTCTTCTAAACAGAAACATGTATAAAAGACTTCGGTCATTTGATTCTGAGGATTTCTGATGGAAAAAGCAATTTACCTTTTTCCCAATTAACATGACCCGGCAACCATCTTGTATCCCAAGTGCTGACAACGGTGTTTCCATTTCCTTCAGAGATTTTCCTAAAAAGAGGAGAAAGGTAGGCCAAGTTGTAATAATTGTACAACACTGAAAATAAATTTCAGCAGGATACAGGAAATAGACAAGTGTGTTCACTAATGAGAATTGGTATCTTTTTAGAGGGTGTCATGACCCAGTAATTTCATTTCTAGATATTTATCCTAAACAAATAACTGGACATGCGACTCCACAGTAACTACTATATGATAATATTCAGTGCAACCTTTTCATAATAGTGAGAAACTGGAAAGAGCCAAATATTCAGGAATCAGGGACCGACGAACCATACTACAGAAGACTTTAAAGTCTTCAGTAGGCATTAAGGTCTACAGTAGCCATTAAAGCTCATTTTTTGCAGGAAACCCCAATACCACAATGAATGCTGATGACACAGTGTTATTATGAGGGGTTTTATCCAGGGGAACATTTTCTTTTTCATGCATTCCTCTATTTTGAAACATGAATTTCTATTGTCTTTATAATTCAGAAATAAAATATTTTTAAAAATTAAAGACAATATGTTACACTATGAAATATAAATAAAAATGCCTCCTATTACTAAATTCTTTATAATGACTGACACCCAATGGGGTAAGTCTTTCCCCAGTGGATACCAGAATGATAGATTCTCAGGGGGGTGGGAAGACAGAGGGCAGGGGCCAGGAGGGTGTGGGTCCTGGCAGAAATGAGCATCATGCATCCACTGAGCCCGCCACATCCAGGCCTCAGGTAAGTTTGCTCAAAACCTCCTTTGAGTCAGAACAATGGGAGGCACTGGAAACACAGCAGTATCTCCACCCTCACCGAGGCTGTTATTTTAACAGAGAAATCAGATGTTAAGCAACTAAGAAAATGATTATTTAATAGTAATTTCATAGAAGTGATGCAAAAACAGCAGGGAGTACCATGGTAACATATAATGGGAAGAGGATCTAACCTAGCCAGGGAAGACTGCCCATGAGCTTCATCAAAAATGGTGAGATTTCTGCCATCATCATAAGACTTCAAATCTGACACCTGTCCAGGTGTTTGAAAGTGTCCAATACCTAGCAGGTCCTCAATAAATATCTGTTGAAGAACTGAATGAATAAACAAATAAATAAAAATTGTCCCAGTTTGAAAACAGAGTGACTATTAGGAAAAGTTCAGCAGTTTTAAAACTGTCCTTTGGCCATAAGGAAAAGCTGGAAAAGAAATGCTTACCCTTGGCCAGGTGCAGTGGCTCACACCTGTAATCCCAGCACTTTGGGAGGCCGAGGCGGGTGGATCACCTGAGATCAGGAGTTCGAGACCAGCCTGGCCAACATGGTGAAACCCTGTCTCTACTAAAAATACAAAAATTAGCCGGGCATGGTGGTATGCACCTGTAATCCCAGCTACTCGAGAGGCTGAGGCAGGAGAATCACTTGAATCCGGGAGGCGGAGGTTGCAGTGAGCCTAGATCATGCCATTGCACTCCAGCCTGGGCGACAAGAGTGAAACTTTGTCTCAAAAAAAAAAAGAAAAAGAAAGAAAGAAAAAGAAATGCTTACCCTTAAATATGAGTTTCTGAAAAGACTGTGGAACCCCTATGACCTCTTCAACAACCTGGGCCAGGTCTTGGACAACTGGTTCACTGCTGCCCTGCTGGGAGGTAACATGAAGGTCGTGCTTCTCATTGCCTGGGGAGAAAGAAAAGCATTTGACGAATATGATTCTTTCACATACACCAATATAGGATGACACTTTATCACATTTATTTACCCAGCCTTCAAGGCCCAGCTCATATGCCACCTACTCCACAGAGCCTGCCCCCATGCCACCCAGCTTTCCTCTGGTGACCTTCTCAAGTATCTCTGTTTCCTCTATTATAATAACTAACAATATGAATGATATCTGCTAACATTTTAAGCATTTCATGCATAATCTAATTTAATCCTCAGATAAACCCCACGAAGTAGATCTACCTATTACTTCTTATTTCACAGATGAGCAAACTGTGACTTCAGGCAAGTTAAGGACTGCCTATGGAAACTCAACTGTTGGAATCAGAAGTTGACATCAGATCTAGCTGATTCCCAAGCTCACCTTTTTCATCACAAGCCATCTGCTTCCTGTGGCTTGACTGCCCTGTACCCTGTATTGTATTGGTCTCGTCTCGCTTGCTGTAATGGGCAAGTGACTGTTTTCCTCCAAGTCTCTCCCACTGAACACACTTGAGTGCATCCATGATTTGTGCTAAGTAAACAGACAAATGCATACGAACAGCAGAGCCTTCCTTTCTGAAGAAGAGACGCCAATTCTTTTCCAGGGATGTGGACAGTAAGGAGGGAGCCTGTGTACAGTATATTACACCAAGGTTTGGTTCCCCCAACAGCTCCGTGAGGTCAGCAGGAGCCAGGGTTACCAAATCTACTTCACAGAGGAGAAACCGGATTCTTAGAAAGAAGCCGTCCATCCCAAGGTCACTCAAAACCGCAGGATCTAGAATCCAGGTCTCCAGATTCCCAGACCCTTGGGCCTCCCCTAGCTGGTTCTAGAGAAACCTCATGGACTCAGCTCTCCGGTGTACTGACTTCATTTGGTAGTGTGTCAACTCCAACAGTAGGCAGACCCAAAGGGTGCCCAGAGTACAACGCTTGGACCCACGGCCAACTCAAGCGGCGCACACGGAGAAGGCACTCAGCACACGAGGAGCACCCCGGCATGCACGAAGTTCTGACTTATCACACACGGAGCAGTCGTAGACCACATGGCCAAATATATGCCTGACACAAAGGGCACAATAACTGCGCGGGCACACAAACACAACCAGGCCCACGACGTAAAGCACGGAGAAGCTCAAACACCCAGGATCGCACAAATGACCAGAGACAAAATACACCGGCCACATGGAAAAGTGTACAGACACAAGCCCGGGACAAAAGACAGTTCCACGGACACAACCAATAACCCAGGCTTCCGGACGCCAGGACAAGCGCAAGGTCACACGCTTCTGGAGGACACGTGACTAAACCCACAGACACCGCCGGGCTTTCGGGACCTGCACGGAGCCCACCTGGCGCCCGACACTCACTGTGGGTGACAGTCACGGTGAGCCCAGCTGCCGCCATTTCCTCCCTGGTCACCTCCTCGCTCCGGGTCGACTCCTCGTCCCGGGTCACCTCCTGGCTCCGATTCATCTCTTCGCCCTGGGTCGCCTCCTCACTCTGGGTCGCCTCTTCACTCCAGGCCGCTTCCTCACTCAGGGTCAACTCCTCGCTCCGGGTCAACTCCTCGCTCCGGGTCAATTCCTCGCTCCGGGTCGAGCGGCGCCGGGTTTTCTTCTTCATCCGCGGCCTGCGAGGGCCGGCGGCGGCGCCCCTGGTGGGTCGGTCATGCTGGCTGGCAGTACTCCGGGCAGGTGGACGCCGAGAAGGAGGCGGGCCACGCTGGGCCGGGGGCTCCGAGTGGCGCGGCTCCCGGCCTGGCCGAAGGGCGCGCAGCCGGGAACCCAGCCGCTCCCGGTCGCCTCGCGGTCTCCGCGCCCTCCCGCGCTGAGCCAGGCCCGCACTTGTTGACCGCCCAGCGATGGAAGCTGAGCGCGGCGTCTCACAACCCCGCCCGACTACTTCCCAGCCCCGCCCCGGCCTGCCGGCCCCGCCCTCGCCCTATGCCGCGTTAGTTGCCTCCAGGCCCCACCCACTCAACTGAGGCCCCGCCTTGCTACAGTAAAACCCCTCCCACTCCTTCTACCAACACCCCGCCCCCTGCAGGCTCTCTCCGAGTGCACCAAGTCATTTTGCTCTCCATCCCCGGAAGACCCGGCTGAAAATCCGGAAAAAGAATCGGGAAACGCCAGGAGGCATATTGCGCTTGCGCACGGAGGGGCCGGAAGTCGAGGCGGGAGTGACTCTGCTTCCGTTTCTGGTTTTGCTCTAGTGTTTGGGTTTCTTCGCGGCTGCCCAAGATGAACCGACTCTTCGGGAAAGCGAAACCCAAGGCTCCGCCGCCCAGCCTGACTGACTGCATTGGCACGGTGGGCATTTGATCATGCATAAGTAGGCTCAGGACCTCTGACACACCCGACCCCGCCCACCCCCAGCCCCGGACCCATATTCTTCCACTTCATTTCGGGTCCTGGGCCCCTTACACGTCGTCCCTCTCTATCTCACCTTCTCCCCTTCATCCCTGTTACCCAAGTCATTCCTAACGCCACAAACCAGGGACCCCCTAACCCCATCACTGCCTTGCCCTGCCAGCACCCAACCCGTTTTGATGCCCATTGCCCGTCCACTCGCTCTCGCCTTGATCCTCTCACCTCACCCAGCCCTAGGCCCATACACCCTTCCCACCTCATCCTGCCTGATCCTTTACCCTTCTTCCATCTGTCATCCCCAGTCCACATCAGAACTCAGCTTGATATCCTAGGTCAACATATCTGTACCTTCGTTCTGGATCTCAGTAACACAAAACTCAGAACCCTAGCCCCTCAGATTAAGCCAGCATCCCCGATTTAGGGAATGGCATTAGATCTACAATCAGCTGGTTTCACTTGGCACTGGCCCATTTCATGTGCCTCTTGGAGGAACTGTCAGCCTGGCTAGTCTCTGATTCTAGGGAAATTCCAACTCAACTCAGTGATTCTCAAATTATTTTCTGCCTCAACCCACTTGAAGGCTACCTGGTATATCAGAATTGGGGCAGTGTGGCGGGGGGTAAGAGAATAATTTATAAAGCCCAGGGTTTCTGGTTGGGAATACCCTTCTTTGTGAACCACTGTTTTTCACCCTTCCCCTTAAGCTCCTCTTTTCTTCCTCTGTATTCCTTCCTCTCTACCTGCCCCTTCTGGAATAAGTGTATTGCAGTAACTACCAGTGCATTTGATATTTTCCCCTAAGGTGGACAGCAGAGCAGAATCCATTGACAAGAAGATTTCTCGATTGGATGCTGAGCTAGTGAAGTATAAGGATCAGATCAAGAAGATGAGAGAGGGTCCTGCAAAGGTAAGGTGGGCAGCAACTGCTGCACAAGGTGCTGGCAGAGCCTAGTTTTAGCACCTATAGAAATAGGGCCTAGTTCGGCTGGGCACAGTGGCTCATGCCTGTAATCCCAGCACTTTGGGAGGCTGAGGCGGGTGGATCACGAGGTCAGGCGTTTGAGACTAGCCTGGCCAACATAGCGAAACCCTGTCTCTACTGAAAATACAAAAACTTAGCTGGGCATGGTGGCAGGCGCCTGTAATCCCAGCTACTCAGGAGGCTGAGGCAGGAGAATCGCTTGAACCTGGGAGGCGGAGGTTGCAGTGAGCAGAGACCACACCATTGCACTCTAGCCCGAGTGACAGTGTGAGACTCCGTCTCAAAAAATAAAAAAGTGAAATAGGACCTAGTGCAGGGGCTGTGAGCATCCCTACAGAAGAGATGCTTACAGTCTGGTAAGGAGAAAACATGTGAGGGTGTATCCTTTAGGGAGGAGAGTTTGCAATCAAATATGGAAGGGAGGCTGGGGATTGATCTGGTAGAAAGAGATGCTGGTCACACGTCTAAAAGCATGTACATGAGAATTAGCATATTATACTGAGAAGGTGGTAATCTGGAGAGGAAGACTAGGCTGTGCTCAAGATCAGTGACTTGCCAAGCTGGTCAGGTTAGGTTGGTATATTAGACTGCTTAAGGAGTGGCCTGCTGGGAAAAACTGAACTAGGCATCTGGGACCAGTGTTCTAATACACTGTCACTGCCTTCTAGTTGTGACCTTGATAAAGTCACTTATTTTCCACTCCTGTTAGGTAGAAACATAAAATACTGTGTTTAAGCACATGGACTGTGGATATAGAACTACCTTGTTTTTTCCAGATCCATAACTTATTAACCATGTGAGCCTGGGTATCACTGAACCTCTCTTTCCCCATCTGTAAAACAGAGATAATACCCACCTTACAGTATGAGGATTAAATGAGGTAATTGATGTGACCTGTGTACCACTAGGTCTAGGATAAAGTAGTACTCAGTAAATATGAGTTATGATCATCTGTGAAGTAATAATACCTGTTTTTCCTTCCTCACTGGAGAAGACAAATAAAATGATCTACAGAATTCTATAGAAAAGGAAGGCTTTTCCCAGCCATCTTAGTGGATGGTGTGGAATGAAGAGCAACCAGAGGTAGGAAAGCCCATTTAGATTTGAGACAATGAAAGCCCAAACCATGGTGGTAGGAAACCAAAGAATCAGTTTGAAAGTGAGTTCTGAAATCAGCTAACAGGATGACTGTGCATGAAGAAACAACAGAAAGAGGAAAGATAAGGTTGATAAAAAGGTTTTCAACCTAGAGAGGTAAGAGATTGGTGGGCCATTGTTACTTATTTCAAAGGTGAGATAAGGTTCAGGAGTTTGGAATTGTTGAGGTTAAGTTGATGGGCTGTACAAGTGAAGAATCTCCCTAAGGCAACTGGATATACAGAGTCAGCACTTTTGGGGCTAGAGGCAGAGATAATATGCATTAGGAAAAGAGAAGGTAGTTGAGGACTCTGGGATGTGGGATGCAAAGACAGATAGGAGCAAAGGCTTAAAGACTGGACCTTAGAGATACCTGTTTTTGGGAGGGAAAGTACAGAATCCAGGAGCCATTATGCCTACTACTTTGAAGAAGAGAGGAAGTAGGCATGTGAGTTTGAGGCTATGGGAAATTTCTTTTACCATATATGTGTTTTCCACCTTATTTTTATTAAATCTGTTTTTCTTTCCAGAATATGGTCAAGCAGAAAGCCTTGCGAGTTTTAAAGCAAAAGAGGATGTAAGTTACACACACAATTTCTTTACCTCTAGCAGGTTTAACTAAAAGAGAAATGGTCTTCCATTCCTTCAGGTTTTCATACTATTTTCTAAGCACTCTTGATTTAATTACAAATTTTCATTGACATGTAATTAAATACAGTTAGCTGGGTTGTTATCTGTTGTAACAACTTCCATCTAAATAGAACTTTTTGCCATGATGGAGATGCTCTATATCTGTGTGTTCAATACAGTAGCTATTAGCAGCATGTGGCTATTGAGCACTTGAAATGTGGCTAGTGTGACTAAGGAAATGAAGTTTAAATTTTATTCAATTTAAATAATTTAAGTAGCCTTATATGGTTAGTGACTACTGTTTTGGACTGACCAGATCTGTAGGGTTTGGTTTTCCTATTATTTATTTTAGAGTGTACCTTTTTTGTTTTTGTTTGTAAAGTTAGGAATCCTAAATGTTTGTTCCCTCCCACCAGAATAAATTTAAAGATCCTTAATTTGTTTTAGGTGACTATGTCCCAGTTTTGAGCAGAAGCTAACTAGTATCTTTGGTGCC
This sequence comes from Pan paniscus, assembly GCF_029289425.2. Taxonomy (NCBI): domain Eukaryota; kingdom Metazoa; phylum Chordata; class Mammalia; order Primates; family Hominidae; genus Pan; species Pan paniscus. The sequence goes on along the minus strand of NC_073260.2, from coordinate 91,335,162 downwards.
TACCTCTGTAGACTGTTCAGCTGGTGAGATCCTCTGCAGGGTTATAGAGGTCAGGTATAATTAGCTATCGAGGAGCCAGAAAGATTGTCAGTGTCTCTCTTCCTATATTAAAATGACTTTTTATAAGATACCAGATGCCATCTTCCTCCTTTTAGATTAGATCAAATTGGAAAAAGAAATTGTAATGCCTAGACTGGTGAGGGTGTGGTGAAATGATTTACCTTCTTAATTGGTGGCATTGCTAGTTTTAAGTAACCTTTTTTGTTATAAAAAGAATATAGGTTCATTGTAGAAACTTGGAAAATACATAAATATGAACAGAAGAAAATAAAATTTACCTAGATTCTTACTACTAGAAATAACCACCTTTAAAATGCTAATTTCTTCCAGTTTCTTTCCTCTGCTTCTGCATACGTGGTATGTGTGCATATAACTTTTTAGAAGAAATGAAATTGTAGTGTGTATATGTAGGTTTTCCTTTTCCACTTAATGTTATATCATGAGCATCTCCCTGTTCTTTTAAATATTCTTTGGAAACTTTCCACTTTTTAATGAGATTATAATATTCTGCCATTTGCTTGCACCATGAATGGACCATTCTTTTTCTAGTTGGATAGTTAGATTGTTTCCAATATTGTATAAAGAACATAGTGACATAAGTCTTTGAGGTAATATTATAATTTGATATAAAACTGTATTTTAAAAACATTTTGAACACCACACATTATATTAGGTCAGATGGATTACCTAATTATGGGTGCAAAATTAATAAAACACCTGGGGCTGGGCACAGTGGCTCACACCTATAATCCCAGCACTTTGGGAGGCCAAGACAGAAGCTCACTTGAGGTCAGGAGTTGGAGATAAGCCTGGCCAACATGGTGAAACCCCATCTCCACTAAAAATACAAAAATTAGCTGGGCGTGTTTGCATGCGCTTGTAATCCCACCTACTTGGGAGGCTGAGGCGGGAGAATCGCTTGAACCCAGGAGGCAGAGGTTACAGTGAGCTGAGATGGCACCACTACACTCCAGCCTGGGCAACAGAGCAAGACTGTCTCTAAACAAATAAATAAGTAAATAAATAAACAAAATAAAATATGCCTGTCTTCAAGGAGTTCAAAATTCTGGAAAACCATTTAGCTATATGTATGAAGAGCCTTAAAAATAGTTTTACCCTTTGCTCTAAGAATTTCACTTCTGTATATTTATCATAGAAAATAATTATAAAGACTTATTAAGATATGTAGCAGGCCGGGTGCGGTGGCTCATGCCTGTAATCCCAGCACTTTGGGAGGCCGAGGTGGGCGGATCATCTGAGGTTGGGAGTTCGAGACCAGCCTGACCAACATGGAAGAACCCGTCTCTACTAAAAATACAAAATTAACCAAGCGTGGTGGCGCATGCCTGTGATCCCAGCTACTCCGGAGGCTGAGGCAGGAGAATCTCTTGAACCCAGGAAGGTAGAGGCTGCAGTGAGCCGAGATCGTACCATTGCACTCCAGCCTGGGCAACAAAAGTGAAACTCTGTCTCAAAAAAAAAGATATGCAGCAACACAGAAAAAAGCAAATGCTATAATGTTAAGTGGAAAATAGTGTTATAACTAAAATACAGTCATGTGCTGCATAACAATGTTTTTGTCAATGAATGACAGAACAGACTGCATTATACCACTCTGGCCCCTATAAGGTTATAATACTGTATTTTTACTGTACCTTTTCTATAGGATGTTTAGATACACAAATACCATTGTGTTACAATTGGCTACAATATTCAGTACAGTAACATGCTGTACAGGTTTGTAGCCTAGGAGCAAGCAGTAGGCTATATCATATAGCTTAGGTGAGTAGTGGGCTGTACCACCTAGGTTTGTGTAAATACATTGTCTGATGTTTGCACAATGATGAAAGTGCCTAACAACATATTTCTCAGAACATATCCCCATTGTTAAGCGATGCATGACTGTACATGCAAAGGAAAAAGACTGGAGGGACACATCAAATGATATTTGTGTTAGAGTGATTAAATTGTTTTTGCCAATTTTTCTGCGTGATACCTAATTTTTAAGTTTTTTGTTCCGTTGTTTTTTTTTTTAAATACTCTTATTTAGTGTGGGGATACTTTGTTCTTGAGGATTTCTATCTGGTTCATATATTTGCCATTCTCAATTGACTCTAAAAAGGTATGAGCAGCAGCGGGACAATCTTGCCCAACAGTCATTCAACATGGAACAAGCCAATTATACCATCCAGTCATTGAAGGACACCAAGACCACGGTACTCCCAAAACACCTTTTCCTGTTATTTCATTTATTTATTCTTATTCTCTTTTCCAATGGCTTTTTAAAGACAGTTTAACCAGCCAGGCACAGTGGCTCACGCCTGTAATCCCAACACTTTGGGAGGCTGAGGTGGGTGGATCACCTGATGTCAGGAGTTTGAGACCAGCCTGACCAACATGGTGAAACCCTGCCTCTACTAAAAATACAAAAATTAGCTGGGTGTGGTGGCGTGCACCTGTAATCCCAGCTACCTGGGAGTCTGAGGCAGGAGAATCACTTGAACCCAGGAGGCGGAGGTTGCAGTGAGCCATTGCACTCCAGCCTGGGCAGCAAGAGTGCAACTCTGTCTCAAATAAATAAATAAATAAAGACAATTTAACCAACATGACTTACTAAAACATTGTGTTTTCTTCCTCCTTTTCTTAGGTTGATGCTATGAAACTGGGAGTAAAGGAAATGAAGAAGGCATACAAGCAAGTGAAGATCGACCAGATTGAGGTGAGACATATGCTAGTTTCTGCAAGAATGTGCACTAGTTTCTGAGAGAATCCAAACGAGTGTGCATGTGATAGGAAGAGCACAGGAGAGGAACTGAATCTCGGGGCTGCCATTTACTAGTAGAGTAACTTCGAGAAAGGGTACCAAATGTCTCAGTTTCCTCAGTGCAAGGATCCTAATACCACATACAGTTACAGACAGTCCCCGATTTAAGACGGTTCAACTTAACGATTTTTCAGTTTGATGATGGTGCGAAAACTATATGCATTCAGTAGAAACCATACTTTGAGTATCCACGTAACCATTCTGTTTTTCAGTTTCCATACAATATTTAATAAATTACATGAGATACTCAACACTTTATTATGAAATAGGCTGTTAGATGATTTTGCCCAACTGTAGGCTAATGTAAGTGTTCTGAGCACAATTAAGGTAGGCTAGGCTAAGTGATGGTTCAGTAAGTTAGGTGTATTGAATGCACTTTCTACTTAAGATATTTTGAACTTAAGATGGGTTTATCAGGATGTAACCCTATCATAAGTCAAGGAACTTCTATATTATGAGGATGAAATAAATGAGCTAGTATCTCTACACACACAATGCCTGGCCTATAATAAGCATCCAGTAGTTACTTTTAACTAATTCGATGATATTTAGTCTGTTTCTTCAATGGTAGTGGTGTTGTTGCCTATTCCCAGGATTGTCATGAGTGTTAAATGAAGGTATGTAGGTAAAGTGTATGTAAAATGTTTAACCCAACTCCTGGCGTGGTAGACTTGGTTCCCTTTTCTAGTAATTCTCTTTAGATTTTTAATAATAATGTCATTAGTTCCTTAAAGTTAGCATTTCTTATTGGAATTGGGTTTTGACCAGGGAGATGAGCCCTAAGAGCTTGGCAGCTCTCAGCTGTCAGATGAACAGCCCAGGTGGCAAGAAGAGATAGCAGAGGGAGTGAGTGGTGACTGGTCAGAGGAGAGAGGCTTCCTTTCTGCATATAAAATGGCGCTCTTGACCTTTACCCCCCTGACTAGAATGTCCATTTCCTTGAATGCAGGGACTTGATTTTGTTCACTACTGTGTCCCCAGTGCCCATAACAATGCCCCGCCATGGTTGGTGCTCAGAAAGTATTTGATGGTTGATGAATCAGAGGCTATAAAGGGAGATAAAGCAAAAAAAAAAAAAAAAAAAAAAGAGAAAGCAGTACGGCCTGATTCAAGCAGTGTTTGTTAAAATACCAGGCATTTTATTGCCTCTGCAAAGATATTCTCTCATAAAGCTGATCTTTAGTAAGAGTGAAGGCAGGCTGGGCGTGGTGGCTCACTCCTGTAATCCCAGCACTTTGGGAGGCCGAGGCAGGTGGATCACGAGGTCAGGAGATCAAGACCATCCTGGCTAACACGGTGAAATCCTGTCTCTACCAAAAATACAAAAAATTAGCCGAGCATGGTGGTGGGTGCCTGTAGTCCCAGCTGTTCGGGAGGCTGAGGCAGGAGAATGGCAACCCGAGAGCAGAGCTTGCAGTGAGCCAAGATTGCGCCACTGCACTCCAGCCTGGGCGACAGAGCAAGACTCCATCTCAAAAAAAATAAAAGATTGAAGGCATTCCTCCCCTCTCTTATTTTTTCAAGCACCCCTCTTAGGTTGCCTTTGTCTGTCTCTAATCCTCCACAAGTGTTTGCATACATGGAATTAAACTTTGTGATTCTCTCTAAGAGCTTCACTGATGAAAGTGTTCTGTATATGCTTGTCTTTTTTTTTTTTTTTTTTTTTTTTTTTGTTGAGACAGAGTCTCGTTCTGTCACCAAGGCTGGAGTGCAGTGGTGTGATCTCGGCTCACTGCAACCTCCGCCTCCTGGGTTCAAGCGATTCTCCTGCCTCAGCCTTCCAAATAGCTGGGATTACAGGTGCCTGCCACCACACCCAGCTAATTTTTGTATTTTTTAGTAGAGATGGGGTTTCGCCATGTTGGCCAGGCTAGTCTCAAACTCCTGACCTCAAGTGATCCGCCCACCTCGGCCTCCCAAAGTGCTGGGATTACAGGTATGAGCCACCACTCCCAGCCATTTTTTTTTTTTTTGTATAATATCATTTGCCATTAAAATATAATGAAATGGAATGGTATTTTCTGCTTTTAGGGTTCCTTGTGTTTTAATTAAAGCTATTTAATAGGAACAAAAGAGAAACGTTGGTTTTATAGCTTTAACTTTTTATTTTGCTGTTGTGTGTGTGTAGGTCTGTTTTTCTTCTGCTTTTTCAGTTGCTGCATATCACTTTGTCAATGTTCTTTTTAGCTTAGTGCTTTTTTTTTTTATATTGCTTTTGTTTGTTTATACAATAGAGAACCAGTTAATGGTTTGTGGGATAAATTTTTTCTGTGTCTATCCTGGAGTCTTGCTAGGAATCCTATTCATAGATGATCCGGGAAGATGTGTCTTGATGTGTAATACTATTGTATAAGCTTGACTTGATTAGCTTTCTCTATGTTATTTTCATTGTCTTTTAATTATTACTCAGCCAGTGCTTCTCTGTGTAGCAGAGTGTTAAATATGCATATAATTTGGCAGTTTGGTACTTGGAAATACAGAAAATCAAAGTTTAAAAAAAAAAATTTCCCCTCCATTTTACTACCCTTTTCACCTTTCACCTTTATGGGGGCCAGGAAGGAATTTTCTTTTTTCTTTCTTTTTTTTTTTTTTTTGCTGTTGCCTAGGCTGGATTATAGTGACTCAGTCTCAGCTCACCGCAACCTCTGCCTCCCAGGCTCGAGCCATCCTTCTACTTCAGTCTCCTGAGTAGCTGGGACTACAAGCATGCACCATGCCCAGCTAATTTTTGTATTTTTTTGTGGAGATGAGGTTTTGCCATGTTCCCCAGGTTGGTCCCAAACTCCTGAGCTCAAGTGATCCGCCCTCTTTTGCCTCCCAGAGTGCTTGGATTACAGGCATAAGCTACTGCACCCAGCAGAATTTTCAAATGTCTTGCATTGCTTTAGAAATTCTGAAGGATAAATGGTGCTGATTTGGTCCTTTTGCTTTATCAACACTAGTTCTGTTCCTGTCTGTGTGGAATTTTAGTATATGAAGAGTGTATTGTTGTTCCGCACATAATTAACACAGTAAAATATATATAGTATTAGGTGCTTAGTGTTTTACATATATTATTGCAATAAATCCTTACAATAACCCCAGTGAGATATGGCTATTTTATTTATTTATTTTTGAAACAGAGTCTCGCTCTGTCACCCAGGCTAGAGTGCAGTGGCGCGATCTCAGCTCACTGCAACCTCTGCCTCCTGGGTTCAAACGATTTTCCTGCCTCAGCCTCCCGGGTAGCTGGGATTACAGGCGCATGGCTAATTTTTGTATTTTAGTAGAGATGGGGTTTCACTGTGTTGCCCAGACTGGTTGCGAACTCCTGAGTTCAGGCAATCCACCCACTTTGGCCTCCTGAAGTGCTAGGATTACAGGCATGAGCCACCGCACCTGGCCAGATATGGCTATTAATAATTCCATTTTACAGATGAGGAAAATAAGGCTTAGAGACATTACTTCTCATTGAGTAATGGCAAAATTGAACTTGGGTATATCTGACTCCAGAGTCTCACTCCTAACCATTATACCAGCTGCCCTTTGTTATGCTATACCACTTCTTAGATTGGTTTCATATTACAGTTTACCCTTGAACAGCAAATGCAGTTTGAACTGCACGAGTCACTTATATGCAGATATTTTTCAACCAAACGAGGATCGAAAATATAGTGTTTGCAGGATGCGAAACTACCCATATGGAGGACCAACTGGGGACTTGGGTGTGGGCAGATTTTGGTATAGACAGACATCCTGGAACCAATCCCTTGCGTGTACCAAGGGACAACTGCATTTTTAGCCTTGTAGTAATCTCCCAGTTAAGCACAGGTAGATTATTCACACAGGGTTTATGCCCTTGGTCCATTTTTTTCACCAGCCTTGTCTTGGCTGTGACACCTATCCTGATTCCCTTTCTGATTCTCCATCCAGGGTGGGCCATGTACAACTCACTTTTTGTACCACTTCAGTTGTTTCTACTCTTGCCTCCTTTCTCTACACAGTGTAATCTGTCTTTGGCTGACTTGAGAAGAATAATTTGCTTGTCTCAGTAACCTCCCTGTCTTCATTAACTAGAAAATGATTGACAGTTTAGATCAAGATAATTGCTTGATTTAATGTTTCAAGTAAAACTTTCTGTAATAGTAGACAGCTGACAATCATCTATTCTCACATAGGACTTTGGGCTTCCATGAGGCACTTTAAAATCAAATCCAGCCGGGCACAGTAGCTCATGCCTATAATCCCAGCACTTTGGGAGGCTGAGGTGGGCAGATCACCTGAGGTCAGGAGTTTGAGACCAGCCTAACCAACATGGCAAAACCCCACCTCTACTGAAAGTACAAAAATTAGCTAGGCGTGGTGGTGCACACTTGTAATGTCAGCTATTTGGAGGCTGAGGCAGGAGAATCACTTGAACCCGGGAAGTGAAGGTTGCAGTGAGCTGAGATTGGACCATTGCACTCCAGCCTGGGTGACAAAGCGAGACTCCATCTCAATAAATAAATAAATAAAGTAAAAAATAAAATGAGAGATCATCAATTCTATTCTTTAAGTTCACATTTTGCCACCAAAAATAGGCAAGGGATTATGTGGGTCAGTAACATTCATAATTATTGTTAGAGGAGATCTTTGGGCTTGTGGTTTTTAATTCTTTAAGCATTCTCTCATACTTTTAATAGAAGGGATGTTTTAAGAGTTACTTGAACCTGTCCTTTAGAGGAGTGTCTGCTCAGTTGTTAACATTAAAAAATTGCTAGCCAAAGACTGGGATAGGGGAGGTGAACTAACAGTTGTTGAGAACTGTTTATGTGCTTGGCATTTTACATACATTGTCTTTTTAAAAATTGCTCATGTCTAGATTCAAAGGAGAATGTAGGGCAAAAGGGTAGTTAAAAGAAAATGGTAAATGAGAGAAAATCCTCTCATATATATTTCCATAGGATTTACAAGACCAGCTAGAGGATATGATGGAAGATGCAAATGAAATCCAAGAAGCACTGAGTCGCAGTTATGGCACCCCAGAACTGGATGAAGATGATTTAGAAGCAGGTAAGTTATGAGAAAAGTAATGTATATTTAGTTTTGGAGTCCAAAAGCAACAGCTGCCTGGGACCTTTTCCCAAATGCTAGTGAAAATTTCTATCAGGATTTCCTGAAGGTTAGTTTATGATACTGTCCCTGGGCAAAGAGCTTATGAGGCAGCCACATCAGATTGCATACTCCACCAACAACAGTGGGATGGATCAACTCTGAAGGAAGTCCAGGTACAGGCTGACCTGGTGCTTGGTATCTGTAAGTGTCCTCCACATGGCCTTTCCTTGCTGTATTCCTTTTGATTTTGTTCTCACTATTTTCCTAGTTGGAGTCCTCTCCCTCAGAACAGCAAAACCAATTAAGAAACAATAATTAGGGCCAGGTGCCCTAATCCCAGCACTTTGGGAGGCCAAGGTAGGTGGATCCACTCAAGCCCAGGAGTTCGAGACCTGGCTGAGCAATATGGCGTCACCCCATCTCTATAAAAAATACAAAAATTACCCAGGCATGGTGGTGTGCACCTGCGGTCCTAGCTACTCGGGAGGCTGAGGTGGAAGGATCACTTGATCCCAGGAGGTAGAGGTTCCAGTGAGCCGAGATTGCACCACTGCAGCCTGGGCAACAGAGTGAGACCTTCTCTCAAAAAAAAAAAAAAAAAAAAGAATAGTTGGGAAATACTTAGTGTGCATCTACTCTATGCCAGGTACTCTACTAGGTGGTGGGAATTTAGCACTGAATAAAAATGCAGCCCCTACGTTCATGAACCTTCTCTAGCAGTGGAAGACATAAATGGTTTGCTTCAAGTAATTAATTACTAGAGCACAGACTATAGGGAAGAAGTATGGGGTAGCATGGGAGCACATACTAAGGGACTCTAACCTAGTTAGTAGTGGGAGAGAGGCATGGGACCTGAAGGATGAGTAGGGGATAGCATGAAAAAATGAGAAGGGTTGTCGAATGGCCTCAGGGAGAGTAGTCTGGAAGTTATTGCGATAGCCATTTAAGAGATGATGGTGGCCGAGACTAGCTAGGGTGATGGTAGCAGAAACAGACAGAAGTGGACAGATTGAAGACATCTTAGGAAATTGAGTGGACAAGACTTAATGATTGACAGGATGTGGTAGAAGTGGGAGGTGTCAAGGGTGGCTGTCAGTTTCTAGCATGAGTAACTGGGTAGATGACAGAACCATTCCACACTGGATTTCTATTGTGTGATTCCCCTGTTACATTACTACTGCTGCTTTCCCGCTCTCTCCATGGTCTATTTTTGCCTAGAACCTTTTATTTTTTTTTCCATTTATTTCTTTATTTTTTAATTTCCCATCTTCAATTGCCCCTGATAAGTCTCTACCTGCTATTGTCATTCCTCTTGGCCACTTCCAACTCATTTTACCACAGACTTATTTTTGGAGTCTGATTTCATGTAATGGTCACACAGCATACAACAATCTCATGCCCTCTTCACTGCCTTCTTTCAAGTCCATCGATAAATGAGAGAAATTATTAGCTGCCAGTTTTCTTGGTTACATTTTTTTTAAATGTTGACTGTTTCAATCTCAGAGTTGGATGCACTAGGTGATGAGCTTCTGGCTGATGAAGACAGTTCTTATTTGGATGAGGCAGCATCTGCACCTGCAATTCCAGAAGGTGTTCCCACTGATACAAAAAACAAGGTGAAAGCTTTTTCTGTTTATATTTCAATGCAAAATAGCAAAGGCTTTATGCTTGACCATAAGTCTGGGAATCTAAAAGGTAGTCTTAACATTAGAACAAAGAAAGACAGTCCTGGTCATTATTTTGTGAACCCTTGAAGGTCCGGTTTTTCTGCATTCGATGATGAACTGACTGCATAAACACTGTCACTGAGGCTCAGGAATATTTTTATAGAATGACAATTTGTGTAACATACATAATCACCCTTGTTGTGAGCTGGCACTGGGTACCATTGATGGGTCTTAGACATTTCCTGTAAAAGCGTAAGCAACACATGCATGAGACTTGCTAGGCAGCAGTGAAAAAGTCTCACTCTTCATACACACCAGTTAATTACTGGCTGGATTTTTAATTTTATTTTCCTTTCTTTTGCTTTTTTTTTTTCCTGTACACACAGGAGTTTAGAATGGGTGGATTTTCTAAACTATGGATTAATAATTTAAGCATAAAACTTAATGTAGAAAGATTCTAATTTAAGGCAAAAGAATCAGAACACCTGACACTAAGTATGACTACTTAGCTATTGTAAGCTTTTCTTTTCCTTGCATCTGTAAAATGCAGATAATTACAAGTATCTCACGTAATTGTTGTGCAAGCAAATTAGATCTTGTATGTAAAGGACTGTGCAAACTTAAAGCTCTGTCCAAATCTACATGATTGTCTTTTTTTTTTGAGACAGAGACTCATTCTGTCACTCAGGCTGGAGTGCAGTGGCGTGATCTCAGCTCACTGCAACCTCCGCGCCCCTGGTTCAAGCAATCCTCCTGCCTCAGCCACCCCAGGTAGCTGCGATTACAGGTGCACGCCAACATGCCTGGCTAATTTTTGTATTTTTAGTAGAGACGGGGTTTCACCATGTTGGCCAGACTGGTCTCAAACTCCTGGTCTCAGGTGATCTGCCTGCCTCAGCCTTCCAAAGTGCTAGGATTACAGGCATGAGCCACTAATAATGACAACCAGGGTGGGCAAGGTGTGACTTTGAGCAAAATAGCAGAAATTTATGTCTTCTTTTTGAACCTCATCAGTTTTTCCTACCTGTAAAATGTGAGAGCAAAGGGCAGGGAGCAGGTAATTTCTTAGGTCCATTATTACTGGTTTCTGTGAGTATGCATCTTCCTCTATTGTATCCCTCCCTTCTCTGTTGAGCCTGGGATAGTCTTGCCTTTCTGAACTGCCCACTCCTCCCCGACCTCTCTGGCAACTTCAAGGTCCCAGGTCCATGGGTTGCTTTTTCTCAGCAACCCATGAAATAATTTTTATTAACACTACCATAGCCCACCTTGTTAATTTCCTAGTAACAAGTCCCTGAAGCGGCCAGGTGCAGTGGCTCAAGCCTGTAATCCCAACACTTTGGGAGGCTGGGGCAGGCGGATCACGAGGTCAAGAGATCGAGACCATCCTGGCCAACATGGTGAAACCCCGTCCCTACTAAAAATATAAAAAATTAGCTGGGCGTGGTGGCAGGCTCCTGTAATCCCAGCTACTTGGGAGGCTGAGGCAGGAGAATCACTTGAAGCCGGGAGGCGGAGCTTGCAGTGAGCCGAGGTCGTGCCATTGCACCACTCCAGCCTGGGCAAAAAGAGCAAAACTCAGTCTCAAAAAAAAAAAAAAAAAAAAGTCCCTGAAGCATCTGTGTTATTTCCACTTTGAGAAGGTCACAGATTCCTGAGTTATATATGCTGTGGATATATGGGGGTTTTGTTGTTGTTGTCGTTTTATCTTTTTGAGATGGAGTCCCGCTGTGTCACCCAGGCTGGAGTGCAGTGGCACAATCTCAGCTCACTGCAACCTCCACCCCCGGATTCAAGCAATCCGCCCACCTCAGCCTCCCAAGTAGCTGAGATTACAGGCATGCTTCACCACACCTGGCTAATTTTTTTGTTTTTAGTAGAGATGGGATTTCACTATGTTGGTCAGGCTGGCCTCGAACTCCTGACCTCAAATGGTCCACCTGCTTCAGCCTCCCAAAGTGCTGGGATTACAGGCGTGAGCCACCGCGCCCGGCCTGTTGTTGTTTTTAAAGTAAAGGAACAAAAGAATGGCTACTCCATAGGCAGAGCAGCCCTGGTGTTTTCATTGATAGTGATGTCGCTGCCTGTGATTATAGTAAAGCATGATATGGAAGTGACTGCCTATCCACGGGCACTGCTCCTTCAAGGATTTGGGAGGCTAAGAAAGGTATTGGTCCAGAGTGAAATTGCAAATCTGGAGGCAAGGACCCACTCCTCAACCTTTCCTTTTTGACCCTCCCAGCCTCCTTTTCCCCTTTCCAGGTTTACTCTTAGATTTCTCTTTCTCCCTCTTTCACTCTCTTTCCCCTGTGGAGGAGCCCCCTTTTGGCCCTTTCTAGTTCTCTTCTTGATTCATCACTTCCTCCTTTACCTTTCATGAAAAAGCTTGTTCTCATCTTATGAGTGCGATTTTGGTTTTGATTGATTAAATACTTGGAAATGAGTTTTAACTATTAAATGTTTGTAATCCTTTTTTTTTTTTTATCAAATAGAAAAATAGTGGCACTAAACATTGCTTCCTTTTTACAGGATGGAGTTCTGGTGGATGAATTTGGATTGCCACAGATCCCTGCTTCATAGATTTGCATCATTCAAGCATATCTTGTAAAACAAACACATATTATGGGACTAGGAAATATTTATCTTTCCAAATTTGCCATAACAGATTTAGGTTTCTTTCCTTTCTTTGAAGGAAAGTTTAATTACATTGCTCTTTTATTTTTTCCATTAAGAGACTCATTGCTTGGGAAATGCTTTCTTCGTACTAAAATTTGATTCCTTTTTTTCTTATGAAAAACGAACTCAGTTTAAAAGTATTTTTAGCTCGTATGACTTGTTTTCATTCATTAATAATAATTTGAAATAAAACTAAGGAAATGGAATCTTAAAAGTCTATGACAGTGTAACTCTACGGTCTCAAAATGACCTGATAAATTGATAAGACAAAGATGAGATTATTGGGGCTGTTCATATTATGATTCAGAATCATTTTCTATTGTGGTATTATAGGTTGGTTAAAGTGATGGCCTTTTTGATGGGTTTTGTTGTGTCTTGTGAACAAGTCATTACTGTGTCCATTATTGGAATGGAATTATCACTACTGTATCATGAGTGGGTATTTTGATTCTATGGTTCCCTCAGTATTACATCTTGACTTGTAATCAATTATGAATATTTCTTGATATTTAATGTATAGGACATTTATTTATACTCAATAAATATTTTTCAAAAGGATATAATTTTAATAATATCACTTCAGCTTAAAACCTCTACTGCGGAAACCAAATTTAATAGAATTTTAATGTCATTTCAGCCTATAACTCCACTACAGAAACCAAATTAACCAGTAGCATTGTGAGGAAAGAGCAAGGAACAATCTGGGCTTGGGCCCTGGGTCTACCATTTACTAACTACTGAGTAGTCTATTCAACCTCTCTAACCTTCTGTTTCCTTATTAGTAAAATCATGCTTAACTCACAGAGCTTTTGTGAGGAATAATTGAGGTAATGGTCATAAGTACCTTGTTAACTGCAAGGGGCTATTCTTATATGAGGGATTGTTAACAATAAAAAAGAAACTGCTTCATTCTTTTCTTGGAAGGTGCCTGGAGTACTACAGCAAGTTCAAACTCCTGCCCAATTTCAGGGTCTTTAATGATCCTGTCCTCCCTTCCTCATTCAACTTGTTGCCAACAGCATGGCCCCTCCAGCCTAGCTGGGTGCCTCACAGTGCTATGTGCACATGACTCTCATGTGTCTGCAGATCAAACCAATAAACATTTAGGAACACCAGCTTTGTAGAAGTCTCTGTACGAGCCCAGGGGTTACCAAGTTCCTCTCTTCAGGAGTTCTTGTCTAGTTACAAGTGGAGATGAGATAACGTATGTAACCCTCTCCTATCTCCAACCTCACCTTCTCAAGAAGCCTTCCAGAGGGAGCAAACATTATAGTATTCATCATTACCTTCTTGAAACCTTTCTTGGCTTTTCTATGAGTTCTGTGTTTTCTTCTAATCTGGCCCACTTACTCTCTTATATGGATACCTCTTTCTTAGCCCCTTGAATATTTCTTCCATTAGAGTTCCAATCTGTATTCTCCTTGAGAAATCTCACACCCATGATATCAACTATTACCTACACACTAATGACTCAAAATGACTGTCACTAGCCTAGACTTCTTATTCTTATTTTCAATTCCGGGCATTTCCACTTAAATGCCCCATCGTTACCTAGAATCTAACATATCCAAATTAAGCTCATTATCTTGGGGTTCACTGTCAGCAAACATTTCTCGTTGATTTCTTGTCTTGCTTAGTGTTACCAGTGATTCATATATTGCCCATTTTAGTGGGTGATATTTAGCCCTTTAGCTAGACCACATTAGTGCATTGGATACGAGTGAGCAATCATTCTACCTAAATCTCTACTCTCTTGGGTTTTGTGATAGTACTCTCCGGTTCTCCTGTTCCTCTAACTATTCCCTCTAAGGCTTCTTTCTGAAATCCTCAACTCTCTTAACTGTAATGTTACTGCTCCTCTGGATTCTAGCTTTTACCCCCCAGACTTCTTTCTCTGTTTACTTACATTTAGTGATCTCAGCTATTCTCATGGCTTTAACTGCTAACTTCCAAATCTATACTTCTATCCCTGAACTTGCCCCTGAGTTTCAGAATCTTATTTATATCCAGCTGTTTGCCTAACAAATATTTGGATGTTCCAGAAGCCCACAAGCACCTCACATTCAAATGGCTGAAACAGCCTATCACCATTCCTCAGACCTGAATCTCCTGCTTCTGTTTTCCCTGTCTCATGATGGGAGATGTGAGACAGGGAAACCATTGTCTCATGATGGGAGGCTGTGAGGCTAATGGAACTATTATTCTCCTGTCATTCAAAACAGAAAGCGCTTGAGTTGTCCTTGATGCCTACATTTTGCCTACACAGTCAATTATCCTTAAACCCTAATCCCTGTTTCTCAAATCTAACTCCTCCTCTCCTTCTCTCAACTCTCCCTGGCCTAGATGTCTCTCACATAGTCTTTTGGAATGTCTTCTCTTCTCACATAGTTTCACTTCCTTGAGTACACTGATCACATATAGCTACTCTTACCTTTCTAAAATATAAATCTGACTTAAATTCTTTAATGTTCTCTAATACTTCCACCAGGGCATAAAAGGCTGCCAATGACCTGGCCTCTGCCTATCTGTAATGGTTTATTGCCTAGTCTTTTCAGAAAGCATTTCCTTTCTTTCAAGGGAACTGCTCCCCCATTTCAACTGTGCGATTATTAGGAACATGCCAATTTTAGAGTAGTACTGTCCTTACCCTTCCAAGCTATGGAAGTGTGTATGTGGTCACGCTGTGTCTATCAGAGTCCATAACTCAGATTTTCTAAATAGAAAGTAGGGGAAATGCTACTCTTTGTCAGTATGAGAGATTGAAGCCAGAGGGGAGCCAAGATGAGAGACAGAATGAAAGATGTCCATGGCACTCAGCTCTGAATTCTGATCCTTGACATTCCAAGTCTCTACAACTCTTCGTTCTGTGAGGTATTTGAGGATTCTGCAAATAAACTTAACCCCCTTTTCTGCTTAAAGTAGTTGGCATTGGGTTCCTGTCACTTGCCAGTAAGAGACAGAATAATTGCTCTGCAGCTTGTGTCATGTCACACTTTTCAATTTTGTGATCTAGTAATTGTTCTGCATCTGGTCCCCCCACATCCACCATACAGCCATGATTCCTTGCCTCTGTTCATGGTTTCTCCTACCTGAAGCTTCCTTATGTCTTTGTCATTCTGCTAATTCTTCCTGTATTGGGGAAAGGCCAAAGGGCATGCCCTGGTCTGCATCAATATCAGTGAATTAAAGGAAAGTGGAAGGAGTGAGTCCTGTATTAGAAAGCCCTAGGTACCATAAAGCCTGTGATCATCACTCCTATAGCTACCACCAGACAACCTCACTGGTCAATATTTCACCTGTTAACCACTAGGAAAGAGCAGAATCGAGTGCAGGGGGTCCTAGGTTTTAATCTGTCAGTTCTGAGAGTTTAGCAGGAATGGGGAAGGAGATTGATATGATTCTGTATAGAAAAAGTTTGGCACTTCTATCATCCATATCCCTTAGCTTTCCTTTTGTGTTTTCTTATAGTTATGTCACCAAGAGAGTTATTAAAAATATTGATGTCTGGGTCCTACCCCCATAGATTCTGATATAATAGATCTGGATACAGTGTGGGCATTTGGATTTTTAAAAGCTCCCCCAAGTACTTAAGTGTATCCAAAGTTAACTGCTGCTCTGTGGTGCCTGATCAGTCTGAACCTATTTTCATGGTTAAGCATTCTGGACTGTTACCATCAATTTCTGCAGTGAAGGAGTAGGCAATGATTGCCCTAAGGTAAAGTTTTTCGTCCACGGAATAAATTGGGAAGTACTCCCTCCTCCTGTATTTTTTGGAAGAGTTTGTGAAGGATTAGTGTTCATTCTTCCTTGAACATTTGGTAGAATCATTTGGGCTTGGGCGTTTCTTTATGGGAAGTTTTTAAAATTACTGATTCAGTCTCTACTTGTTATAGGTGTATTCAGATGTTCTGTTTATTCTTGAGTACTCTGTGTCTTCCTAGGAATTTTTCCACTTCATCTAAGTAATCTAATTTGGTTGGCATGCAGTTGTTCATAGTAGTCCCTTTTGATCCTTTTTATTTCTGTAATGTGGGTAGTAATGCCTATGTTTTCATCCATCATTTTAGTAATTTCAGTTTTTCTCCTTTTTTCTTGATTATTCTCTCTAAACATTTTTATCACTTTGGTTCAATGAACTGTTGATTTTTTTCTGTTCTTTTTCTATTTCAATAATTTCTGGTCTTTTATTATTTCTTTTCCTTCTACATGCTTTGGTTTAGTTTGTTTGCTCTTCTTTTTCTTTTTTCCTTTTTTTTTTTTTTTTTTTTTTTTTTTTGAGACAGGGCCTCACTCTACTGCCCAGGCTGGAGTGCAGTGGTACAATCATAGCTCACTGCAATCTCAGCCTCCCAGATTCAAGCAGTCCTCCCCAGCCTCCCTAGTAGCTGAAACTACAGACATGTGCTATCAAGCCCAGCTAATTTTTTTTTTCAATTTTTAGTAGGGATGGGGTATCACTGTGTTGCCCAGGCTAGTCTGAAACTCCTAGCCTCAAGCGATCCTCTTGCCTTGGCCTCCCAAAGTGCTGGGATTACAGGTGTGAACCACCCCCACCCCAGCCCTGTTATTCTTTTTCCAATTTCTTAAGGTGGAAGTTTAGGCTATTGATTTGCAATTTTTCTTCTTTTTTATTAATAAACTTTATTTTTTTAGAGTTTTGGGTTCACAACAAATTGAGTGGAAAACACAGAGAGCTCCCATATAACACACAACCTTCCCGCTATCAGCTTCCCTCACCATGGTGGTATGTTGCAATCAGTGAATCTACACTGACACATTATTATCACACGAAGTCTATAGTTTACATTAGGGTTCACTCTTGATGTACATTCTATGGGGTTTTTTGTTGTTTTTTGCTTGAGATGGCGTCTCACTGTGTTACCCAGGCTGGAGTGCAGTGGCATGATCTCAGCTCACCACAACCTCCGCCTCCCTGGCTCAAGTGATCCCACCTCAGCTTCCTGAGTAGCTGGGACCTCAGGCGCATGCTACCATGCCCAACTAATTTTTGTATTTTTAGTAGAGATGGGGTTTCACCGTTACCTAGGCTGGTCTTGAACTCCTGGGCTCAGGCGATCCACCCGCCTTGGCCTCCCAAAGTGCTGGGATTACAGGCATGAGCCACCATGCTAGTGATTCTATGGGTTTTAACAAATATAATGACATGTATCCCCCTTTGTAGTATCATGCAGAATAGTTCACTGCCCTAGCAATAGTTCACTACCCTAGCAGTCCTCTGTACTCTGCCTATTCATCCTTCTCTCCCCTTTAACTCCCGTCAACCACTGATCTTTTTACTGTCTCTATAATTTTGCCTTTTCCAGACTGTTATATAGTTGGAATCAAACAGTAAATAGTCTTTCCAGATTGCCGCCTTTCACTTAGCAATATGCATTTAAGTTTTCTCCATGTCTTTTCATGGCTTGATAGTTCATATGGATTTGGGATTTTTTGTCTTGTTTGGTGTTTTTGAGACAGGATCTCGCTCTGTCACCCAGGCTGGAGTGCTGTGGTGCAATCTTGGCTCACTGCAGCCTCCGCCTCCTGGGCTCAAGTGATCCTCCCACTTCAGCCTCCTGTGTAACTGGGACTACAGGTATGCACCACCAAGCTTGACTAATTTTTGTATTTTTGGTAGAGACTGGGTTTCGCCATGTTGCCCAGGCTGGTCTCGAACTCCTGGACTCAAGCGATCCACCTGCTTTGGCCTCCCAAAGTGCTGAGATTACAGGCATGAGCCACCATGTCTGGTCTTTGGGTATTTTTTGTTTGTTTGTTCTTTGATAGTATCTCGCTGTTGCCCAGGTTGGGCTTGAACTCACCTGGGCTCAGACAATCCTCTTGCCTCAGCCTCCCAAGTATCTGAGACTACAGGTAAACGCCAACATGCTGGCTTCATTTGTTTTGGGCACTGAATAATATTCCATTATCTGGAGTTCTTTTTCAAATATAAGTGTTTACAGCTATATATTTCCATCTGAGTACAGCTTTCACCACCTGCCATAAGCTTTAGTATGTTGCATGAAATAGTTTGTATAGGAAGGGCAAGATAAATGCTTGCTTACTTTCATTTATTCACAAGTTTTGAAAATAATGAGTAGATTCTGTAGAGTGCCAATTATGAATTTGCTTTCAGTTCTACATTTATTGTTTTTGCTTGCTCTGTGAAATGGATTTCGGCCTTTTATTTATTCTTTGCCAGCTGGCAGATATTAAACCTTCTCAGCAGAGGGCACTGGAGAGATACTGCAGGAGGAAAAGGGTTTTGGCTCCTGTTTCTGATTTCAGTGGGGCAGGCTTCTGTAGTCTGGGCAACTTCTTCAATGGCTTCTGCAATGCACTGGCTTCTTCAGTGCCTGGCTATCGCACTATATAGTGACCAGTTGTCAGAAACTTCTCCTAGCACTCCCCGCAGATGGTTTGTAGTAGAGTACCTCTGGTGAGACACCTCCCCAAGAATGGCTTCAACCAGCACTCCGTAAGAAAAATGTCTGGCAACTTCCATGCCATCCAGTGAGCCACAGGTCTTTTCTCTAACAAGGTCTGCAGGCCAGCTCTGGTCTCGGCTCTTTGACACTCTTACCTCAGCCCTAGCTGCTCTTTATATATGGTAATCCTGTTTTGGAATTATCTTGCTTCTTTACTAGCCAATCCATTATTATTCCAACCCCCTATTATACTTAATAAATCTTTAAATAAAACTTTCCTTATTAAAAAAATGTAATTCCTGTTCAAAAAGTGGGGTTCTTCTCTCCTGATTGGACCCAGACTGATACACCTGGTAATTTTTAAAGGTGACTATAAAGTTTGATGAGCTGTCAAAATTAAGGATTTATGTTCAACAAAGGACAAAATTAATACTTAATGGAATAGAAGACAATTTAAATGTCTAAAACTGACGAGTGACACCTGTAATATACAAGAAACCATCAGGAAGAAAAATGGGCAGTGGATATGGATAAGCAGTTTTAAAAGGAGGAAACTCAAAAGACCATCATTAAATGTTTGGCCCGGCACGGTGGCTCACGCCTGTAATCCCAACACTTTGGGAGGCCTAGGTGGGTGGATCACCTGAGGTCAGGAGTTCAAGACCAGCTGGCCAACAGGATGAAACCCCGTCTCTACTAAAAATACAAAAATTAGCCGGGCGTGGTGGTGAGTGCCTGTAATCCCAGCTACTTGGGAGGCTGAGGCGCAAGAATCGCTTGAACCCGGGAGGCAGTTTGCAGTGAGCCGAGATGGTGCCACTTCACTCCAGCCTAGGCGACAGAGTGATAAGATTCCTGTTATTTTTCAAACCAATGGGGCTGTGTCTGTTGTCCCCCTCGGTCCCCAGGGGTGGGGGGGCCTTGGAAGGCAGGGTGGTATTGGGGGGCTGGGGGGCAGGCTGAGTGTGTGTGTGTGTGTGTGGGTGTGTGTGGAGTGTGGGTGTGTGTTTCCATGGTAGGACTCCAGTCCCAGCTGCTGCCTAGGCTCCTGTGGGTCCGACCGGGTTCCCCCTCCCCTGTCCACCTTCCCCAACAGGGCTATAGTTTCAGGGTGTCCCAGGCCTTGGCTGGTTGGCTGGGCCCAGCTCCTGGGGGCTGGGCTGGGCAGGGCAGGGCAGGGCAGGGCCGGGTCCACTTCCATTGTTAGCAGTTGTTTGCAGAATTTTCTCTTTTACCATTCCTCTCTTTTTGTTCTCGCCCAGAGTGGGTGGTTTTTTGTTGTTGTTTTAGATTTTCATGTGAAGGCAGAGAGTTTTTTTTCTTTTTTAACTCCCCATCCCCCTATGCGGGGTGTCATTTCACCATCCACATCCTTGTTTGCGTTTCTGGCCCTCGTCCTCCCTGCCTCTCCTCTGCCTCCCCAACCCCCGCCTACCTACTGCTCCCAGGGGTCTCTCCAGGGGCAGGGGGATTTCAGGAGATGGGGTGGGGGCCAGCCCCTACTGGACCCTTGTAATCTGATTTGAAGACCATCCCCCTGATGGGACCAGCAGCCCCGCTGGCCCACTGGGGGTCCCTCTTAACATCTGCTTGTTGTGGGGGTCAGTGCCACGGTCTGCTGGGGTCTTGGCACTGTCTTCCTGGCCGGGGCCTGGCACCTTAGCCCCCAGCCGGCCCGAGTGGGGGATATCGACACCCCCAGCTAAAGCACAAGCACCTTAGTCATCCCTCCTCTCCCCCTGCCTCCTGGCCTGCCACCCCACCCCAGCGTTTACCCCAAAGCACAATGCCCTGGTCACTTGGCAAGTGGCTGGGCCTGACGGAGGCCAAGGGGCAGACCGGGGCTCCAGCCAGACCCCCGAAAGGAAGCAGGTGCTCCCCCACTTCCAGGACTTAGTTGGGGCGGGGGGCCCAGCTCCTGGGCTTAGGGTCTTCTCACCCCCACCCCCTTGTCCTGGGTAGGCCCCTGCCTGCCCCTCTCTGCCTTTTCCTCGGGTGTTCCTCCTCGAGCCCCTGCGGCACTGGCTTGGGTGGCAGAGCCCACTTGTTTCAGGGACCCCAGGAGGTGGCGCCCCCTGGCTTCCGGGACTGTGTGTGGGTCTGGGGGGTGGGGAGAAGTGTCGGGCAGGGGGTGCAGGGGAGGAAACTCCTCACCAGGAAAGCCAAAGACAGGGTTGTGCCTTACCCCAGGAGCCACCCCTGTGCCCCCTTGCCCTGCCGTTCACCCTCCACCTTTCCCCCCGGGCGGCCTGCTGCTTTTTCCTTCTCTTCCTCCCCTGCCCTGCCCTGAGCTGCATGGTTCCCCCACCCTGGGCAGCCAGGAAGGAATCTGAATGGAGAATCACCAACCACCAAAGAAAAAAAGACTGCGGGGCCCTCCCCTGGCAACTCCCCTTCCCTGGCTGCCCACTCACCTACACCTCTTTCACGCAGGACAGGCTGCCCACCCTGTCCACGTGAAGTGCCAACGCCCTCCCCACCCTGGGCCGAGCCCCCACCCCTCCCTGGGCCCCCAAGTGAGACTGCACATTTAACTACTGTAAGGAGAGGAGCGGCGTTGGCAAATGTGAACCATGAGAATATCGGTGATACTGATGAGAATAAACGCCTTTGTTAAAAAAAAAAAAAAAAAAAAGTCTGGAGCCAGGCGTGGTGGCTCGCCTGTAAGCCAAGCACTTTAGGAGGCCAAAGCGGCAGGATCGCTTGAGGCCAGGAGTTGGAGACTAGCCTGGGCAACATGGCGAAACCCGTCTCTACTAAAAATAGCTGCGCATGGTGGCTCCGCCTGTAGTTCCAGCTACCGGAAGGCTGAGGCGGGAGGATTAGAGACTGAAGCTATAGTGAGCCATGATCAGACCACTGCACTCAAGCCTGGGTAAGGCAGCAAGACCCTATATCAAAAAAGAAAAAAAGAAAAACCACAATGATTACGCAAGTCGCCGCCCTCCCCCCTGCGATTGTTGCTATTTCCATCCGGCTACTAGTCTCCTCCTCCCGCCCGACACCTGGCGCGTCTATCTGACGTCACGAACGCGCCACACAGATTCGGGCTGCGCAACCTCTGTGGCCGTCTACACGGCGCGCAGATGCGAATATTCTCGCGGCGCCGGAAGTCCGGAGCACGTGACCTGGTGACAGTGCTGGCTTGGCTGTACAGCTCGATCTAGGTTCTGCGGCACGGGATGGCGGAGGCGCCTCCTGTCTCAGGTATTGTCCCGGCCCGAGCGGGACTGGGCCCCTTTCAGGGAGCGGAAATTGGGTCAGTGACGAAGTTCTAGGAACTCAGCCACTCATATCGCGAGAGTAGCACATGCTAGGGCGTAGGATAGTGGCTCGGAAGGGCCAAGCCCCGCGCATCGTGCGTACGAAGATCTGTGTCTTCTTGGACTAGATGGTGAAGCGCAGTAGCTGGGTTTCGGAGGAGAGAGGACTTGTCCCGGCGCTGCGAGTCGATGTGGGTGCCCTGCCCTCCCACAGGCTGTTTCTGGGGCAGCGGCGCACTGACCTTCGACAGGCGGGCGTCGGCCAGGTCACAGCCCGTGACAGTGGCGGGCTCTTGACGTCTAGGGTGTGGTGTGCTCATACCGCCTGGAGTGGTGGCGTGGGCGCGAGCCGAATTCCAGTAGTTTAGAGTCTCAGCCTGCTGCGAACCCCGTGTGACTCAGTCTCAGTCTCATCTGTCAGTTGGGAGTAGATAAGTTAATTCCTGTGATGGCTCCCGCCCTGTACTGTACCTATTCTGTAATTGTTCACTCACTCCCCCTCCTGGAGTTGCCTCAGTGTGTAGAGACAGCCTCATTTGTTCGTTGATATAACATCCATTTCCTCAGGGTGTTCCATAGATCAGTGTTTTCCAAATTTGTTGGACAGCAACCAAAAGAAACATTTTGCATCGCGACCTTAAATATTGTACACTTACATAAATATAAAAGCGAACCAGAAGTTTCTGGAAGCAGTGAGGTTGGTTGGTTTGTTTTACAATCAGCAATATATTCTGTTTTCTATTTCGTTTAAAAATATGTCACAGCCCACTGCCTTCATTTGATTTTATGGCCCACTCTGGAAAACAGGGCAGCAGTTTGCAGAATGGAGTTTGGAAACCATTGGTTTGAATCTTAGCTCTGTCCCCGACCAGCCGTTGGGGCACCAAGAAGACCATATATGTATTTGTATACTGGGTGGCAGGTAAAATGTATTTATTACTATGGTTCTTAGTTTAAAAAGTTAGGGCCGGGCGTGGTGGCTCACGCCTGTAATCCTAGCACTTTGGGAGGCCGAGGTGGACGGATCACGAGGTCAGGAGATCGAGACCATCCTGGCTAACACGGTGAAACCCCGTCTCTACTAAAAATACAAAAAATTAGCTGGGCATGGTGGCACGCGCCTGTAGTCCCAGCTACTCCGGAGGCTGAGGCAAGAGAATTGCTTGAACCCTGGAGGCAGAAGTTGCAGTGAGCCGAGATCGTGCCACTGCACTCCAGCCTGGGCGACAGAGTGTGACTCCGTCTCAAAAAAAAAAGTTGGAAAACACACTGCATTGGTGTACCCTAGTCTTGATGTGGATATTAAGTCTTCCTTGGGGTTGGAAAACTTTTTGGGCTGGGTATTTTGTTATTCTCCTCACCTAGTCCTTCACCAGATTCTCTAAACTGGATCTATTGATCGTCTCATCCACAGGCTCGTTTCTGACTCATTTCTGTACCCTTCAGTGTTTGAAGAAGAATTCGGTGGGGCCTAGTTGTGAGTCTTCGTGTTGAACTTTGGTGTTGTGCCCAAGTTATTACCTCCAACCCAGAAAGTATCTAATGAGGCAAAATCTTCTAGTCCAAAGACCTCCTTACTCCTTTTCATGTGCTTTAGTTTGATTTTGCTTTAGTTCCCATTCCATGTTCTTATTTTAGCATCATCTTTAGCCCACACCCTCATCATCAAAGTCTTTAAACAGAAGCCCAGTGCAGAGGATACTTTTCTGCCGGTGAGCAGACGCTGCAATGCCAGCCTTGTCTCTGGACTTTGTAATCTGCCAGTTGGATTTCCCTTTAGTCTGCCCTTCTCACCTGTTGGACACCTACTGTGCTGCTGTGTTATCTTGGATTTAGGGTACCACTTGTATTCTAGCCGTGGTGACTAGACATCCTGTTTACTAACTTCCAGCTACTTGAAATAGTGAAATAAAAATGGTGCCTCTGATCTTTGCCATGGCCAGTTTCCTGATCAATGTGTCCTGTTTCCCTTCCTCATGTCTCTTATGGTTTTTTTTCCTGAGGGCTTTGCCTGCTGCCTCATGTCTAGTTGAACATATCCTGTATATGAGTACATGCAGCCTTCTCTGGATTCTCTAGTTGCATCAACTCATTACTGCTTAACGAGAAACACTCTTTTCCTATCCTTTACTAGGCTTCTCTAGACATCTTTACTGATCTTATTTCTGCCCCTCTCTCCAGTCTCGCTTTTTCAAGCAAGAGAGAACTACACAATACCCACTGGTCCAATTTAACCATTCCAACCTTTAAATTATCTTATGTTTCCAGAATATCTCTGCCACCCTCTGCATTTGTCTAATCCTTTTGTGATTTTGTGAGGCCCTCCATCCCATCCCCTAGAATTCTGCCTATGTGAAAGCTTTCAGGACAAATCCTGAATTGGGTGAGAGGTTACTCTATGACCTTTATGATCATTCCATTTTTCACTGTATGTTTCTATGGTACCCACTGCCCAAGCTCTGTTAGTGTAAGAGCGCAGTCTCTAATACACATCCTGAGTTGGAACCCCGAGTCTTCCTTGGAATTCCTCTGTGGCCTTGGGCAAGTTCCTACTCTCTGTGCTTCAGTTTTCTCATCAGGAATGTAAGGATTAAATGAGTTAATACATGTAAAGTGCTTAGGATAGTGCCTGGCACATAATACCTAATAAATGTTAGGCCTTATTATTAAACCTGAAACCCTCAGGCTCTATACTGCACCCATCAATGCTCAAGCCTGTGTGTTTCAGATCCTCTGTAGTCCTAACAGCAATGATAGAGTACCATTTTAACCATTTTGTGTGTGTTATTAACTTGCTTTACTCTTCACTGCAACTCTTTGATGTAGAGGTTGTTACTATCTTCATTACATGTAAGGAAACTGGGGCTAAGTAACTTTCCTAAAGTTAAAATAAGTGATAAGCGACTTAAACCCATGTCTTCCAGGTCTTACCAATTTATAGTATATTCTGTATGCTACACATAGTTCTGACTTTGCTACTAATTTTATGTCCTTAGGCAAACCATTTTGTCTTTGTGCTTCAGAGACTGAATTGACTGTACCAAGAAGCATCTTCTGGGGGAACATGAGTGGGTTGAAGGGGAGTATGCTTAATTTTTTCCACTTTGGGATTGTAGACCATATTATAGAGGTTATGTATGGAAAACCCAAAATATATTCCTAGGGGAAAGAGATGAAAACTAATACACTTATTAAGTACTATCTATGAAATCATATTTAAATTTCTCAGTAACCGTTGAGATAAGTATTGTCGTCCTTTACCATAGACAAGGAAACTAAGGCTAAAAGCAGGCACGTGATATCCCTAAGTTCCTACAATAAGTTGGACAGGTGGACTTTAACCCATTTTGGCTTAGTCCAAAGCCTGTTTACTTGATATTACACAATGCTACTTTACTGTTTTGAAAGAAGACCACATGGAACCTGATGATTGATATCCCTGAACTGTTAGCTGGCCTTAAATTTTTGTAATAAAATGAATACATGTATACATAGTACTTTATGGCCCAGGTGAGCATTTTTACTCAACAACACTTAGCTGTCATTGGCTATTGGTGTTTGGTTTTTGGACATGGAATAATGATTGATTAGCCCTCCACAAGCACCTTGAACCCATCACCTTCACTGGAAACATAGGTCTCACTTAACAGCATGTTTTATACAAAGTTCTAAGGAAAGTAATTTTTAGATTTGGCTTGGAGTCTGTGAGTTTCATGGATGAAGTTTAATCTCTTTACTGGCATGTCTATTTTTTATGTCCTAGGTACTTTTAAATTCAATACAGATGCTGCTGAATTCATTCCTCAGGAGAAAAAAAATTCTGGTCTAAATTGTGGGACTCAAAGGAGACTAGACTCTAATAGGATTGGTAGAAGAAATTACAGTTCACCACCTCCCTGTCACCTTTCCAGGCAGGTCCCTTATGATGAAATCTCTGCTGTTCATCAGCACAGTTATCATCCGTCAGGAAGCAAACCTAAGAGTCAACAGACGTCTTTCCAGTCCTCTCCTTGTAATAAATCGCCCAAGAGCCATGGCCTTCAGAATCAACCTTGGCAGAAATTGAGGAATGAGAAGCACCATATCAGAGTCAAGAAAGCGCAGAGTCTTGCTGAGCAGACCTCAGATACAGCTGGATTAGAGAGCTCGACCAGATCAGAGAGTGGGACAGACCTCAGAGAGCATAGTCCTTCTGAGAGTGAGAAGGAAGTTGTGGGTGCAGATCCCAGGGGAGCAAAACCCAAAAAAGCAACACAGTTTGTATACAGCTATGGTAGAGGACCAAAAGTCAAGGGGAAACTCAAATGTGAATGGAGTAACCGAACAACTCCAAAACCGGAGGATGCTGGACCCGAAAGTACCAAACCTGTGGGGGTTTTCCACCCTGACTCTTCAGAGGCATCCTCTAGAAAAGGAGTATTGGATGGGTATGGAGCCAGACGAAATGAGCAGAGAAGATACCCACAGAAAAGGCCTCCCTGGGAAGTGGAGGGGGCCAGGCCACGACCAGGCAGAAATCCACCAAAACAGGAGGGCCACCGACATACAAATGCAGGACACAGAAACAACATGGGCCCCATTCCAAAGGATGACCTCAATGAAAGACCAGCAAAATCTACCTGTGACAGTGAGAACTTGGCAGTCATCAACAAGTCTTCCAGGAGGGTTGACCAAGAGAAATGCACTGTACGGAGGCAGGATCCTCAAGTAGTATCTCCTTTCTCCCGAGGCAAACAGAACCACGTGCTAAAGAATGTGGAAACGCACACAGGTAAACCTACCTAGATAGGTGGAAATATTTTGTTGTCTTTTTAATTTAAATTTTTAAATAAGTCATATTTTCACATAATTTAGAAAGCAGAAAGTATGGAAAGTTACACTGTAAAAAGTCTCAATCTTTATTCACTGTCTGCCTAAGTTCTACCACCACTCGCTGCTCCCTGCCCCAATAGGTAACCACTTAGTTTTATGCGTATCACAAGCAAATACAAATAAGAATTCTTTTTCTTTTCCAAATGAGGAATTTTGTAAGGGTTTTCAAAAATGCAAATACGGGTGGTGTAGATGTCTGGTTACAAGATTTTTTTGAGTTGTGAAAACAAGTGGTGGGTGGTAACATCTCTGCTGCCTCTTTTGGTTTCATCCTGCATCATCTAATCTGCCTCATCTGGTCTGCTTAGTTGCAGCAGTTCCTAACTGGTCTTATCATCTCTTAATTTCTCTCTTTCAGTTCACCTCTTAAACCAGCATCAGAGAGCAATCTTTATAAAACACATATTTTATTTATTTGTTTTTTTGAGAGGAGTCTCACTGTTGCCCAGGCTAGAGTGCAGTGGTGCGATCCCAGCTCACTGCAACTCCTCCTGGGTTCAGATGATTCTCCTGCATCAGCCTCCCGAGTAGCTGGGATTACAGGCGCCCGCCACCAGGCCTGGCTGATTTTTGTATTTTTAGTAGAAATGGGGTTTCACCATGTTGGCCAGGCTAGTCTCAAACTTCTGACCTCAGGTGATCCGCCTCGGCTTCCCAAAGTGCTGAGATTACAGGCGTGAGCCACTGCGCCCTGCCTAAAACACACATTAAACTGTGTCACTCCTCTGCTTAATTCCGTTTACTGCTTCTGCCTTACTCAACAGTCCCATCTTCTGCTGCCTCAATATCTACTACATTTTATTCCCTGGATTCTACACTTTTTTGTCTTTGCATGGTGTTGCATGTGGCTCCCTCTCTTTAGAATTTCTGTCACTCAGTTTGCTGACGAAGTCTTACTCATTTTTCAAAAGCTACTTTAGGCCAGGCATGGTGGCTCACACCTGTAATTCCTGCACTTGGGGAGGCTGAGGTGAGAGGATCACTTGAACACAGGTGTTCAAGACCAGCCTGGGCAACATAGGGAGACCCTGTCACTACAAAAGAATTAAAATAAAAAAATTAGCCAGGCATGTTAGCACATGCCTGTAGTCCCAGACACTCAGGAAGCTGAAGTGAGAGGATCACTTGAGCCCAGGAGATCGAGGCTGCAGTGAGCTATTGTACTCCAGCCTGGATAACAGAGCAAGACCCTGTTTTGGGGGAAAAAAAAGTTACTTTAGTCACATGTCCAGGGAACCCTTTCTCACCTTTATAGATAGCGTTAATCTCTTACAGCCCTTACGCTTATGTCTTTCTCTTAAATTTGCATGCTTCTATTACAGAACTTACACTGGAAACCATAATTTATTTATGCTTCATTGTCCTCCACTAGTCTGTAAGCTCCTTAAAAACAGACACTGTATATTTCTTTTCTTTTTTGTGACCCTGCTGCCCCACACAGCTCTTGAAACATAGTAGGTACTCAGTTCTGACCATTAAAAAGTTCATCCTTATATTGAACTGAAAGCTTCTTTCCTTTCCTTCCTATCCTTTGGTTCAAGTTTTATCCTCCGGAGCAGCATAGTAACTAGTCTGTCTTCTCACAGCTCCCCATCTCCTTACTGCAAATCAGCTTTTTGCAGTATTCGAAGACATCTATCATTTTGCCCTAAGTGTATATTTCATCAAGCTGAATAGTTTTATTCTGCTAGCTCTTCCTCCTGGACCTTCACTATCTTAATCCCTCTCCAGTTTAATGAGAGATACAGCCCAACCCTTGAAGCCACCATCTACCCAGGGCCTGTTTTTACACCAGCCTATAGTTCTAGTTTCTTGCTTTATCAGGATTATTCTTGGAACCTCAATGTATATGTGAAGCAAAGCAATGTTATACCAGAGTTGTTATTGAATCCTTAAGGCTGGTTAATAATTACCTCTTGCTTTATAGTGAATTATCACAATGTAGTGGCTTATGATAACACACATTTACTATGCCACTGTTTCTGTGGGTCAGATGAATGGGTCCTGGTTAGCTGGGTTCTCTTCTCTGTGTCTCCAAATTTGGCTAGGCATGTGATCTCATCTGAGGCTCAGGGTTCTCTTTCAGTCACTGGTTGTTGGTAGGATTCAGTTCCTTACAGATGTAGGACTGAGGTTCCTGTTTTCTTGCTGGCTGTTGGCCAGGGGTGTCTCTCTCAGCTCCTAGAGGCCACCTGTGTTTCCCTGCCACATGACTCTGTACACAACATGATAGTTTGCTTCTTTGAGGCCTGCGGGAAAGCAGCTGCTGCCACTTCAGATCTCTCTGACTTCTGTTTGATTTTCAACTCTTTTAAAATGGCTTATTTGATTAAGTCAGGCCCACCCATACTCAAGGGGAGGAGATTATATAGGGTATGCATACCAGGGAGGTGGGAATCTGGAAGACCATCTTAGAATTCTATTTAACAAATCTCTTGGGGCCTTAACATTCTCACATTATTCATATCATTTTTGAGAACACTTCATTCATATTTGTTGCATAAATACTATATACCAAGCACTGTTCTAGGTACAGGGAATGCTGATGGAATTTACATTCTGGTAGGGAAGACAGGCAGAAAGCACTTAGATATTTAATATGTCAGGTGGTGATAAGGACTAAAAAGAAATATTAAGAAGGTTAAGAAGACAGAGTGACAAGAGTGCTATTTTACATAGGTTGACCTCTTTGATAAGGAGACATTTGAACAGAGACAAGAATGAAGTACAGAAATGCACCATGTGGCTAGCTTGAGAAAGAGCATTCTAGGCAGAGGGAGGAGCAAATTTAGATGTGGGGAGGGGTATTATAGGCAATGAAGATAGGGGCAGGAAAGGTGGTCAGAGAAATAGCAAGGGCTGGATCATGTGAGTCCCTTAGATTTGGTTCTGAGTAAGATGAGAGGCTGCTGGAAGGTCCTGGGAAGAGGGATGTCATGAACTTACATTCTAAAATAATCACTTAGGGTCTGGATGTGGTGGCTCACATCTGTAATCCCAGCACTTTGGAAGGCCAAGGCAGAAGGATTGTTTAAGCCCAGGAGTTCAAGACCTGCCTGGACAACTTAATGAGACCCCATCTCTGCAAAAGGCAAAAAAATAAAAATTAGCTGGACGTGGTGGCACATGCCTATAGTCCCAGCTACTCAAGAGGTTGAAGTAGGAGGATCACTTGAGCCCAGTGGGTCAAGGCTGCAGTAAGTAGTGGTTGTGCCACTGCACTCTAGCCTGGGTGACAGAATAAGAACCTGTCTCAAAAAAAAAAAAAAATATTATTAGGCTGCTGTGTGGAGAATAGGCTCTAAAAAGGCAACAGGACAAGTTAGGAGGCTATTGCAGTTGTTCAGGTAGGAGATGATGGAGACTTAGACTGGAGTAATAGTGTGGAAAAGGTAACAATTGGATAGATTTTGGATGTATTTGGAAGGAAGATTTTATGCCTGAGCAACTTAAAAGAATGGAATTGGCATTTACTGAAGTGTCAAAGCCTAGTAGAGAAAAAGGTGTTTGTCTGTAAAACGTTTCAGTTTGGAATAATTTCAGATTTATAGAAAAGTTGCAAAGATAGTTCAAAGAATTCCCATATATCTTTCACCCAACTTCCTCTAATGTTAACGTCTTACATAACCAGACTGCCTTTGTTAAAACTAAGAAATTAGCACTGGTATAATCATATTAACCAAACTACGGATGTTATTCAGATTTCACCAGTTTTTCTGCCAATGTCCTTTTTCTGTTTCAGGACCCAATCCAGGATACCACGTTGCATTTAGTCATGTCTCCTGAGTCTCCTACCATCTCTGACAGTTTCTTCATCTTTCCTTTTTGGAAAAGATGTTTCTGCTCTTGTTTTATTTACTTCTTATTCAGGGAAGATTTTTGTTTAATTTGGTTAAATTTCTGTAATCCCAGTACTTTGGGAAACCGAGTCAAGAGGATCACCTGAGCCCAGGAGTTCAAGACTATCCTGGGCAACAGAGGTAGACCCCATCTCTACAAAAACTAACAAAAAAATCAGCCAGGTATAGTGGCACACGCTTGTGGTCCCAGCTACTCAGGATGCTGAGGTGGGAGGATCGCTTGGGCCCAGGAGTTTGAAGATGCAGTGAGCCACGATCATGCCACTGCACTCGAGCCTAAACTTTGGTGACGCCTGTAACTTTCACAGAAAGAGGTTGTGGAACAGACTAAATATCACTCATTTATTCCTTTATCCATGAATTTAACAAATATTTAATGGAGCACCTAGTATATGCCAGACACTGGAAATACTACACTCAGCAAGGTAGACAAAACTCTCCCTCCTGAGCTTTCAGTCTCAGGGTGTTCTCTATTTCTTTTGACATTAAACTGAACAATCAGAAAGTAAATCTTAGGAGAGCCAATATTATGGAATATTACAGTGTGCGCTTTTGAGTCAGATAGTTTGACAAGTTTGAATTTTGACTTTTAAATTTCTAGTTGTGTGACCTTGGATAAATGATCTAACTACATGAAGCCAGTTTCTTCATCTGTAAAATGGTACCTATGTTATAGCATTTTTTTTTTTTTTTTTTTTTTGAGACGGAGTCTCACTCTGGAGTGCCGTGGTGCAATCTCGGCTCACTGCAACCTCCGCCCCCGGGTTCAAGAGATTCTCCTGCCTCATCCTCCTTGGATTACTACTGGGATTACAGCCACACTCCACCACGCCCAGCTAATTTTTGTATTCTTAGTAGAGATGGGGTTTCACCATGTTGGCCAGGATGGTCTTGATCTCCCGACCTCATGATCTGCCCGCCTTGGCCTCCCAAAGTGCTGGTATTACAGGTGTAAGCCACCGTGCCCAACCTGTTACAGCCTTTTTGAGAGGACTAAATAATAATATGTAATGCGCTTGCAATGTTGTATTTAAGGTTAATTTTATTCTTTTAACTTATTTAGACCTGAAAGCAAATAACAATAATATTATGAAATAAATGCAGTGCTAAAAGTATGTACTCAAAAAAGCATATACACACACTCACACTCAGTTTTGAGAGTATCTGGCTGTATTGAAATCTAGAAAGACTTTGCTGCAATTGTGTTTGAGGAAAAAAATCTGGAAGTGGGTGAAGGTATTCAGGAATAGATCTGGGAGGATTATTCTGATACTACACACTGGTCTCTGTCACTGGACTTTGAGCTCCTGGAGCCAGGGACTGTAACACCACCATGGGGCTTATGGTAGGCACCAAGAATATCTTTGTTAAGTGAATGACTAAAGACTTTGAGGGCAACGGCTAGAGCCATCTCACCACTCATGGGTTGTTGGAACCTGCCCAGACTTGGG
This sequence comes from Pan paniscus, assembly GCF_029289425.2. Classification (NCBI taxonomy): domain Eukaryota; kingdom Metazoa; phylum Chordata; class Mammalia; order Primates; family Hominidae; genus Pan; species Pan paniscus. The sequence goes on along the minus strand of NC_073260.2, from coordinate 91,302,988 downwards.
CTTCTTATAGCTGACACTACAGCTTCACGAGCCTCTTTCTAACCTAAATCCATGGATCTGATAGATTTAGAGGATCCTGGAAAATAGAAAATGCAAAGCAAGATCCTGTATTGCCCAGTGGATCCTCAGGCTATGTTACAAGGGGCATTTGGCTACTCTGCTGTTTTCCTGGGAATGTTTCCTTAATTGTGGGAATCCCCACCTGAGTGTCTCCTTCCTAAATCCTCTTCCTCAGCAAATTCCTGCCCCTTTTTGGCCTCAGTCTGAATAGCCAGCTGCCTTACCCAGAATCAGATATCCCTTAAAATCTCTGTGTTTGGATTCTTCTCTTGAGTGACTTGCTGATCCTTGGTTGATTAAAGTGAGGAATGGTTTTTTGTGTTTGAGTTTATCTTTTTTGTTATTTTGTTTTTTAAACAGGTTCTCTAATTGAACAACTAACAACAGAAAAATACGAGTGCATGGTGTGCTGTGAATTGGTTCGTGTCACGGCCCCAGTGTGGAGTTGTCAGAGCTGTTACCATGTGTTTCATTTGAACTGCATAAAGAAATGGGCAAGGTCTCCAGCATCTCAAGCAGGTCAATTAATTCTCTCTTCTGAGTAGTTATTCTCCCCTATTTGATACGTTTAAGTATTAAGCCCAGCTTTAAAAATACAGTTTAATTTCTCTTAACTACTTTTTCTGCAGGGAGAGTATGTTACCTTGATCATGTGTTTCATATGACCAGAATTAAGTTATAGATCTTAAATAAACCGGCTAAACATAACAATATTAAAATATATTTTAAGATACGATAAAATCAGTCACTCTTATTGAAAATGATGGCTTTTACTTATTATTTTTTCTTTGACCTACTGATTTTATTTCCTGTGGATACATACACAGAAGTGTGATTGCAGGATCATATGGTAATTCTATTTTTAATTTATCTTCTTCTCATTTTTGGCCAGGCATGATGGCTCATGCCTGTAATCCCAGCGCTTTGGGAGGCCAAGGCAGGCGGATCACCTGAAGTCAGAAGTTCAATATTAGCCTGGCCAACATGGCAAAACTCCATCTCTACTAAAGATATAAAAATTAGCCAGGCATGGTGGCGGGCACCTGTAATCCCAGCTACTCGGGAGGCTGAGGCACGAGAATTGCTTGAATCCCGGAGGTGGAGATTGCAGTGATCTGAGATTGCACCACTGCCCTCCAGCCTGGGTGACAGAGCAAGACCCTGTCTCAAACAAACAAAAAAACATTTTTTTCATTTTTAAATTTTTACTATGCATACGTAATAGTTTACATGTTTATGGGGTACACATGATATTTTGATACAAGCGTACAATGTGTAATGATCAAATCAGGGTAATTGGCATATGGGGATTCCAACACCTCAAATATTTATCATTTCTTTGTGTTAGGAGCATCCCATTTCTACTCTTCTAGTTATTTTGAAATATATAATAAATTGTTGTTAGCCATAGTGCTACTAAACACTAGATCTTATTCCTTCTATCTAACTGTATTTTTTTTTTTTTTTTTTTTTTTTGAGACAGAGTCTTAATCTGTTACCCAGGCTGGAGTCCAGTAGTGTGATCATGTCTCACTGCAGCCTTGAATTCCTGGACTCAAATGATCCTCCTGCCTCAGACTCCCAAGCAGCTGAGACTACAGGCACATGCCACCACATCCAGCTAATTTTTTTTTTTTTTTGAGACGGTCTGCTGTGTTGCCCAGTCTTGTCTTGAACT